>NC_136621.1:20230384-20540384 GCF_933228915.1 Telmatherina bonti | reverse complement strand
CCGTGAAGTGAAGCATCACGTTGCGTCTCGGATGTAAAAGTTGTTGCTTGTCCGCTGTTCTCTTTTTGTGTCTCATTTTATTTTTCAGTTGCCATCTCTAAATGAATTAAAAGTTAAATGTACAGCTGGTTATATCAAACAATTTTAGGAGTTTTTTTTGTTTTAATGTGTATGAAATTTAAATGAAAGAAAGCCCAATCAGATGACAGCTCCTTCCCAAGACACTGAGTGGTGGTGGCTACTGGGATTACTTCCTGCACAATGTTTTTCCAGCAGGCTGTGAAGAGGATGCAATGTACTTCTCTGCTTTCCAATCTGTTCATCACTGGTTCTGATGCTGGAAAGATTGTGGCACAACTCTGATGGACACATCAAAGAGTAGGTGGTCACAGAGTCATCTAAAACTCCTACAGGTGACCAAAGTGAGGTCTAACAGGGAGAAGATGAAAGGTTGTAGGATGGTTCCATGTGGTGCACCTGTGCTGCTAACCTCCAGCTTAGATAAACACCCCTGAAGTCATACGAAGAGTGATCCTTTACTGCCAGCCTGTCACTGCTTGGGGAGTTAGATGAAGTTGTACATCAGCTAAATGTTGATGTAAGCAGGAAAACATTGCTCATAACTTTTTAAGATTACATTAAATCTTTTTTTCCTTTGATTTAACATACAGTATGTATGCTTAAAAGATTTTTTTTGCAATAATTCATATATTATTTAGTTTTCAATAATAAAAAAAATAAATTAAGTTAAATAAAAAGTACTTTGCATTCTCTCTGAGATATAATGTTGTCAGTTTTTTTTAAATTAATAAAATAAACAGTAATTAATAATGTCTTGGCCGGTGGAAGGAATAATAACTTTGTTCTTCCATGAATATATAAATAAATAAAACAAGATGACATTTTTTAAATGAGTTTCTCTATAAAGCAGTGTGGCGAAATGCTTGATGGCTCTTCTGAATCTAGTTATCGCGAGCTGTCATGGCACAGCCTCTTCCAGTGGTATCTGTAAACTTATGAGTTTATTTATGTCTTTTTTTCATGACCTTAACAGACTTTATGACACTCTCTTCCTGTGCCTTTCCCTCTCCCAGGTAATGCTGCTGTGATTGCCATAAATCTTTTCCATTATGTTTCAGGGCAAATCCAGGCTTATCTTCGAGCAGGGCTTCGGGTCGCGGACGGAAATCAAGGCAATATTTTGCAGAATTATTATTCCAGCAATGAGTATCCTTAAGTGTCTTTTCTCATCAGTAGTGTGATTAATGTGGGACGTTGTAGAGGGTGTTCTCAGGCCCTCAAAGATATTGCAGAGAAATACATGAGAATTGATGCACAACAAGGGCTAATGTCTTATGTTCCAGGATGATGCAAACAGCAGTTCAAGCAAATACATCTAGTTCACTCTGCTTAGAAAGACTTTCCATCTAACTTTTTAGATATTCTTTAACCTACAAGAAGGAAAAAAAAAAAAAAATCTTAACTGTGCATTTGGATGTTGAGGTAGTCACCAAAAACTAATAAATTTGGTTTTGTAGGTTGTTTTTTTTTTGTAAACTTTAAGAAAAACAACAGTGGGACAGAGGCAGCCACATGTCACATACTGAGACCTGATTACTTAAACCTGCGAATCTTCCACTGAAGGTTTTACCTGGTCTGCCAGAAATGCTTCAGCTGACTATTAACTTACAGCCTGACACTGTGAAGGAACGAGATCACAAGCGAGCACGGCAAGTGTCTCCGGCAATCCCTTTGTTACCACGGTGACAAGGTCTGCCACAGGTAGTATTGATGAATAAACACATTCTGAGGTTATTTATGCACCTAACACTGTTTGATATTTCTTCACACCTTAAAAACAAGTCTACCACCCAAACTGACAGAAAGAATAGACTCGTATGAGTATGTACGCCATTCTCTAGTGTTTCCATTCAAGTCCACAGCATCCGCTAAAGCAGCGGTTCCAAACCAGGCGGTACCACAAATCCACATGTCAGGGCTATGGCTGTACAAAGCCCTATGTGATTGTGATAAAATAAAGACCATGTCAAGACAGGGACGAGTTGTGGTGTATCCACTGCATGTTTTTGGGGAATTGAACATTTGAGGGTGGTGCATTTAATATTCACATAAAATATCCTGGCTTATAGTTTGGGCAAAAATAAAGTCGTTATAAATGAATGCATGTATGCATATACACATTTGTCTTCATTTCTACAGTTTCATTTCAGCTGTTTCCAAACCGTTCACTTAGTCACAAAAACACAGGTGCATCATTGCTTCATTAAAACAGGGGTAAACTCACAAACGCATTGTGATGCGTGTACATAAACACTGAGATAGAGACTCAAACGGACACCCGCATGCACAAACATACCCTGATGCAACACAACAGCAACAGCTGAAGCGGCGTTTTGATGATAATTGCTGTAGCTGCAGTCTGGCTGCCTGCAGAAAGCATTTGTGGATTATTAGAGAAGAGGTCGGTCCACAGTGAGGTGGCGCAGAGACCTGAACAGACACGCAGCAGAGGGCTTTCTTCAAAGTTAGTTGTGGCGCAGTGGTATGCCAACACAAAGGTAAGATCAGAGAAGAAAAATCAGAGAAAAAAAAGTATTCAGAACCGGACGCTTGGCAGCTCTGAGAAACTAAACACCAGTAAATGTTTAGATTCCATGAAATACCAAAGGTTAGAGACACAGAATGCAAAAAAAGTTGAAGGAAGCTGATAAAGAAAATTTATATGTTTGACTGAGGAGAAAATGTTTTGCAATAAGGAGGCAGGGCTTGTTGCTTGTTCAGGTCTTAAAAGGGCTTTTTCAAATACCTGCAAACAACACAATGAGAGCGGAATGAAAATAGGCCTGGAAACAATTATGATCACATGTTCAAGGAAAATCAAAGACGAACATAAACAAGTGATGAACAGAAAATAAAAAGAAAAATTCAAAGAAACAGTGAGCTTTAAAAAAAATTATGGAAAACATGCAACCACCTCTTAATCTTATTCAGTGATAACATGGAGACTTTATTGTCTAAGTGGAATTCAGATAACAAGACAGAAATGGAAAAAAGGAGAGAGAGAGAGAGAGAAAGTAAAAGAGAAATTTAGGAAAATGTGCCTGTTTTAATGAAAGATTGAGACTTTTTTTTTTTTTATTTTGGCTGGGAATGTGTATGAAACATTTGAAGTGTCATTTAGTATTTTTCTCTACTGTCCTCTGAATATCCACATTGATTGTGTTCCTTAGCATACCCCCCCCCCCTCATGAAGGTGACATTTGTTCTACTGTCCTTCTCCACACGAAAAGGCCAACGGCTGGGAGAAAGCAGATGGGAATTTGTGCTCTCAGCACTGATGATCAGCATTGTCCTGCTGTTTTATTCAACTATATTGCAGCACAGGATGTTTTTGCTGGAGACAGCACCTCCACATGCTTAGACAAAATGTTGCAATTAATTAGCTTAATGTGACGTGTCTGAAACTGGATGATACAGTGATTCTTCAACTTCCACTCTGAATAGGGAACTTATTTCCCTACAAGCATAAAAAAAACAAAAAAAAAAAAAACAAGAAAAAACGCAGGTGCTGCTGGAGGTTTGCCATCTCTCTACCAAGATGGCTTCGTATATTTGTAAAACCAGCTATTGTGAATTTGTTTTTTCCTTTTTTAAACCCTTTTTCTCTGCAAAAGATAACCCAGAACCAGTACCTGGAAACAATTATATTCACTCCCCCAACGGCTTACAATAAATAAATGTGTAGACAAGAATGGGAATACTTTCAATACAGTTGCCCAAATTTATTTATATATATATTTTATTTATCTGTAGTACCATTCCTCCTTCTGCCCACACAGAAAGTTATATAAATGGCTGCCATGCTCAGCCCACTTGGAGTTTTAGAGGGAAGTCCCCAAGTGAAGGAATTAAAAATGCATGTATTCTTGAAACAACCTTCTTCTTGCACACTCTTTAACCCACTCGCAGCAGTCTTCTCGGCTGATGGGTTACTATTTTTGCATCAGTGATTTGAATTCAGTGTTCACGCTGGAAGTAGTGATTGCCCATTTAATGCAGCATGAAGGGAAGATTGTGGACATCTGTATGGAGTTTTGTTTGACACTTGGTGGTTGGAATCAGTTCCTGTTATGAGAAATTTGCAGTGTCTTTTTGATCATATTATTGAAATGACTAATCATAACTTAAATGTCAATTTTAAAAACATATACAGCATAAAATTTATAACACAATTTCTCATTTGTGTTGGAGTAAAATACAAATGAGTGAAAATAAGTCTCATTCAAGCTTATTTTCACATGCAAACAAAAATACCTACAGTTAAAATAAACCAGCAGGAATATGCATTTTGTGAAAATAATGCATGGTTTACTGTTTGAATGCAAAGTCAGTTGATCTTTAAAGCCGGACCGGACTGTAAACAAGCAAAACTAATTCAGTTCTACAAGGTCTTTGCTAAAATCTTTGTCATTACTTATAAACATACAGACTGTTTATGTTGTGTTTTTCTGTTAAAGCTTAAAGATTCACTGGCAGCACTTTTTTCATTCTTATTTTTTTTTTTTTTGTGAAATTTTCTATACTTGTACAAACTTAAGATGTTAACAAATCTAATTTGTGCATTGACCCGCAAAGAATTTTCATCCGTTAGGAAAAATAATGAAGAAACAATTATACGGTGACATGCCAAATGCCTTTATTTTTCCAGTGTTGAAAAAAAAAGAAAAAAAAAAAGTTGTTTTCTTTTATTTAACTTGAAGTTTTTCTTTGAAAGATGGTGATACAAAGCAACACACACAAAAAGAAAGCCCATTAAGTAGACTCATCAGAAAATCCACAGCTTTTCAAGTATATTCTTGACTCCTCTTCTTTTCACCTACACCGCCTCTTCACGATCCTCTGACCTCCTCCTCTGTCTTTTTCTTCTTACTTAATAAGGAAGCTGTGAAAAAGAGGAAGAGGAGGGTCAGGGTAAAGTACAAAGAAAGAAGAATGAAATAATATAAATAAAGTGGGGTTTTTTTTGTTGTTGTGGTTGTGGTTTGTGTTGCACAACTGCAGCTTTTTGTGAAGAAGGCAAAACATATTCATATAGAAAAGAAAACTGCTGTGGGTCTTGTGGGAGAATTCTTTAAAAGTACTTCAATGAATTAAACAGTCTGTGGTAGCCTGTAATCAGGCAAAACAGCTTCAATGCTGCTGTGGATATATTTGTATTTATAACGAAAACTGAGGAACAGCAGACTCGCCTTTCAGTGCTGGTAGGGTACACACCATTCAAATTCAAAACATGCACCATAATCATACGGAGGAAGTCATAATCAAACACAAATAACAGCAATTTCAAATGGCACAACTTAGAGCTCAGTATAAGCAGGAGTGAAGTGCACTGATAAAGCACCGAGAAGAGTACTCAACCTGTTTTTGAGCTTTGTTCTCTCTTGCATTTTGCCTGCAATTTACGAATCATACATGGAAAAAAATAGTCCATTTTGGTGAAACAAAATGGAAGTAAATGTTTGAAAAAGTTTCTTAAAAAAAACAACAAAAAAACAAAAACAAGAAAATAATCATCCTTGAATATTTTGATAATGATCTGTTTTGACCAATTACTTTCAAAAGTAACAAAAACAACCAAATTATGTTCAATTGTATGTCATTTTATGCCATGTCCAAAAGAAATTGTTCTGACAAAACGTTTTCCTCTCTCTTCCTCTTTAAAATTCATTTTACAAAGAAATCTGTTCATAAGGAAGTGAAAAACAAAAACCAAACTCAGAAAACCAAGCTCCACGATTCATTAGGCCAACCATAAATTTATCCAAAAAAAACTTTCACAGCATCTTTACTGATAATCCAAAGATTCTTTATGTCAGAGTAGATCTCCCCTCATCGATGAAACAGTTCAGTTCAGTGTGGAACAACTGCTCTGACGTGTCATGTTTCAGTCATGTGTAAGAACAGCTCATTAAAACCTGCTTTTGCCCTTCTGTTGTCCTTTGGGGTCAATTTGACCCCAAATTAAATTTTTATTTATTGAGTCTGAAAACTGGGGTTGTTCAATACTAACGTCTCCATTATACTTCATTAATGTCAGACTAAAGGTGCAACAAAGAACTGACTGACAATATATATGATATGCTTTACATTAAAGGTAAAGTTGTCGTGGTTATTTGTGATGATTGTTTAGGTTCTTATGCTGCACTTTGATGTAAAAATGTCCCAGCCACCATCTAAAAAACAAACTGGTTACAACTGGCCATTTCTCAAATCTTCCTTCTCTACTTTATTTAACATAAATTCTGTAATAAATATAAAAATAATCCAATCATTGGTTTCTGAAATGAGAAACTGTTTATTTTTTTCTTATTAGTTTAAATTTCCATAAAACATCTTGGAAATGAGGAAGAATAAAACTAACGCTCAACCTAAAAGTAAAGATTTTTATACTACAATTACTTGGCAACAACTATTCTTTTTTAAACCCTTTAACAAACTGAGATGATATAATTTTGACCAATTTCAAATAACAGTTCAAAAACAGAGATCAAGCCCCGTGACAATAAATGATCAGCCCTGTTGAAGAGCCCTCAATATCCTGCATCATTCACAGATCCAAAGCTGAATTTAAGCATCTGGGAGCTTTGGTTGCAGCGCAGTAATATCCCTTAGCTGCTCAAGTGGCAATGAATTGGACCCAGACTGTGCAGAGTTGTATTTTCTGTCAAACATTAAATCTTTTTTTTATGTGGTTGTGACCTTTGGTTAAAAGTGAGACAAAATCGCTGCTGTTATGGCTTATTGAGCCGGAGGGAATTAGTGCCGGCACATCACGACATTGCTAACTTTAGAGAGCATCGATGACTACTAATAATCTGGGTAAATCAGGACATTAGGTGAACATACATGATGTGTGCTTCAATATATGAAGGACTGATAGGTGCTTGTAAAGAAACTGTTCTCTGAATAATAATACTGTTTCTGCATCTTGAACCTTTTTCAAAAGATGTTTTAAACAACGGCTTTTTTTTTAACGAGGAGACGAAAAAGAACCATTTGAACTAGTTTCAATTTGTGCTTCGTTTGTTTTCAATCAACCCCAGCGAATTCAAAGCTTGTGTTTTGTAAAATTTTCTTGCATATTGGAAAAGGAGTTCAGGCTTCACTGAAAAATGTAGTTGCTACAGTTACCTGTAGGGGTATCCATGGTACTTGGATCTGAAGATGGACAACAAGAAGCTAAAGAAGAAGACCACCAGCCCAAGGCCAACCAGGCAAATGACTGCAAGAAAGCACACACAAAGAGTTATGTTAAACTGCTGCTTAAGAAGATTCTGAATCAAGGTTTACACCCACCCACAACCACCTTCACCCGTACCCTATTTGCCCCTATAACAGTTAAAAAAGACGAATGACCAGGTACATGTGTACCAGATAAGGAAACAATATCCTCAGGGTGCATCTACACAAAGGCCTCCACCCACGACCACCCAGGCCGTCTCTAGCCAGGTTAGCTCGTTCTTGTGGAGTAGCAATTCAAAGCTAAAGTTGGATTTGTAGCAGAAACACTACTTGAAACATCACCTATTACACGGTCTACTCTTTTAAGCCTTTGCAGCTGTACAGTGTGAGAACCTCAGTGTATTACTGCTTGCCATGTCTGCACTGTATGGATGAGAACAAGCAGCATTTGCATGAGAATCATCAACAGAACCGATGCTTTTGAATTTACCTTTTTTTCCCCAACTTGTGGATCTTCACAAATTCTGATTCTTGCTGAATAATTATTAGACAATGGCCTGTGAGAATATTTGATTCTGTGCTAAAGGCATCCATTAAAATCATTTCATGCACATTAAAAGAACTGAGGCAACTTTCTTTGAACTGTTCAGACTGAGTTGGCTTGCAGGGTTTAGACATGCTGCTCACTGAGGGCCTCCTCTTCTCTTCATGTTAGTAGTTGACGCAGCCTACCACACACACTTCAACGATAACATAAATTGACTGGGGAAGTGTGTAACATCACAGCAAAAAGCCCTACAAGAAAAATGACTTTCATGTGGACCAACCATGATGTGGGACTCCAATGCAAATTGGTGCACCACTTACTATATATTTTTTTTTTACGACTTCCTGCAGCGCAATCGTCAAATTTGTCAATGCATAATTTGTGTCTGCCAACCCACAAGCAAAACGTTCAAATGAAACAAAGAGGTTACAACCAGCAGTTGCATTATTTAAAGCAAATGACAGGAGGCTTCTTGGGGATCATCATTAGCCTACTCTTGTAGTCTACCGCATTAATAAAGCCCACATTGTGATCAAGGCTGATATATATAGAATATTGTGTCCATATTGCTCGGCCCTACCTGCATCCGTCAGGATCCAAAGTTATGGTTGCTAAATAATTTGAATGTGTGTAAAGAAAAAACATTATACCTTTTATCATGAAAAAAACCCTTTAATTTTCGCGTTTACTTAGAGAATCAGTCGAAACACTGATAGTTTCTTATCAACCCTGCTGTGATGCTGAAAATGATGTTTGAAGCTATTATCATCTTATTTCCTTAGTGGCCGTTTTAAACTGAAATATACATAAACATGATCTTTAATCTGCAGGGGAATCACGTGTGCTTGTATAAGTGGGTGTATGAGTGTATGCACACACCCTCATGCAGTATCTAATCCTTGAGAGGCACTATGTTAAATTAAACTGTCACCACCGACTGATATTGTTAATCAGGGATTAGGATGAGTACCTCTCCTGGAGACTGAATAGCCAGATATCCCTCTAACTTTGCTTGTGTGACAAAGTGTGTGTGAGTAGGTGTGTGTGTGTGCGCCTGCAAGAAGGGGAGAGACAATGTCAAAACAAAAGATCTGGCTGAGGAACTGTGAGGTGTATTCTTAGTGTCAATTTATGTGTGTGTGTGTGTGTGTGTGGTCTGTAATGCATGCATGTATAAGTCCACATTAGCTGCCATCGCTCAGTGTCAGTTGTTCCATAACTGCTCCGCTTTCGTTCTTTCACTGTCAAAGCATAAAGAAATATTTAAATTCAGCATTAGAATCTCAGACTCTGTGCTGTGACGAAGCTGTGTGTGTGTGTGTGTGTGTGTGTGTGTGTGTGTGTGTGTGAGGCACCAGGTGAGAAATGCTAATCCAAGAAGCACAGACACTCTTATGTATTCAAACACAGACAACACACGTGTCTATTTTAACGGTATTGTCAAAACATCACAGGTAAATGAGTTATTTATTTAAAATGCACAATTTTGAGAGATAAAAAACAAAACAAACAAAAAAAACTAAACAACAGTTACACTCACATATATTTCAAGAGAATGTCCTGACAAGTACTGTAATACAAACTGAGTAACACTGATTGACTTAATGCATATTTGAGTGGGTCTCCATAGAGCCCTTTTGCCCCTGTGTTTCATGGGTCGCTATATCTACTTATGCGCCTCTGAGTGTGGGAGCGCCAGAGTGTCTGTGTATCTTCATTAAGTACAGAGGGGCGTATTTCCCCTTCCTCATCAATTATGACAAAGATCTCAGCACGTATCCATGGATAATGACACTCCCAAACGCACAGACACCAAGTACGCCAGTATGCTAAGTGATTTATGACCTTGGCAAAATGACGAGTTGTTTAAACTGAATAATTTCTCTCACTGACAAAGGTGGCAATCCCTCTTTTGACTGTTTGACTTAACTCAATTTAAGTCATGATATATTGGCCTGGTAAAAACAGGAGGAGAAAGCCGATAAATGCAACGTTAAGCCCATGTCATCGGGAGCACAAATATGAATAGATGCACTTATAAAAGGTTCGTTGCAGTTTATTCTGATTGGCAATACAAAGTAAATATGAAGAAAGCCAGTCTGTCGACACATCTACAAATAATTCTGAGTGAAAAAAAAAAAAAAAAGAAACTAAAAGCCAGAAATATTCTGGCAAGTGCGGCACCAGAAGAATACTATAGGAATAAAAAAAAAAAATTACAGTAAAATTCTGAGATCATAATAAAGTTCATGTCTTTAGTTTTACATGGAGTTGTGTTTCTTTTTTTTTTTTTTTTTTGTTCTTTTTTTTAAATTTAATCTTGTTTATGTTTAATGATAGACTACGTCCATTTCTTTTACACAGACACTATGCACTATATTAACCTTATGGCATGAATGCATAAGGCATGTTTTTGGATTTTCAGAAATGAAGATGTATGATGAATCAGTAATGCTGGGAGTTTAGAATTAGTTGGCCGAAGAACCACTTAGGCAATTATCTTATAAGGCTAAAGGTATACTATATAACAGTATAAATAAATACACAGTAGAATAAAATTGTATTAAACTTTAATTTAGTTGTTAAATCATATTTTTTTTCAACCTACATTTAATGGCATTTTTAATATCACAGTCTTTTTTTTAAGTTAAATAAAGTTATATTTTTATTTTTGATATGTAAATCTAAAATTGTATTTTCTAAGTAAAAGGTGTTTTATGTTACTTTACATCTGAAATATACATTCACAGTCCACATCTGTAATCTTATTGGTATTTGGCCATTAAAAAAAAACAGTAAAATTGAAAACTGTAGTTTTACTGGTGGTTTTGCTATGAATTGTTTTCATAGCAAGTTTCATAGTGTAGTGATCTTGGCCTTCCAGGGTTAAAAGACATTCAAACTGGATTAAGAGACGTTGTCATTTCTTTCTCTGCAGTAAGACTGGTCCACACAGGAGGGTGACCATTTGACCCAAAGGGAGGACGACACACAGAGATTGACACCCTTCTCTCTGTACAGAAGGCAGCTGTATCAACAAAAAGAATTTCTAAGTGAAAAATCTAACAATTTATAGTTGCAGGTCGGGGGGATGCCGAGAGTCGCATCTGACCAAACCCTGGTTCTTGTCAAAAATGACACCTTTCATCAAAGTACCAGACTTCATGGCGCCAGAACAACCCCCTCCCCTGACTGAGGAGGAGACTGGAAAGGAATCCAAACTACTTTCCCCAATTGCAGGAACCGATTTAACGTAGTCTAAATGACTTTGGTTAATTGTTTGATTGAATTTCTTCTTTTCCATTATTTTATCTTGATATTTGATTTAATTCTTTGAACTGATCACACACGTATATTAATCATAAACACTGCATTAAATAATTGTTGATTATGTTTTCCAAGCTTCAGACCTCTCTTAAGCTACTAATGTGAATGAATAAAATGTGAGTTTTCGTTTTTAGGATTATCCGATGAGGACGAGTCGTGACAATTAATTAATCCACCTTTAATAAAAATACATGTAGCCAATCTTTTCATGTGTGAAAGTAATACTATAAGTTAATGCTTTTCTTCCCAGCAAACGAGAAGTCTGCATAACTCTGAAAGAATGTGACTTGATGTGTATTGGAGTCAAACAAAACAAAGAATTGTGGGTATCATGATTCACATCAATGAGATGCAGAGGGAAGAAACTAGAGCTGACCTGATTGGATAAGGTTGGTCAGCCTCTGACAGAAACAACTCATGATTGGCTGGAAGTTCGAAAGGCGGGTCGGTTTAAATTAGACTGGCAGCCCGACTTTCTCAGTCTTCTTTTGTCTTGGTCTAAGTTTTTCTCTTCTGTTTAGTTCTTTAGTCTTCTTTTTCTTTTTGTTATTTCATCATAAGCTTTTACCTCTCCGTTCTTCCGAACGGGAGAAAGTACAACAAGTGTTTATTTGTAACCAGTTATTTTTCCCGAGATCAGTAATTAACCAGAACCGTAGCTCCAACTTTTTCCACTGCGTCTTTACACGTAAAATCTGGAACTATCTATTTTTGGGACAATCTGGATCATCATCACGCCGCTCTGCAACTCCGCTGAACGGACCCAGAAGCCCAGAGTAGCTACGTAGACCTACCTCTTCTGACGACAGACGGTCCATTCCCCGGAGACTCGCAGTCCAGGAGAGAACCACCCGGGTTCGCAGCTCCGCGACCGCTTCAAAAGTAGGATCTGATAGCGCTCTGACATTTGTGATGTCCCAAACCAGTACATCAAATTCTAATTAAATAATTAAATTTGAATTCTTATCCAAATTTGGAATTATTGAACACGTTCTTATCAAAGGTTTAAGTAAGATAATCATCCCAATTTATTTGCTTAAGTCCAACCAGTTTCTTCCTGCTCCATCTCATTTCATTAATTTCAGCGTTCCTTATTAATGTCATAAATGAAATTCCATGCAGACAAATTCATTATACCATCTCACCAATAACCTCTCCATCATTACTCATTTTCACTGTGTAGGTTTACCATCACTGTAATAAATATGTATAATCAATTCATCCGCTCTTGTCATAATTTTTGAATGCACAATTTCTGGTTCATTCGTTCTTAGAATTTACTCCTTTAAATTGAGACTGTTTATTGAATTGAGTTTATTTCAGGTGTCTCATCCTCCTGAATCTTAGGTTAATTAAAAGTGATGAGTGGTGCTCCGAGGTAATTAATAAATTAATAAATTAGTAGAGGCCTATTCCGCTACAATAGCAAGAACATCTGTTGCACTTCCCTTGTTGTATTTTAGCTTTATAATGTTCTTGAAGAAATGTACAAACAATACACTTTCAACAAATAAAATTAAAAAGGAGGCAAACTTGTTGCACTGACCATGTTCATGCAGAGAATGAAGTGTATTGAACACACGATGAAACAGAACAAATTCCCATCTGTATTGCTACTCTGCAGTCAGACATATTCAGTGAAGCAGCTACACCCTGATCCAAGAGCGGTGGAGCTCCTTTACTCAGAGACTTTATCCTTAATGCTTTCCTCAAGTGGCTTACGTCTGTGGAGATGTCTAGACTAAAGCGGGATAATGAGTCAAAATGCAGCTCAAACCTGTTCAAGAACAACTTCAAGATCAAGGACGACCAAAGCAGAGGCTTTAAGATTTTGCATCAACTTATGGATTTAATGCAACCTGAGTGCTGCAATCATTAAAGGCACCAAGAGAAATACTAAATAGATGAGACACAAACCTGAATGCTTCGACTTTTTAAATTTCTTTTAAATTGTTAAGTTGATATCATTTGTGCCTGCAGATGTACTACATTTAAAACAGCTGCAAAGCAGATAAAGTATCTGCTCCACAGACCAAAGCTCCTATATTGACATTGTTAACTTGAAACACATATATATATATATATATATATATATATATATATATATATATATATATATATATATATATATATATATATACAGGGTGTGAAAATGAACCTTCTTCAATATTAACTTTAACAATGGGACCCTTGTGCCTGTAATCAGCCAAAGATATTGAGCAAGGTAAATTCAGTTCTGATCCAGCACTCGACTGCTCCTACTGCTAAAATTTGCTCTCTGTGCTGTATCTCCTTACAGTCTTACTTTTTTACTGACTCAAACTCCCAACAACCTTTTACAGATCCCATTTAGCGATTTCCTTGATACAGCACATTTAGGAAGTCCATTTTAGCATGCTGGTAAGGCCTTTGCCTCGGTTAGTCACTGAGTGAGAGCTTTAATACGGACATCGGTTAAAACAGGAGCTTATGCTGGATTCAATGAAGTGGAAACTACAGCATACTCAATTTTTAACACACACCAATTAGACCTGATCCTCAGTTTGTTACTTTACCATTAATTGATTCAAATTGCTTGTAAAGATATGTGTCTATAGTGACATGTTGTGTAGTTTGGACATTTCTGTGCTGCGACATCATGTAACATCAATTGCAAGACATCTTTTAAGGAATCAATTGAAATTAGAAGTTACTATCCATAAAAACTTTTGGGTGGGTGGGTTCTTCACAGCATAAGAGAAACACAAGAATTTGCACACAAGAAGCTAAAAAAAAAAAAACAAAGACAGGGCGAGAGTATGATTTATGGGGGCTTGGTCAAGATGAACAGAGAAAAGATGGAAGAGGCCTGCCAGAAACTCTGTAGCGCAGAGAGCTGTCTGCACATGTCAACCCTACAAGCTAAACATTATGCACATGTGCAAGTTCAGTATAGTAGTGAAGGAAATAAGTCTTGAGACAGTTTATCTTAATTGTCAAGTTTAAACATCCAAATAACTCATGCATGAGAACCTTTTACTGCCTCTTAAAAATAAAAACCAACACACACCTTTGCATGGAGATATTGGCTACAGCACAACAAGCTTGTGCTTCATACGGTGAAAACAGCAGACCACTAAACAGCAACATACAGGTAAGAGCCCCTGTATTAGTTCTGATCATTTCTGCCAAATATAATTCAAAAGCAAAACTCAGGATAGGCAAAAATATCTAATCCAAGCAGTTCTACTTGTTTAGGACCCTTCCGTTGGGTCCCAATCTTACCAATCCGGATGTACGCTGTCCAACCTTATAATTCCAGGCGATGACATTATGCAGTTACATAGCTGATGCATCTTTGCTATATCATGTACAGTATGCACCATCTGGCAGGTAAGTTACTCTGGCGAAATGGAACAGCGATCAGGGTTTACTAAACCAGACATCACCAAACTGTCCCATTCCTTGGTGGGAACACTGCTAAACAGTCCTGCATATCCTCCCAGTACAACATGGGATTGTTCTCATAGCTAGCCAATGAAGGTTTTGACTCTTGGTTCAACCTGCCAAACTGTAAAAAGCTACCTAAATACTGCAGCTTGTGCTAGTTTTATATTAATGTATAGCTTGTATAATTGTGCTCTACAGGAATGAGCGTTTTATTTTGTGACTCTGTTTCAAGCCCTCTAACATTTACAGAGTAGCCTTTTGAGGCGGATTTTAATGTGCACACATGCGGCTTGAAGAAAATAAAAGAATTTTTTAAAAAACCACTTGCTTGTTACATATTTAGTGGCCTAACAACGTGACAGACACGTAAACCTTAAACTCTTGACAAATGCTTTAAGCAGAATTTACTTACTTCTCCGCTTGCCAACATCCCCCTTGGAGGTAGCAGCTTCGTTGAGCAGAACCATCCCCATGGTAATTGCAGCATCTGGGACAAGGTTGTCAAGGAAATGAGACGAATATGAGGAGGACAAAGCTGCATGTTCCCACTGACCCAGAAAGGTTGGAGGACATACGTATACACTCACAATTAAGCACATTCATATACCTGTGTAGAGCAGGACACTTTGGAAAGAACATATAAATAGTGTACAAGGTTTGAACACAATACCAGGAAACCCTTCAAATTTTGAAGCTATTCCAGGCAACATCACAACAATTGATATGATTTCAGTGCATAAACTTCATCTTTTGATGAAACTGCTCCAGTTAAGCTCACCAACTCGCATATGGGTCACAAAGCCTTTAATTTGTCATACAACTTCCTATGACAGAAAAGTAAAACAGGAAATCACTTTCTGCCTTAACACTGTGGTAAAAAAGGAGAAGTTGACTTCTGAATTGACTCTAGGGTGCCGGTGCTCCTTTCTCCATATATTTATTCAAAAGAGGTGAGGAGATCACAGGGTTCTTCACAGCAACGCAGAGCTAGCTTAAAAGCTTTTATTCAAACTACAGAACTAAATCTGCAGAGCAATACTGCAGCGGTTCCTTACCCTTGGAAGGAAAAATTCATAATTATTATTCAATTCAATTATTTTTCCAGAAGCCCACACAGTAAAGTAATGTCAACTCTGCAGAGATAAATGAACAAAAGCACAGGACACACATCAGCACAAATACACTTTGTGTACCTAACACTCACCAACCAAAGTTGCCACGTCTTTGCTGTTTAATACAAAAAACACACTTTGGTATTTATTCACAGCGATTCATGAGAAACGAAAAGTTTAAAAAGAAACGTTTTGGTGTGGGCTGTACTCCTTATATTTACAAGGCTTCAGGAAGAATAAGTTGGTATTACATAATACAGAAAAAACATTGACTACTTTAGTTTTTTGTTTTTTTGTACAGGATATAACAGGATTGAACTGAACTGGTATCTATGGGCTTGTATGTGTGAACAGGAACAATGGGGGGTTTATATACGTTTGCCAGACTACATATGGGAATCACTTATTGCCACTAAATCTTCCAGTTAACTGGGCAGATGGGTGGATGTTGAGGGTTTCCTTACACAAATGACTCGTTCAAGTTCTAATGATTAAGGTAATGAATTTTACTTGGTTCGGATGCATTCAAATATGAAACTATCACTACTGTGTTTTAAAGAAAGGATGAGGTTTGGATGCTGCAGTGTTGCTTCATTCTTAAAAAATAAATAAAAAAATTACATAAAGCCATAAAGATTTTATTTAGATAAACCCACCCTACACTGTTGCTGAACAAACAACTAACAGTAAGTGAGGTCTTACTAAAGTCTTCTCACACAATATTACAGCTGTTGTTATTTAGGTAGTTCTTGTTGACGGCTCTTGAAAAGGCTTAACAATGACCTTTAAATTTCCAACATTTGTACACGGTGTCTGACTGGATTAGTGGAGTAGTTTTATTACCTTTTCCAACCTGACAACTATCAACAACTCTTCTTCTAAGGTTCTGAGCATCATTTGTGATAAACTTTACAAACAGGTTGTGAAATTAGGCTGTGACCGAACCCTTTCCTTCATATAAAACAAGAAGCATCATTTACGCTTTGTTTTCTTCTGACTAACGGAAATTAATTCAGATCCATATTTACCCTGAAATGAACTACTATTCCTACAGGTTTGCGTATTTTACGATCACCTAAAAACAGGATTGAAACATTTTCCTACGTGTATAAATAAGTAAGAGAGGTTGTATACATTCGTGATTATGAAAAAATTACAATGGGTTACATTGATCCATGCAGAAACTGCCTACATGATGCTCATTAGAAATATTTATACCACCTGCATATACAACATGGGTAGGTGTGTTAATGTTTCAGCAGTTATGTTTGTTTTATCTCGGTGTACTGGTCATAAAATGAAAAAGTAAACATTGTGAGTATGGCAAAAAAAAAAAAAAAACTTCTCTGCGGCAAGTGTGACCTTGTACTTGTTATGTCCAATGAAGACAAACATATATATATATATATATGTACATATATATATATATGTACATATATATATATATGTACATATATATATATATATGTACATATATATATATATGTACATATATATATATGTACATATATATATATATATGTACATATATATATATATATGTACATATATATATATATATATATGTACATATATATATATGTACATATATATATATATATGTACATATATATATATGTACATATATATATATATATGTACATATATATATATATATATATATGTACATATATATATATATATATATGTACATATATATATATATATATATATGTACATATATATATATATATATATATATATATATATATATATGTACATATATATATACATATATATATATATATATATGTACATATATATATACATATATATATATACATATATATACATATATATATATATATATATATATATATATATATATATATATATATATATATATATATATATATATATATATATATATATATGTACATATGTACATATGTACATATATGCTGCGTTTCAACTAAATTAAAATAATGTGTTGTCCAGATGAACCTGCACATTTCAAAGAGACTCAAATTGCTCTTGATGAATGATTTTGTAGAAACTGAATCAAATAAACAAGTTAACAAAGAAAAGAGAAAATAAATACAAGCTGATAAAAGGATACTTAGGAGGAGGATGATGTGAGATTCAGCCACAAACTGAGCTTGGCTGCTACCATGAATATAGCTCTGTTGGAAACAAGACAGGGAGAGAAACAGACATTTTAGTTTGATGTTATTCTTTTCAACTGATCAATTATTCATCTGCAGACACATTTTTTTTTCCAACACTAATTCGTAAACTTTCTGTGAAGACAAAGGAAAACAAAGTTAGGTTAAAATTAATTTTCCATCAAAAACTTTCAATACTTTTGCAGTTCGGTATCTTCTAATCCGACTTGGCACCTCCTCTGACCCATAAAAGATGTACAGTATTAAGACTTCACAGTCTGCATTTGGAAGGAGTTGGACTAAGAACACCCCGGTATATGTGAAATGTGGCAAACATTGTATATATCATTTCAAGACAGAATGTTAAAGTTCACCATGCTGTTGAGAAAAGCAGGGAATTCTGATTATGAAAACAGTCTCAGCATGATATGGCTAGTGCAGTACAATTTTTTTTTTTTAAATTATCATTTGAACTAAATTTCCTGTTACCACTGTCTTTAACTTCCAGATGTTCCAAAAGAAAAAATCTGAGTGAGAAATTAGCAGATGTGTTTGCAACAGATTTCTGCCCAAAATAAATGCTCACAGAAAGCAAACTCTGCTCCATGTAGCACAGTCGAAATGCTGTATGTAAAAACAGTAAAGGTGTAAAAGCAAAGTCCGAGAGAAACACTGGAAACATGATTTACAAAGGCCGACATGACATAAAAATAAATGATTTGTCCATCTCTGCAAAAATTTTACTCACTACAGTGTAATTCATCTCCTTTCATGGTTAATTACTGCTTCCACAGACACAAGGTCCTGCAAGTAAACTAAATGCACTCTTTTTTGTAACCTGGTGCCAATAAACACAAATAATTACTAATACAGTGTAAAGTGGTTTACATTAAGCAAAGACTGAAAGCTTAATGTTTTTTTTTTGTTTGTTTTATTTTGTTTGTTTGTTTGTTTTTTGTTTGTTTTTGGATTTTGACTGTGTTCGTTCATGTGTGACCTGGCAATGCAGGCAACAACTGGAACACAGCTGTTATCAAGAACTTTCCACCCTCACTTCAGAAGTACAGGTCTGTTGTCTTTTTCATTACTTTTACATACAGAAAATGATAATTAATCAAACACATATACATTCTTAATGGAAGCTAAGAGACACTTTTATTACTTGTTTTGATGTCAGTATCTGGTTCTGTGCAGAAAAGGAACCCAGGCGACAGTAGTGAAGATGGTGTAGGAGTCTGCACATCTCTTAATACAATTGCTCCAGCCTTTCAAGTCCTCTAAACCAACAAAGCCATAACTGGAGAAGCCTCAACTCAGTCTGGGGGAATATTAAGATTTCTTTGGAGGCTTGCTCAGTGGCTCCAGAACCACAAGACACCATTTAACCACATTTAATCCAGAAAACTCAGCAACTGTGTTCACAGAATGAATAATAAAGACTGAAAAATATCATTCTTATTTTATTGCATTAAAAATTAGTATTGATTTTATTTCTGTACACCAATAAAGGCATTGCGTTTTAACGAGCTGTTTTTTTTTTGTTTTTTTTTTACTTCAGCTTTACATTTTATGTTTAAAAGTCAGATGTAGAAATGTGGATATGGTAATGTTGTGTATTTACTTTAATTCAACTGCTTTTGTCCTGAGTGACTGCAGCAAAGTTACTATTTGTTATATAAAATAGCAAAACCATATATAATCGCCTTTTACAGTTATTTGCCATTTTAATAGCTTTATTTCAGAATTTTTTGGGTATAGAAGAGAAACTTCCCTCTCATTTCCTCCAACAGGTAAATGTACACAATCCTGCTAATAAATGTTTCTTGCATTTTGTAATGAAAACGCATTTAAACAGACAGGTTCCACGCCAGGACGTTGGATCAGAGACGGGGGAGTTTGGAGCTTCATCCTTCCATATGAGCACCTGAGAAATGAAAATGAGACATTTTATTTTCAAAGTAATAAGTAATACCTTGCTGTGTCCCTGTTCTTTTTCTATTAGCATTGTAGCAGCATTTCCACATGTGCAGCTTAACAGATACGTTAGAACAGCATAAAAAATGGCAGGTGATGCTGACCTATGTAAACACGGGTCTACATAGGTCAGCAAAAAGTCTCATCAAATCGCAGCCAAACCATGACACTGTATTTATACATATTTACCTTCATGTTATTTATCTGTAAAGTAAAATGTGGCTAAATCAACCAGAGATCTGTCATGTGGAAATCACGACATTTTCCAGACTCCGAGTTAAAACAGCACATCGAAATAGGCTAATTAATTTGGATAAACACTGACGGTAAATAAACGTGCTGCTTTGTGCAGCTCTGTGTCGTTAAAATGCGTGTGTGTTCATCTTGCTGCCAATAAGTTTGTTGGGGAAATATGATACAGCAGTCAACATTAGTTCATTTTTTACATCTCTAACTTCAGATTTTATTAAAAGTACATTCCTAGTTTAAAAATGGTCCAACACAGAATAAAACTGAGACATATTAACATGAACGACATGCTTCGTTGTCAACATGCTATCTGACTTTACAGCAAGGTGAGCAGACATTAAAATGATGACTTTACCATTCAGAGACAGTTTGTTGTCAATGTGCTTCTTCCACCATCTCGGTGTCTTCTCTCTCAGGCTCAGAGTCGGGTTCAAACATAAATAGTTGAATTCAGAAAGCTGCCTCTGTCAGTTAGCTGCAATCAATAGCAGTTGTTTTTTTTAATTTTTTTTTTTTTTTATGAAGAATCGGACGTACTTCCGATGCTGAACTTCCAGCAATCAATAAGCAAGCACTGCATTAACATTATTTAAACTACCATCTGCATTTATCAAAATCTTGCATGAAATCTCCCAAGAAACGTTTTGTTGTGTATAAATGGTCAAAACAATCAATTTCTAAACATTTTTTTGGTTTAATAAGGTTTTAAACAATTATTTAAAAACACTTAAAGGAAAGTGGAGACATGAAAAGATCGGGTTATGACTCCTTTAAGAGACTAATAAAACAGGCAACTAAGATTCATTAAGAATGGCTTTTACAAAGTGCAATGCTCATGTTTCAAACTGGAAAAGTAAGATTCTAATACGATCTTAGAGCTCAAATTCGATTGACATCTGTCAGTAAGTAATGGGCAGAAGCAAAGGAAAACAGAGTAGCCGTCTTATGGAAATGAAGCAAACTGGAGATAAGAAAGCAGGTCTTTCTGCAGATTATTAGCAGCTTAGTTGATAGCACACAGGTCTGGTTTTCTGCTCGACTGGAATTGCATATAAGGATGAAGAGATGAGAAGAAGATGACAAAAGAACTGGAATAAAGAGTGGAGAGACAGTTTTGCTTCAGTGGAGAGAAATGAAGAATTTTTGCACTTAAAAGCAAACACAAAGATGCAAAGGCTTAAATTGATTTTATTCAGCATTAGCTTGTGTTGTGACAGAAGACAAGAGGCAATCTTTATTGACTGACAAGTCAAGGCCATTCTTTCAGCACAATGTTTTGTTTTTTTTTTAAGCTTTATTTGCTTTATTTAGAAATAGGTTAAAGATTATTCCTTGGATTCCTAATCACAATATGAAAATAGCAAGTGCAACTCTGCTTCACTTGCTGCTGTAGTTAAAACCTTGAATGTGTTTGGATGTTTGGAAACGGATGAACAAATGTGGAAAACAAGAAAACAAGCCGTTGTTTGAGTTCCCTGACAAACTATCCAAAATGCACATTAAATTCAGCTGCAAGTGTATCACAATATTTGTTGTGAAATATTATGATATGAAACTGTTAATTATTCATTCATTCCATTTTCCAAACTGTTTAGTCCAATTTGGGGTCATGAGAAAGCTGGAGCCCATCACAGCAGTCAGCAGGCGAGAGGCAGGGTGCACCCTGGACAGGTCACCAGCCTATTGCAGAACAGTCACTGTCAACTTCATCAGCTGTTTTGCAAAACCTTTTTCCGTCCTACATGCTTCCAATTTCCAGTCTAGTATGTTCAGGCAAGGCCATGGCATATTCACTCTATTCAACTAGAACTAGTTTTCAAATGAGAATGGGAGGCAGATCTATCAGGTCCCTTTCTTGCAGAGTCAGCTGTCAGTGTGAGTTTGGGAAGCAGACATCTTCCTCCAGGATTCAGCTTAAAAATTTTCCCTTTAGCTTATGGTTAGCAGTGGAAGGGCTGACTCAGACTGCACAGACTCCTGAAGGTCCTCCTCCCATGATGCACTAAGAATTTATCATCTTAATTCAACTTAGATTGTTGCCGTTGGAAGTCTCTACCTGTTAGGGGGGCGTTTTTCTCTCTGCTGTAACCGACTCCCCATGCCTCCTCAGGAAGGAAGATTATGTAAAAAGAACTAAAGATCTGGTGTAAGCCATTAGATGTATATAACTATATATATAACTTTTGAAAAATTCTTACATTTAAAAAAATTTTGTGCGAAATTCAAATGCTGCTTAAGAGATTTTTAAAGTATAATAAATCATAAAAAATATAACAAAAACAACAAAAAAAAGGAAATAAAAATAAATGCCTGATTTCCTTTTTCTTTTGTAAAAAAAAAAAAAAAAAAAAAAAAAAAAGAGTAAGCAAAAGTATGAACATTGAAGCCTTTTACCATTTCATATTCATATATTTAAAGTTTACAAATGAATATTCAAACTATCCTTACGCCCAGAACAGTGTGTCAGTGTAAAACTAAATAGATAATACCTTCACCTACACAGTAACAACTAAGCTACATTAAAATATTAAAAACAAAACAGGACAGTACAAATAAAAGTCCACACTATTTTCTTCATCCTGTATGTATTTAGTAATATTTTTAAATAGTCTTTTAAATGTAATTATTGTTTTAGATTATTTCATTTAATCGCTTAATCTATTCCATAATTTAACTCCATGGTTTAGGACCATGAAACATGTTTGTTCTTACTGTTTTTTTTTTTTTTTGTTTTGTTTTTTTTAAGTCATTTGTTTGTTTTTAACTAAATAGTCCTTGTAAACCAGTGTTGCTTTCGCTCCCCTGAAACAACCCCTGCATACAGGGATGTATTTTTGATGCTTTAGCTCAGCAATGCTTTCAAATTAAATAGACGTTTCTGACAGATGTAATTTGGATCTGTCCTTTTATTTAAATGTGTCCCCCCATACTACTCATGATGTCATGTATGAGAAAATGAAGGAACAGTACAATGTGAATTAACAAAATAAACTAAAACACACTAAACTATGCAAAACTCAATGTTAGAATAATTAAAAGATGGATAATAGTATAAAAGAAAAAATTGTAACACACTGAATACCAGTAAACCTTAATGGATAGAACCAACACCTTAAAAGTAGAATAAACTGTCCAATGAAAACAACATAAAGTTGAAAAAATATTTATAAAACTGATTATTTATCAATACTGACAATTTTCTGGATATGATGGGTGTAAATTTCCTTAAAAAAAAAGAAAAAGAAAATAATAACTGGGCCCAGAATGTTTAATGATTTACTTTATCTTAGTATTTATTAACCTGAAAGAAGCTCCGCCTAAACTTTATTAGTTAATGTCTAAGTGATGTCTAATAATTACATGGAGACAAAATGTTAATGCGGAAAAGTAGGGAAGAAAAATCTTTTGGAAGCAGTGACGTGTAAACAGTGCAAACTGCAAACATTACCCCCTCACTCGCATGAAAAGAAATAGCAAAGAAAGGCTGAAAGCAAAAGCAACGCTTAGGGGACGGAACATTCCTCAATCCAAGGCTAGGCACTTCCAATTAATCTGATGGATTAGAATGCAGGACTTCCATTCATTAGTGTGCAGAGCTGAGAGTGTGCATGTCTGAGTTTATCTACGGAAGCATGTGTATGCTGAAAACCAGCAGGTAAATGTTTGCTGTTTAGGAAAAATTTGTCCATGCGAGGAAAGTGTGATTGTGTGTGTTCATTAGAGAGTTGTGCTGAGCTGACACTGAGATGAATTCAAGAGTTCACCCAGCAGACACATTCTCCAACTTGCACTCTGTCAGGCTACCAAAATCAGTTCCTACGCTGGCAGATAAGTGTGCCTCCTCTTTAAAATGCCTGAGCTGTATATATACAGAGATCCCTCATAAAAATAAATAAACGTGAAAATTTCACAATATGTTGAAAAACAAAACATGAAATGTGTACATACAATGAAATGTAAATGAGGAGCGTTTTTGCAGCTCTGCTATTATATTAGACAACACCACTTCAGGCAAAGGTAGAACTAGATGATGCGCCTCTACAGCATACAGATTTAAATCACATTATTTACAAGGTCAAACGCAAATTTACTCCATATCTTGCATTTAGTTAAAAGAATGAATGCTCCTGTTGAACCAGTTATTATTATCGTTATTATTATTATTATTATTATCATTATCACTACAATGTCTACCCAAGCAGCAAAGGAAAAAAAAAAAGGAAAAAGCAAGGACAGTTATCGGATCATAACAATCTCAAGCGTACAGCCATATCTCAAAATGTCCTCTCCTTCACAATTAGTGTGGCAATAAACAAACCTGTGTGTCAAGTACCCTTGGAATTGATGGAACATATCAGTTTATTTGTGTACATTGTAGGACCTGCACCTTTACTATTGCACACACATACATTTTGATGCTCAAAGGACATATTGCATAGGTCTAATTTTGCGGCATAACTGACATCCACACCGATAACAAAGTTACAAAGTTAAAAAAAAAAAAAATTTAAAAATGTGCAGCATATATTCATGAGCTCTTTAAATGAAAATGTTGTAAATGCATGTGCAAACACTGACTTGGAGATAAGACAAGCGCAACTTGGATCCCTGTGCTCATGCATCCATTTAAATGCATTCATATTAAAAGCCTTACATAACAACTACATTAAATAGCCCGTCTGTCAGATTTTGACAGAAATTATCTTCAATGCACTGGCAAAATATGCATTTACAGAAGAAGGCCAAAACCATCTCAGGAGGCTAAGAAATACAATTTGATGAATCCCACGATGTGTCAAATTCAAACCTTTAACACTCAAACGAAGACAGGAGCACAAGTGCCAATAAATGTCATATTATGCAGATCTAACACTTGGCAGTAGTTAAAAGCTACGTCAAGGCTGAAAACTTAGAGATTTGAAAAGTACACATAACTTGAAACCTTCCCCTTTCTTGGTTTAACAATAAAAACACTGGTATGTTGGCTGTAAAGAAATGTGGCCCAGATAACCTTTTCAAATAGTCACATCCATCCCTTTCCATCCTGTATTGTGTACTTGTGTGTAAAATGCATGTCTGAACATGCGTTTTGGTTGATAAAAGGTCAGGAGGCACTCAGACAGGCAGAGGGATAAATGGAAAATCAACAAAGCAGATGGAGCAGTGAGGAGGTCAGGGTATGTAATGGACTGAATATGTGCTTGGTTTATAAAAAGAAAAAAACAAAAAAAAAGAAAGAATGTTTGTTTTGTCAGACATTGCAGTGATAAGAAATACCTCAAATCGGAACTAATGAATTTTTCTAGCTTAAAGTATATATTTAGTATAGTCAGACATGTACTTAGCCAAAGGGAGAAAAACATTTTTATTTATTTATTTTTTTCCAGACTGACAGCCAAAATAATCAAAAACTCTCAATTAAATGAGCCACATCAATAACAGAGAGCATTAGCAAGAACAGCAGAGGGACTGCTGCTGGGTTCACCAAACCTTTCACTTGTGCAAATGTAATTGTTTACTTTCAGGATTCACATGTGCTTTTAAAATCTCATTTACTCACAGCTCAGTGGTTGCACACTCCAGGTAGAATTAAGTTTAATTACTCTCGAGTCATTTAAAGCTGCTTAAAACTTGGCTTGTTTTTTTTTTTTTTTGTTTTTTTTAACTTCATTTGTAGAAATAGATTACTTTTTTTATTTTCTCAATAGACTATGGGGGAAATTAACTATTTATTACTAGTAGAAACTCTGTTCAAGCATTTAAATAAATATAAAATAAAACAAATAAATGAATAAATGTGGTATAGAGGTAAGGAGAGGGAACATTAATCTTTACATCTAGCCCTGTTATATATTTATTTATAGGCTCAAAATTGAAATAGTATTAGTATTTCAATTACTCATGAAGATTTATACCTTAAACTCTGGCAACAGAATTTATTTCAAGTTGCACCATTTTTAACCACTGAAAAAACTGTAAGGATTTGCACTTGACATGACTGAGCTGCTGCATATGATGGTGTGCAACATAAGCTTTAAGAAGACATTGGCAGAAATGCTGATGAGACTGGAGGCAATGACTCAGCTCCATTTAGGAGTAATGTAACATCCACTGTACCAAAACCTTTCGCAGCTCTGCGTTTTCTTTGTTGTTTTAGTTGTTTATTTACTTTTAATTGACAGCACAGTCTCACTGCTCACATCTCATACCAACCCTGAGTACAGGATTATATGGCCATGAGGATGTGATGCACTAGCAGGTTGATTTTCAAGATTTTTTTTCTTGTGTTTTGGCAGTGGTAGTTTTTCAGGACATCCAGAGTTAGACAGAAGGCTGTAAAGATTGCTGGGTATTGCATATGTATAAAGCATTTCCTTATTATTACTCTTACCGTGGTGAAGGCTGTTTTTATAGGCTTTTGTTATTCTGTTAGCAGGGTAACTAAAAAGTTATGGATGCATTTTGACATAACTGGAAATGTCAGCGTTGGATAAAGGGGTAAGTGATTAGATTTTGGGGGCAATCCAGATCACTGCCTGGGTCCAAGAAGTTTTTAAAAAATGAAAAGCCCTAGCTTGCAAATAAAACTGCAAGCTACGGCTGCATAGAGTTACTTTTCTTGCTTTTTCACTGTTAACATACTGTTCGTGTGTTTCATATACCTTTTCTACTCAGTGCCGGCTGTGTGGGGCACAGAGTTAGGTTCAGTGCCTGAAAGTCATGCTTGGCATTGCATGGTCTGAACAAACATTCCCACCAGAATGAAAACTTGCCAGTACCGTATTTTCACGACCACAAGGCGCAGTCTCAGTTATGGGTGCTATTTATGTATTTAACACATACATAAGGCGCACCGGATGTGGGCATGGTAAAACATACCGGTACTCTAGCTTAAAACATGCTTGTTTGTGTGTTTTAAAAAAGGCAGCGGAAGAAAAACTGAGTTTATTGACGAATTTATCAATGTTTTCATGTTGTTTTTTTGATCGATCCTCATTCACAAATCCATCAAAGTCCTAATCTTCTGTATCCGAAATGAACAGCTGGGCTAGTTCTCCATTGAACACGCTGGGTTCCCGCTCGACATTGTCAGAGTCAGTCTTGTTGCGTTGTGGCTCCCCATAAATGATTCAGGCTTTTGCAAAAGCTCGAACAAGCAGACATGTTAGCCCAAACATCCACAATCCATTCACAAATTGTGACGTAACTTGCCTGGCCCTGCATCCCAGTCTTAGTAAAACTGTGTTCGCCATCTGTTATCCATCGCGCCCACGCCGTTCGAAACTTCACTTTGAACGCCCTGTTTATACCAATGTCCAGCTGTTGGAGTTCCTTTGTCAAGCCCGAATCGGCTCGAGTCTGTCTTCCAATTCGGGCCACCTCGTCTTGTTTCAGTGGAAACTCAGCTTCATGTTCTTGACTTGGCGAAGCTCATTGGTCCATTGATCTTGAAGTCTCTTACAGCTGCTCGATTCCCATGTTTGTTCGCGTACCTGATAGCTTGTGGTTTGAACTGTGCTTTGTGAGCGTGTCTCTTTGCAGGTGCCATTTTAATAAGGGGCCATTAGCCAAACCGATGTTGTTTTGCATAATGCACATACCGGCACTATATACCTACTGAGGGCATGCCTTTAGCGTCTTCTTCCATGCCCACACTTCCCCCTTTAACGTTCTCATGCTGCCCTCTACGCGTCCGCCCTTTATCTATATAAGCAGCGTGTCGGAAACACTCTCAGTCAAGCGGAGCGCTCATCAAAGTCACACAGCAACATTTATAGACTTTGGAACTCGTTACACACATAAGGCGTTATAAGGCGCTTTGTCTATTTTGGAGAAAATAAAAGACTTTTAAGTGTGCCTTATGGTCGACAAAAATATGGTATCTTAAAAAAAGGCCGCTATAAACAGCTGCTAAAAGCTATAAAACAATCATTATTTATCACTTGGTAATATGAAAATGCCATTAACCACCCGCTTAACTTTAAGGTAGGACACTACTCAACAACTGAACAATTTGAACACTGTCTTATTTTTCTGTATATAAAATGAAATTTTTGATACTTAAATACTTAGTTTATGCAATTCCAGTTTAAACAAAACGGTTTCCAGTTTGCTGCAGTTTTGTGAGAATGAGGGAAAAGAAATGTGCTTTTTAGGAAACTGAACACACATTTGTGTGCTGAAACATGTATAAAAATACAGAAACTTCTGTATCTTATTTTGTTATGAGGAAAAACTGAGCAGGCATACTGTCCTGGCTGTTCAGTGAGACACATATTAGAGTTTCATCTGCTTCATTGTGCCATTTGCAGGTTGACAAATCCTTTCAATATTGTCTAGCTGGCTTCGCTCTCTCATCATTTTAAAGGAATTACACTGTCTGGGGAGACAAGAGGATTAGAGAAAAAGGGGAAAGGAAATAGTGTCAAAATTGGGTGGGAGAATGGGGTGACAGGTATCTTTTCAATATCATCTGCCCAGTTTTGCCTCTCAAATTGTCACTCCCCACTTAGGTTGTTTGAGTTGCTCCAGCTATCCTTGATACTCTAGCAAATATAATAGAACAAATGTATGTGCCACGGACATGCTAAGGTGCATATTCACAGCGGAATTATTTCCATAATCTTCTGTAATGCCACAAGGTTTATTCTGTCCAGTGTTGCAATCATTTTTCAAGGTCTTGTGTTGATGATGGGAGAGGCCAACCACTGTGCCAACTCTTCTCCAGCACATCCCAAGGATTCTCAACGGGGTTAAGGTCTGCACTCTGTAGTGGCAAATCCATGTGTGACAATGATGTCTCCTGCTCCCTGAACCACTCTTTCAAAATTTGAGCTCAATGAATCGTAGCATTGTCATCTTGAAATATGCCCGTGACATCAGGGAAGACGGAATAACCTACTCATTCAGTATGTACAAGCAGTCAGATGACCTCAATTTTTTTGGGGGGGGACATACTGTTGCTGAACCTGACAGATTGCAGCAACCCCAGATCATAGCCCCCCCCTCTCATGCTTAAACAGTAGGCACTAGTAATGATAGCTGCATGGCTTCATCCTCCTCTCTTCTTACCCTGCAACAAGGTAAATCTGTAGCCAACATTATGTTCTATGATCTCCAGCAAACTGAAGCCTTTCTTTTTTTGGCTAATTTGCCTCCATAATAGGGGGTTTTCTCTTTAACTGTCCCATTTTAGTAATTTCCGCAACTCCTTAGATGTTTTCTCTGCATGATAGCCAATAATTTGACCCTTCTCAAACAGACTAACATCTTTCCCTTGACCACAAGGTGTGTCCTTTTGTTTTTTTTAATGAATGGATGATGAATGAGAAGCTACTCACTGCATCAGCTAGGACAAATAATTTGTTGCCAGCTAAAACACAACCACCCATGCAGTAATTATCTAATGTGAGGCTCTTATCTATTTGCTTGATTACATCCAAGTAGCGACTTTTTTTGGATGAGCCATTTTAGGCTGTACACACCACGCTAACTAGGCTTTTGTTGCTGAAAAGAATGATTGATATTAAGCAATGTAGAGGAATTTACTGAACTTAGTTCTACAGTACAACCAACCCCAAAAACAGTAATCATGGCAGTCTCACATACACTCTGCACTCCTTTTGGCTGGACACCTGAATATGCGTAAAATACTCTGAATGCAGCCCAGCATCCAAAACTGTGATCTGATAAACATTCAAACAATATTATAAAGTTGACTGTAATTTTATAGTAAATATGTTTTCTATTTATCAGTCTATTTATTGATGATCATTTTCTTCATTTCAGTTCATGATATTAAGTCCAGACAGAATTAAACAAAAAAGTTGTTACATAAAATCTGTATGTATGTTGAAACTCTTTTTTTTTTTAAATAAGAACTAACCCAATATAAAATGTTTTGCCATGTCATGCCAGTGAAAGTTTAAACACACTTTATTATTGAATCTAATGGGAAAATATGTCCAAATCTTTCACTCCTACTGTACATGGTTGTTTTGTGTTCTAAGCCTTTCTGGGAAATTACCACTTAATTTCTGTAGATAATGGATGTTAAAGTTTCTTTTTCCTTTCCTTTTTTTTTTTTTTTTTTTAATATATCCCAAGACTAGGATAATTTGGTTTCTGCTTGCTCAGTAATAAATCTTGTATGACCTGCTCACCTATACATTTAAATAATATGCCTATGGCTACTGCCTCTGCAAGCTATTGAATTAATTTCTGTCTATATCTAAAATGCTGTTTTAATACTTGACTAATTCAAAGTTTTAATGCTGCTCTAATCGCTCTGCTTAGTTCATGCAAACGCAGGAATAAGAGAAGAGGGCTGACCACACTTCATGCTCCTGAAGGTTTCTGTGCAACGTGATGACGTGCAGAGATGGAAAATATGGACTGTTAGGAATAGGCTCATTGAAAGGTTGGAAAGAAACAAATAAAGAGAACTGATGAAAAGTCAGGGCACAAGCAAAGTGCTAAGCAGAGGAGGAAATGCAGTGTTTGCAAGGATGTAGATGATGATGATACACCTAAGTGTGCTCCTCTTTCTGCACATTTTTGTGAGTCTGTATGAACTGAGTTTCCCTACAGCAAACCTACACCTGTAAGTGACCTCAAAATTACTCAGATTGTTAGGATTTTTATCCTTCTATGTGTGTGACGACGCAAATCGGACATTGTTTCCTTCGTGCACTCTAAAACTCACTGTCATTATTCTGCATCCATTCTGCTTCCCAATTTCTAATTACCTCATTTCCACAGTGGTTTATTTCTTTTTCATTTTTTTCCCCACCAGTTTTCACTAAATTTCTAATTTGTTTTTACACATTATTCAACAAACCTAAATGATGACCACCCAACTCATATCTGTGTGAGAGTGTCTGCAACATGCTGGGAATGAGTGGCATTAGTCCAATAAAAACAAAAAAAAGAAGGCAAAACATAGTGAGAAATATTAAAAGAGAGGAGACACAAAGAAACGGAAGATGCAGGTAAGTGAGTGTATTCTTTCAAACAGATGCTAAAAGATGCGAAAACAAACATAACACATCGTAACTTGCAGTACTGAGAAAATATCCGTCTCGTCCTATATAACGAATGAAAAACACATTTAGCACCTATAAACACAAGATAACTGGGAAAAGACTAAAGATACAGGAGCACTGACAAAAAAAAGACAAGGATATGTTGACAAAGGAGAACATAAAGATATGGACAAGATATGAATGACAAAACACAGAAAAGACAAAACTCCTACCACTTGTCCATTCTGTGGGTTTTTGTGGGCGTAGGGAGGACCACGAATGTGATTCCACATCTGACCTGATGTCATTGCAAAAACCACACACTATAGCAAAGATAGAGAAAGAAAAAGGGAAACAGAAAAGAAAAAAGATTATTCACATTAACAACATGAAAATATGATAGAAATTTAATACAGTTTTCACATTTTTTTTCATTTCTTTGAAGATTTACATTAGTACGTAATACTTTAAATGTTTGGTTTTTTTACCTGTTTATTCACGCATTAGATGGAAAGCAAAGCTGATATTTCTCCTTGTGAGTTAATATATTTAAAACAGAGTTAGTTTGTCACAGAATGGCTGTTTCATATATCCTTACCAATGCAGCCATGGCCCATCCAGTCTTGTTATATATGAACTCCAAGTTATTCCTCCGCAGATACAGCAGACCTCCAACCAGAGACACTAAGAGAGCCAAAGCAATAGTCCCGGAATAATTAGGAGGACGGAAGACCCGGATCTGAAGAGATAAAGACCAAAGGAAGCCATTTAATATACATATATCAGATGAAAGATACATTCGACATGTTCAGGTAAAGAAAAAAGGAAAAAAAAAGAAAGAAACAGGTTTGTTAGTTATCTATCTGAGGATGTTTGCTGTATTTATGCTGATCTTTGCTCCTGCTCTGCACACTCCAAGTAATGGATAAAAAGTTTTTTTTTTTTTTTTTTTCCCAAATAGACTTTTAATTTTCAAATCACTGTGGTGAAGATTTTTGCCGATAATTTTTACTGTTTTCAGATGACTGTCTTCAGATGACATCACCATCCACACTGCATCTGAGGCTCGAATGAGAGGATTCACAACAAGCAAGCTAACAAAACGCAGAGAGTGACGGACGAACAGACATGGATCTTTTCCGATGCCAGAACAGGCCATCTACTGGCCCTAACTCCCCTCTGGATACTGGATTAGTCCAGTCCACAGGCCGGAAACGGGATCACGGTTCTGAATGAAACCTTCTGAAGGTTCCTCTCATTAATGCAATGAGAATGGCTGGCGTTTCAAGGTGATATGATTTGTTTTTTATGTTCCAGGAACTGTTTAAAACGACAATCAAAGTTATCACTATCGGATTAAAAGATTCTACAATCGGTTACTTAAACATTAATAATTAATTAACAACATAGTTTCCCTACAATGTTTCCCTTCTTGACCATATAGCTTCAGGCTGAACATCATATTTACACATTTTCAGATTGTGTTTTGTTTTTTGTTTATTTTTCTTTTCTTATTTTTGTTTGGATTTCTTTTCTTTTTCATATTCCTCATATCATTTAGCCTGTAGATAAGTTAAATAAACATTCACACTTATTTACTTAGTCATTGTCTGTATGGTTTCACAGGGTCATGATTAGGGTTAATTCAAACTAGAACTTACGAATGAATTACTGTAATGACTTATTTATTTAATGAGTGAATTATTTAACTCCATAAATGAGATCATAGCATCCTTCTTAGCCTGTAGCTGACATGTACAGCTGGAATATAAAGGTTGGTGATCCTGACGAAAACATTAGTATTTATTAGGGGTGGAAAAATCTAATTGAAAAATTGAAAATTGGGATTTTTTTGCTTAAAAAAAAAAAATAAAATCGATTTTTTTTTTTATTAGAAATATATATATTTTTTTTTCAAATAAATAAAACTAACCCACTATAAGTTTTTTTTTTGTCATTTTTATTGTTTTTATTGGTCTTTTTACTTGTCTTCTTGGGCATTATAGCAGCAGAATGATGATCTGACTACTGTGGTTTTTTTTCCTAATGGAAGTCAAGAAAAATGATGAGCAAAGATTTGTTAACATTTTTGGTTTCTAATCTACAAAAATTGCAATATTGAAGAATTTTGAGAATTGCAATTTAAGTCGAATCGCCATGCAAAACATTGAAATTGAATCGAATCATCACAGCTCTATTATTTATGTAATAATAATATTTTGCATTAATAAATGACTATAAACCACTGCATTTAACACCTTTCCTTTATTCCTTTGCTGATACTACACAAGTTTGCATTGAGTTTTGCCATGTTGAACAGACAGGAATTTTTCTGCTTACACATAGGAAGAAATGCAAAAGCTTCATAGTCATATTATGAAATTGCTGTATGAAAATATACCATTTTTCTGCATGTGTCTATTTGTAACCATGAAGCCAAGGAGACTGAATGTTGTTCTTATCATAAACAGATGCAAAGTTAACATGTTTCAGAAGTCACAACATGAACATGTCACCAACAGGGATTTCATCATCAGTAAAAATGTATTAAACATCTGCTGCAATTAAAAATCAGAAAAAAAAGGGAAAAAATGTGTCTTAACTGTGCAATTTACAGTGAGTATGATGCTAAATGAAAACATTTATTTGTATCTAGGTAGAACTTAGAAACTCATGTCCATGTGTTTCAGTGAAAACTTCTGGCGCTGTGTCCTTTTACAGACGCTGCAAGGTTCAACTTTTCATATTCTGAAAAGAACCACTGAAAAAAATCTGAAAAGCACTCGAAAAACGAGTGATATGTTTGCAGTTCAGCCATTCAAGTCATCTTTAATAAAATTCTATATGCATGGACAAAATCAAAATACGGACTTTCATTTTCATTCAACATATTCAGTCACACAGATATAGGAGCCTTTTTTTTTATATAGAAATGAGTGTTTTCATCTTATTACTGTCCTTTCCTGTTCCTAATTCATGTTATGAAAAATACTAAAGTGTCTGAAATCTTCCACTTCACACATAGCAAGTGTTTCCAGATGCATGTTGAATACTGATCCATCGACAACTAGATGGCTAGGTTGGGTCTGCAATTGCAAAGTTGACAGGCTGTCAGGGAAAAAAACGAACAAACAAAATTAACAGTAGGTGCTAGAAGCCAATACTTAGCCTTTAAGGTGTCAACAGTTTATGTCAAAGGGTTTCATGAACAGGTACTTAATACCCAAGTAAGAAATACATGAACCGTCTTGTTCTTTAAACCTAAGTAAGATTTTACAGCATCTGATTTTACAGCATTAGCGTGATGGAAACTTGTCCCGTAAGACGTGAAACTGACAAACTCTGCTTGTACTGATAAATACTAGTCTTGCATTGAATTTGGAATGAGTGCATAGAGAAAATTACATTAAATGGAAAAACCTCATGGAGACCCACCGGAGATTCTGCGTATAAGTACGGGAGGTGGATTGAATCTTATAACTGTATAAACAGAATACGGTCAAGCACGTCTCAGAGTTACAGCAGCCTCCATTCACATGTGCTGGATATTAGTAAAAAGAGAAAAAAAAAACATTTTCAGACTCAAAAACCAGTGTCTGTATGTTAACTGGCAAAAAAATGACAACAAAATGAAAATAAGTGTGATACCAGCCATAAATAATGTACCTGTCAGACATTTGCTTTGGGTTTATTCCAAGGTTCATCAACTCCAGAACAACAGGAAATTAGCAGTCATTGTGCTCGGTATGTTTGGAGCAACATGCACATGTCAATCAAGCTTTTCAGACATGAACTATATAAAAATGAGCTCTATTGCTTCATAACGGACAGTCTGGGTATTTGCACTGACATTATTTGAGGTAGAGTCACTGCTGTTCAGGGGAACAGATTTTACTTTTCAAACTAAGAGTCAGTAGAGTAACTGTAGCTTACATATCTACAAAACGCGGCATGTCTAACAATGTCATATCGCATCACACACTTATGCTGATGTTCAAATTATGTTTCCTCAGTGTGCAATAAATGGTGCATTTACATGCACAACATTACTCTGCAAGACCTGCTGACAGAATTTATGTTATTGTTATAACTGGTTAGGGGTCTTTGCACCTGCTGGCAATTTTCCTTTTTGATTCTGTACATGTAATGTAACTAAATTAGAAGACTAAAATATCATTTCCTGTCAAAAGCAGAACAAAGTTTTAATCTCAGGAATTTCTTTTCTTTTTTGGTTGCTTTGTTTTTTGTTGTTGTAGACTATCGGATATGAGCAAATTGATTATTTAATTCCAGAAGGGGAACAGGTGCTCTTTACTTAGTGCAATGTTTCCTTTTCATGGACTTTGAGATGTGTTTAGTCTGACCTTTCTCATCTCATCATCTGGGACCAGTATATATAGCTTCTTCCCAGCATTTCCATTGTGTGCATTTTTAATTTAACATTGTCAGAAATTATCAAAATCAAAAGGGAAAAATTAGTCAGCATTACTTTCTAAACATTTTTTTCTCCATTTCAATCATGTATTTATTTTGCTTTTACCTGCCACTTCCTGTCTATAGACCACTTCCGGACCCTTTTATTGTCTTGCTCTGAAATATCTGGCCCAGATAAACATGTCATTTAGGAGCCTCGTCCAAAATATTACTTAAATTCCATTTTACGGTCTCTGTTAAGACTTATAATGAAATAGTTTAAATAAAAAAAAGAAAAAAAAAAAGATAAGCTTTTACATTTAATGCATCTCCCTTTCTTCCTTTGTTAAAACCTGGTGCCCACTTAACCATCTACAAAATGTCCTGCTGTAAATCTAATGTAGAGTTAAGCCACTACCCTGAAGCAGGAGCGGGTAGCAGGTGTCTACTGAGCTCCCTACACAGCCAGATTTTTTTCTTTTTCTTTTTGATGCCTTTAGCCTCAAGCAATACTGACTAGTAGCTCCCTTTGCAGCCTCAACAACCTTGTAGCACATGCACAGTATTATTTTGCAACACCTGCTGACAGAATTTGTTGTGAAATTGATGGAATTTAATATTAAAGCTTTATTGTATGAAGAGGACGCCTGGGTGTGGAAGAGGCAGTCCTTCTCAGACTACTTGAAAAGGAGCATTTGACTATCTCGAAGAAGCACACATTTTTAACATGAAAATAAAAAACACCTGTCAGAGGATTTAAAGGACGTTCATTATTTCTGCGCTGAATTAAAAAGTTAAATTACGTGCAAATCAATTTAATTTCTTTTGGTCATCTGTAAAAATAGGATTTTTTTTTTTCATAAATGCACAAGATTTTTCCCAGATAAATCTAAATCAAGCAGATTATCTGGAATGTTCTACAGTCATTATCAAGAGAATAAAAGGATCCACCATGGTAAACCCCTTAAACAAGGTATCTCTATACAGCTATATATAAACATGGCAGCCTTTTTTTTTCCTTTTTTGTGCAAATGTGCCTGTGAGTGGTTACATTATGCGTTACCTGAACATCAGTGCGGTCGGCAATCCATTTAGCCAGCTGCTCCGAGGCAAAACCAATCCGTTGCAGATCAAAAGTATCAGCCCTCTTCGGCTTTCCCTTTGCAGGGAAATGCATGAAGGTTGGAGCACTATTCATGTTCAGCTGGAGAGAAAGAAGAGAAAATAAATTCTACATACACTGATATACTGGCCTAACAATGGCTTCTACCAATATTCAGTTTCTTAACAGCAATCAGCTGGTCTGCAGACAGGATAATGTCAAGCAAATGCATCGACAGCTGTACTTGCTCGGACTTGGTTTTAGACACATTTACCTGAATTTATTCATACTTAATGAAAGATAGTGAGATAAAGGGCTGAAAAAACTTAAACTAACTTTAAAAGTAGGTTTTATTTGTTTTTTTTTAAGAATTTATTTTGAACAAAAAACAAACAAACTTTAAAACAGAACAAATATTCATTACAACAAACAAAACAAGCTTCTTATGTTGAAAAGGGTCTTGGAAGAAGTTGAACACTTATCTGGTCTAAAACCCCCTCATAAATAATACCCTAACATTATACAGGATCTCTGAAAAGTAATGGACATTATATTATTACATTACAACACATTACAACATTACAATAAAATGTAAATAATAAATAGTGGTAATACACACAATAAATCAGAATAAACAATATACATTCATTTCAATCCATATTTGCATCATAACTTTTAAGTATCACACCTTTTATCATTTGTTTGTTCTATTATTCTCTGAAAATTGGGGGGAAAAAATGGAAAAATAAAGACAAAAACAGGAAGTATGTATTATAGGTTTGCTACTCTTTGCATTTAAGCTTATACTTACAACAGATAAAAGTAAAGAAAAACAAATACAACAAATGATTCTTGTACTGTTTAGCCTTTAATAGAGATTTCTTCTTCTGTCAAAGTTTACTTTTACATTTATAAAAGATTAGTGAGTGAGATGCTGGTTAAATGAATGAACCTTTAGCACATTACCAGTGAGAAGATTAAGCATTTAAAGTTTTATGGGATCTATGTGTAACACACACAGTAAGCTCAGTAGTATCACAAAGAACTAAATGCAAGCCAGCAGTTTCAATAAAGATATCCTACCAGCAAGTATCAGAGAGGAAAGCCGAAGAAGCCCACTCTGCTTTTTTCTGTTATCAGTAGCAGTCGGCATGTGACTTATACCACTGAAGTGCTCCTGTCAGTTAAATGATGCATTTGAGCCTCTGTATTTTGTTCATGCTGGGATTACAAACAGGCTGTCTAAATCCTGTCCACATCTTCCAGCTATGGATGAAAATATTCCACTTTTCTCATGCAGCTATTGGGGCTGTGTCTGCCTTCCTGTGATCAATCAACCACAGCTCATAAAATCTCTCATTTAAGTCGCACTGCAGTAATAGTTGTCACTGTTCAGTAAACATTCAAACTCTTAAAGCCAGTCACACCTTTCTTAGTAGAATGTGCAGTTTGTAGCTGCATGAGGAGGTGAGCAGCAACCAGACAGACATGCAATCCTCCAAAAAGCGAAAAGACAAACAGGCTTCGGAGACGACACTGCATGCCGATTGGCTGAAAGTTAGCTTAATAGGGCTACGAGGAGCCATCAAAAAACAGTCTCAGACATTGAAGAGAGACTCGGGTGGAAAGCCCAGACAACAGCTGCACTGGACAGTCTTCATTATTTAACTCTCAGATTTAATTAACCTCGTTTTTTCCTGTGAGGATTTTGAGGTTTTGTAAAGTTTTAATAAATAAATAAATAAAAAAATAAAGAATAAAAATACTTAGCATGTAATGAGGCAGAAAGGACAGGATAACAAAAACCCACAACTTAGGACCCAGATGAACTGCTTCAATGGTCTGTAGTCTCAACACTGGTGACCCACTCCACCAGTTAAGCTACTCGCTGCCCCTACATACACTGTAACACTGCATCAGTACATGATGCTAATCAATAACTGTATCAGTGGTCCAATCCAAGCACGCATCATGCTGCTGCCTTTTGATCGAACATTTGCATTTTTAAAGATTTTTTTTGGCATCGACGACAGTGTGCTTCATTATCAGCTTTACTGCTTACCAGAACTTCCAGTCATGACATTTATTTGTTGCATTACATGACAATAAAGTCCTGTTGAATAATCCTTGTTTTTCATTGTTCAAGACTGACAAAACTGCAACTGAAGAGAAATGTTAATGTATCACAGCTCTGAAGACTTTAGAGCCATTTTTGTAATTTTATTTCATCCTGTTAAGTTCTACTTATAATAACAGCTGCGTTGTAGCTGTGAACTCAGCGAACGGTGAGGGACTGAGCTTTCGTAGAACTAAAAGGCTGAAAAGAAAAAAGAAAAGATGCGTGGCAATTCCATTACTTCCAATCAGCCACTAAGAGGCATTTTCAAATTCCATTGCTGCCTTTAGTATCTTCTGAACTGCAGAGTACAGTTTTATGTGATGTGCTTTAAAGTGTTTACCTGCTAGATGCTTTGTGATTTGAGTGCAGAAACACGAGCTCTGCGCAGAGTAAAAGGGGTCTTTACCACCCAGTTCCCACACAATAGCCTGGATTAGATTCAACTCTTCTTGTTTTGCTGGAGAAAGTCAGCTTCTTCTGTTTCTTCATTCTTTTCTTTTCATGCACCACTCACTACATTTTCTAGCAATATCTTCCATTAAACCTAATTAGTTTACGCTGAAGTTCTCCTCAAGACACCGCCAGAAAAATGAAGAGTGCAGGAAAAAGGAAACAATAGGAGGAAAAATAATATTATAAGATATATTTTTTTTAAATCACACTTTTAAGATAAGTATTGAGTAGGTTGCATGAGCACAAAACATCTTAAAAACAAAGGTAAAAAATGGATAAATATGTTAAAGTGCACACATGCGTGAACTGAAATGACCAGGGATGCACTGATATATGCATGTATAAGAACATAACTCCTTACATGATTATAGGCTTTACAATAAAAAGAGAAAAACAAAGAAAACCATTTTAATGAGCACATCTCTCCTACAACTGTGAGTAGTTAGAACAAAATATTTCCTGATATCAATCCCATCAAATCTTTATTTTTACATGCTCATGTAAGAATAATACACAGATAATACATGTATTATTCATGAAAAATGTCCTGATTTAGCCATAATTTTTCATAAATTAGTGTTTATGCAAAAACTACTGGGCAGATGTTTGTGATTTTGTTTTTTCAAAGAGCAGGTCTTAGTCTAACTTAGAAGCCATTAAACTTAGGGAGGCATCTGGAAGGAATTGTGGAAACGTGGATTTTTAAAAGACTCCTCACAGGAGGGGTGGAAACAGGTCTCTGCTCTCAGAAAGGTTTTAGTTAAAATCTAAATATATACTTTTGTGAAAAATGTATTTAAATAAAAAAAAAACCTCATGAATACATTATTAAAACTTTACAAAATCTTCTCAAATGTACATTTTCCATCTTCTCCTTTTAGTCTTATCTAATAGACAACCTTATATGTCTATAATTAATATGTTACGTCATAAAACAAGTATTTGAATATCACCATCAGAATTAGGGCATACTTGTGAAATTTGTTTTAGTTTTACTCCAAGCAGAAAACTTAGACTAAACATGAACATATGAAACCTGTAGTTTAGGCAAACTGTTTACCTGTTGGAACACATCCGCTCCCTCATCATAGTCCACAACTGTGAAGAAAAGCTTGTTGGAAAATGCCGATGAATAACGCCAGGAGTTTGCCAGGACCTGATACTCCTCGTTTGCCTGCCTATAAAACATCAATAGGAAGGAAGTATGGTGAGTAATTACAAAAAATAAACCAAAAAAAAACACACCATATATAAAAACCTGTTACAATCGCATTGCGTCATACAGGTGTGCTTTAATGATGGAATATCTCTAATGTGATGATGACCAGTATACAAACAGCTTTTACACACATCCTGTTTGAAGGCAGGACTTGTGAGTCTTTGTTGATTGTTGCGTCCTGTGCAAAAATTGAAAAAGTAGAACAGAGACAGCAGTTGACCCACAGTGGATACACCTCTGAAGCAGAAACACAGATAAAACCATCTGTGTAGAGTGCGTAAGGAAGAGACGATGCTCCAACGAATGCTGTCATGGCTCCGCAGACTTCCTGTGTGTACGCAGACATTTTGATATCTTGCTGAGTTTCCTCTGTTTGGGCCATGAATTACGAAAGGCAGAATTACCGATGAACAAGGAGTTATTTTGCAAATTCATTATTTTTTTCATAGACAACGCCTGACAACACAGATCTTTAAAGCAAAGAGTGCAAACTGTCACATGAGCAGTCTTAAACTGGTCTAATTGTTGATTTGAAATTAAAAAAAATTTAAAAATGCAGCATTTAGAAAACAAATGAGACTGGATTGAGATTCGAAGTGACGTGGCAGTGAAGATCCCTGGTACAAACCTGCTTTTTTTACTATCTGTTTAAGGCAGACTGACTCTTAGGTCACAATCCACCATTCATTTAATTCCCTTCGACTTGTTTTCTCTTTCTAATGAGGTAAACAGCAGATTGTTTGGGACAATAAAGGATCACAATAATGGAGTGGTTTTAGAATAAAACTAGCTGCTTTATCAATGCTGTACTTTATTATGCTTACTCTAATTAAGGGAATTTAAACTGATGTCCCAGAAAACAATGAAATAAAGAGAAAAGGAATTATGTTCCCACCCAGCACAAAAACCGTGTGCATCAGTCCTGCCTGTGCAGATAGTCTGTGGCGCTGACATGGGTGATGAATAACTTATATAATCAAGGAGCTGATGAAGCAGAAGAGTGGCTGATTAGAGAAAGAAGTCAGGTCAGGGTGGACAAGGTGATTTTCATCAACTAGTTCAATGTCCTGCTGGACTGCCTTGGTCAATTATGAAGTTTGTGCAAACACAGACAAAAGGTGTTTGTCAGGTTTAGTCAGGAGGTTGTGGATCAGAATCCAATAAGACAGACAACAGCAACAACAACAAAATGTAATGAATTATTAAAGGTGGAGTATGTAAGATTTTCAATATTTTCTAAATAAATTAAGTAAAAAAATAACTACAATCATAATTAGATAGTTTTTTGAACATGTAGGTTCCAGTCTGTCCATATTTGATGTGTTATTAAATTACAAGTTTAATTAATGACAAAGACCCTTCTTGAATGTTTTCTGACCAGTAAAAAAAAAAAAAGCTTTTTGTCATTTGTCATTAATTAAACTTGTAATTTAATAACACATCAAATATGGACAGACTGGAACCTACATGTTCAAAAAACTATCTAATTATGATTGTAGTTATTTTATTAGTTTATTTTGAAAATATTGAAAATCTTACATACTCCACCTTTAAATGCCAAATGAACATTTAGCCAACTGATAAAAACATTTCTCTGAACCTCAAAACATGTAAGAAGCTTGTTTTTGACATTTCTTCATACAAGTCACTCATGAGTGAGCCTGGGATTCTTAAAATTAAGAGCAATACTTTCAGTTGTGACTGGCAAATACAAAGTATTTGAACAGGCTCAAAATAAACACACACAAAAAGAAACTCTACAGAATGAGAATAATTAGTTGTAAACTAATTATTACCATGCTGTACGCTCAGTCCTGCTTCCTGACAGTAAAAAAAGATGACAGAATTTAAATCACAGCAAACAAAAAGAATTCACCAGCTGCATTTATCTGGCATCTGAAAGCATGATCTAGTACAAGATGGATGATGTTTAAAAGACAAAAACAACATGACAAAAATGTGAGATTAAACAGAAACTTAATCAATTCTACAACAGAAAGAGAAACTCTTTTGTTAGAGAGAAGTAAACATCAACAGGAGAAGATTCTGACAGGAGATCAGACAGCATGATGGCATTTGCTAAACAGAGACTGCTTTCAGCACCATGGACAGCTCCACAGCTACACCTTCACTGCAGAGATTTGTTCCAAGATCTCCATTCCACATTTCAGTCGTCCGGGGCTACTTAGTTTGGTCCTACAATGGAAGCAGCCTTGCAGGTTTCCAACATGTCCCTGTCCCAACACACCTGACTCACTTCCTGTCCAGGAAGTTGGAATTGTTCGATTCCTTAAAGGGCAGCACCGTTTTTTTGGCTAAACCTGGAACATTTCTGCATGCAGCTTGCCTTTTTTTTCCCTCCCCCTGCATGAATGAGGTTTTCTTCCATTTCCTCAAACAGCCAAAAAACACGCAGGCTGGTAAGATGGTTTTTGAGCATGCATTGTTGTTTATCTGTGTCTGAAAGAAAAGTGATCTGTCCAGGGTGTAATGTACAAGATGAAGGGTTGAATGATTCAGATGATAAATGAATCTGATTGCTTAAACAAATCCTCTACATTGTTTCATTTTACTTTTGTCAGCTGTCAAACCCAAGAATGATTTTGGGAATTATGGAAAATCTTGTCAATGATTTTAATTCTGAGTCTTATAAGCTGTGCACTGTGGAATTCATTTAGTCCCCTTCGGCAGTCCCTTTGACCAAAATGTCAATATGACTCGCAGGGTTTCAATGCATGAGGCTATTTCCTCCATGGTGTGCAAGTCTGTACGTGCACTGTACATGGAAGGAGGTTATAAGTGTGTGAGATAGATTTGCAACCTTCCAGACTTTTGGACTGCAGGTAAAATTCAGGACACAGAGTAAGCTTGCAAGTGGACATAAAATCCCAGGGGATGGAACAACAAGGGCAAGTAATAGCTCTTACAGTAGGGTGTTGTGCCAGATGTGTGTCATGGCAGCTACACTGGCTTCACGTTCGCCTGTGAACACACATACCTGCAGACAGAACACTGCCGCTGAGGCTGCAGGGCAGTGAACATGACGATGACAGAGTAGTTCCTGGGTGGAGCTTTGACAAAACGACGGAACTTGTCCCCATTCATCCGGATGACTGAACGGCGAGAGGACCACTCCATCATCTGGTCAACTTTCTCTGACAGCAGGTTCTGAACAGCGGGAAAGGATCAGATGAGACAGCGTCGTCCATTAGGATTTACAATAGAAACTGTGTGATGGTACCTATAAGTCAACAGAGTCCAAGGTACTAACATCCCCCAGCCTCTTTCAAGATGATCAAATTTTATAATTTTTCTTCTCTTAAGGTAGACAATCTGAAAGTTGATGGTGTTTCCAACATTTCACATACATGAGGAGGCGTGCTGTAAACTTAAATGTTATTGTTCTGGTTTCTCACCTGTGTTTACAAACACACATGAAGCTTAATTTGACATACAACAAATCTAGCCACTAGGTACAGAAGAAGAGACCTGACTTGATCTTGTAGCTTTTCTCTTAGTGCAGAGAAGCTTTAGTTCGTGTGTGTTTGTTTTTTTTTGTGTGAATTCTAAAAATACACTGCAGAAATCCCATTTGATTTGACAAAGAGCTCACAGCATGAGTCAGAAGATGTTGCTGAAGATATGCGACATGTAGGAAATAAGTTTAAAAAAAAAAAAAAAAAGCAGTTACAGGAGAAATACTTTCAATGGAGAAGTCTAGTTGTTCTGAGTGCTTGACTGTCCTTGTGTAGCACGTGAATGTGTAAATGTACTGCATGACTGTGCCAGTGTTAGTTCTAAATAGGACCCTTCTTTGGTCCTGCCAGCATCATCCTCCCCAGACTTTAGCTCTGGGCTGATGAGTGATGAAATAGTCATCCTGCTGATGAAACATTTGCTTTTTTTTTGTTTTTCCAACTCTCTGCTGATCAAACTCAAAGAAAAATATCGGAGTGAGATGTATGTTTTAGTTAAGACCGCATTCTACACCGTTTCTTCTTCTTCTTCTTCTTTTTTTTCCTGGGGGGGGGGGGTTACACGGCACAGTGCTACATCTGAGCTGTCACACATTTTTAATTAAAGACTTCTGTCTGCCATGCAATTTATCACCGAGATGTTTTGCCAACTGAGACACCTGAGTGTGCAGACTTACACAACATTTTTCATAATTCCTTCTCTCGGTTGCTTCAACCTAATATATGCATGGGAGTCCTATCCACCTAGAGGGGTATTTGATGATGGGCTGATTGCTAGCATGATGAAATACTCGTTCTGTAGTTGTGTTCAGTCAACTCGACTTTAAACCACCAGTGGGAGAGTTTTCAACTATATACACTAACTTTCGATCCATCTCTGTCCATCCCTGTTTCTGCACAAAAGTTTGCAAGTACTGGATCAAGCAGACAGTAGTTAAATAATTTAGTACTTGCACCCCGCTCCAACTGCTAATCGAGCACTCTCAGCCTCTCTCTCCCAGGCACATCAACAGCACGCATCAAGTCTTAGAGTTGGCTGCAGAACTGCACACTAAATTTCTCAACTAAACTGCCTGGGGACGAGATCAACAGAGACAAACAAAAACAAAAATGGTGGAGGAGGATAACACAGAGAGTAAAACAGAAGGAAAACACGCGATGGTCTTCATGTATTTCTGCCATGTTGCTTGGGTATTTTAGACAACACACACTTCTAATGAGCCGTGTATAATGAGGGAGGAGATTCACTGAGACACAGCACAAAGGAGTACAAAACAACAACGCACACACACATCGGTGTGTGCATGTCCAGAGGAGGTACAAAGTGCTCTCTGTACATCTTTGCTTTTCTGGCTTTAATTCATCTGAGTAGTCTTTGCCTGCATGCCTGCAGCCCCAGAGGGAGAGCTGCCAGTCCAGGATGCCAATCATTTGGGCGGTAATGATGCACTGTCTTACTTAGGTTTGTTTGTGTGTGAAACTGACAGGCTGTAAACTTACAGAAGAACTAAAGGAATGAAAAAGAAATGACAAAGGTGAAAAGAAACAACAAAGAGAAGAAAAAAAAAAGACAATGATGCACAAAACATTTCGATTCTATTCTACAGTCATTTGGCAGACACTTTATTCCAAGTGATCAAATTAACCGTTGCATAACATGCATGTCTTGTGGGCGTACATGCGGACAACATACAAACTCCACACAGATGGGCTGAACTTCCCCCCAACCGAGGTTCAAACCAGCAACCTTCTTGTTGTGAGGCCACAGTGCTAACCACTACCCCACCAAAGATTAATAGCTCTTTTCCATTAATATCAGCTTGTCTCTACTTAACTCGCCTCGGCTCATTTTGTAGGGTTTTCCACTAGGATTTTGAACCCGTTTACAGGTACTTTTTTTGTAACTCCTCAGCCTAGGTTCTAACCGAGCTGAGTCAGGTTGTGTGAGAAGTCGCCAGACTGCATGCCACTACTGGTCAGGGGTGCTGCCAATCAGAGGTCAGGGAGTGACCTGAAAAGAAAAAAAAAAAAAAATCACTCCCCTCATAGTTGTCATGAAGGTAAACCTATTGACCTATTACACCGAAAATGGATTTTAGTACCAGGCTGTAAACATGTTTATTTCTGCTGCGAAGTTGGCCTTTTTAACATGGGAGTCCATGGGGATTTGCTCTGTTTTGGAGCCAGCCCCTAGCGGATGAGGGGGGAACTGCAGTTTTATGCACTTCTGCATCGGCTTCACTTTTATTAGCGTTGAGATAATCGAATAAAAAAAATAATCAAAAATTTGGATTTTTTGCTTCACAATTTAAATATTGAATTTTTTGGGTTTTTTTTTAAAAAACAAAAAACAAAAAAAAGACTTGTCTTCTTGGGCTTTACAGCAGCAGAATGATGATCTGGCTTTGTTTGTTCATAATTGAAATTAAGAAAAATAACAAGCAAAAAAAGTTTTATACTTTTTTTTGCTTGTTTTTAAATCTACAAAAATCAGCAATATCAAAAAATTGTGAGAATCGCCATTCAAATCAAATTGGCACCCAAAAAATTTCAACCGAGTTGAATCGTGACAAAAGCAAATCATCACAGCCCAATTTTTAATCACCAGAGATTGCCGCTTGGTTTGTTTACTAAATAATCATTCAAAGAGGCATCTAGATGAAAAGCATTTTTTCAAATTCATGAAATGCTCTTTAAAAAAAAAAAAAAAAAAAAAAAAAAAAAAAAAATCCCTCTGCAGTAAAGATAATTAAGGTTTTCTTCCAAGTTAAATGGTACCAAATAATCCCATTTGTATTTTTTTGTTTTGTTTTGTTGTCTGTTTTTGGGGAGGATTATTTTCCAACACAGCATGGCTGCTTATTTTCTTATCAAAAGTTTTTCTTGACCAGTGGCTAAACATTGGACGTGTTCAGGAAATGCTGAGTTAAATCAAAAAGCATCTCATATTTTACAGACTGTACTGCTGAATACAATTACAAGACATGAATAACAAGAGACTCAATAGGAACCGAGCGCAGCGAAGAAGGATTAAAATGTAAATGAAGAAAGTCTCTTACTGCCTTCGACCTTCTGAAATTCAGGAAACTTATCAGGAAACTTAAAATAAAAAAAAAAAAAAAAACATCCTGCTAATATTTACAAACTAGAAGTGGAAGTTATTATTTGGATGTTTGTGGAAAAATAAGTAACGTACTTGAAAACATGACATTCCTGCATAGAGTTATGTAAATACCTTTTTTATGAGGCTTCATTTGACTGGCTCATATGAAAGTAATGACTTCTTGACTTATTTGACTTAAACACAAACACACACACACACACACACACGCACGCACTAAGGTATGAACATTAAAACAGCCCAGGACCACTAAAAAAAATTTTTTTTTTTTTACATCTTCAAGCAAAGTGGGCATCTACTGTAGTGTGGTGTGCAAGTGGGTTTTATGTGTTTTTGTGTTTGCATGTGTGAGTGAAAGAATGGCACAAAAGATCTGCAAATATCCAGCAATACCAAATTTCTGTTACTCAATGAGCTCCTGCAGCATGCACACACACACACACACACACACACACACACACACACACACACACACACACACACACACTTACTTTTATAGTTTTATATATAAGGCTATGCAGCAAATTGCTTCAATAGCACCGAACCAATGGACTAAATCTTTTCTTTCATTCATTCCTTTGCTATACTGCTTAAGGGTCAATTAGGGGACCCAGAAAGCTGGAACCTAACCTAGCAATCATCAAGGTGCATCATAAAAAATTCAAATGAAAAGCAAAAACAGTATATATTGCAATATATTGCATTATATTAGATCATAAGGAGATTAGGGAAAATAAATCAGGAAGGAAAGGAGACTGACAGGAGGAAGATGACACATTAAGTGTAAGGGGACCATTTCAAGCACTGATGATGGCACACTGAAAGGTTACAGAGGGTGTAACAGAGGACGCTCAGTTCATCAGCCACTCAGTTACACAATCATACCTTCCCTGTGCTTGCCAAAAAAATGAGGAACTGGATAATAAATGAATGATTCTGGTGCATCATGTCTGTAGTGGCTGTTATTGTACATTAAGTAGAGGAAAAATCAGGTCAAGGAGAAAGGCTGGAAATCGAAATTGGGCTGGCTACATCAAGAGACTGTAGACTGCCGAGGGGGCAGCTGCACTGCCAAGGGAACCAAACAACACACCTACTGGAGTGTTTAGCTAGCTTGTCTTTCCGTCTGGTATCTAGCCCGGGAAGTATGACATTGTGGTGATGGGTTAGTAACCCCTCTGTTCTGGTCTCTGCTTCAGCTTCCAATAAAAACCCTGAAACAAGCAGCTGTTAGCCTTTTCTGTCTGTTTTTTTTGTCTTAATTTTTACACAACTTTTTACACATGTCACTGGCATGTTAGCTGCATGACTGCTTTGCACCAATTCCAGATAAATTAAACACACACACACACACACACACAACTAAGGCGCTGCACTAGAACTCGTGAACATGTTTTCTACATTTATAAACAAGAAAAAAAAAAGGGGCTTTATGTGAAATTCAAATACAAGCACCATATGCTGACACACTGACGCCAGGTCTGAGTCCAATGACTGTTAGATTTATAGCACTAGTTCCACCACCTGCAGTGAAACAAGAAGCAACAACATATTGTCAAAACCACATTTGTCAGTGTATAATCTGTGATTCCCAGAAATATCATGACTTGTCACTAGAGGGGCTATGGGTGGGGATTTGTCAGCTTATCTGTCAAATAATTATTTGAAATAAATGCAGTTTTTCCCCTCCGTCTTTGTCCGTGCGTCTTCCCATCAGTCATTCTCTGTTGATTTCATTTCATATCTTTTCCCTATTAGTGCTCGTGGTTGTGCCTCTCTGTGATGCTTATAGAGCATAAAATCTGTCTTGCTCACAGATTACAGCTTCTCTCTGAACCTCCCAGGCAAATACTGTGACATTTTAAATCTCTTGTCATTTTATCTCCCTAAAGCACCTGATGAAGTCTTTTTTCCTCCTATTATAGTTTGTCCGTGAGTTTCATTAAGTCAACTTGAAACTTTTTTTGACCTGTCAGCATAGGAGATCTATCCAACAGAAGGAGATCAATTCAGATGTATCATTTTTCTTTTGGTATATAGTTATGTCTAACAATTATGTTGCTATTCCACATTCTTAATGAGTGAATAAATATGCAATCAGATATGATGCTACTTCTACTTGGAAAACTTGTCTGCTCTCACATTTGGACCATATGTAAAATATCATTACAGAGAAGCATCAGCGTGAGTTCTTCCATGTAAGTGCATGAAAAAAAATACTGAAAGGTTCTGAAAAATATGCTCAAGAAGCAGTAATATTATAATCAATGAAAGATGGCTGCATGCGTGCAGTGTGATTTGGTTAACAGGTGTCTCAAAGAAAGTGCCGGTTAAAACTAAAATGCTAGTCAAGGACAGGTGGATGGATAAATTTATAGCAGTCACAGTGGCCCATTCCAAACAAATCCTATACGCAGGCATCCCTTAGTACTTCTCTGGCTTTGTCTCCCTCTTCTCTGCTGTCGGAAACAGTGCCTGATTTCCCTACAACCCTTCCTTGGTTTCCATCTATGGGTGCTGTTGTTGGTCAGGAGCCTGATGCTGTGGTGGATGGCCTGGTGATTGGGTATGAATTACCAACTAACCACTGAAAAGAGGGGATTACTGCGGTGGGGTCGCGTTCTGAAGACCCAACTCCAATCACGGCTCAGACCAAATGAGCCTGTTTGGGAGCAAGCTGGTCTGATGTGGCTTGTGGTTGAGTCTAAATACCACATCTCTTCAATCTGCACCACCAGTGAGCTGCTAAGACCAGCACCAAAAAGCAGCAGAATGTAGGTCTTTATCCAACAACCCACTCGGCTTCTTTGTGCACACCAGAACTTCATCTGATGAAATCCCAAAAATGTGGATAAGAGAGACTGTACAAGGAAATTAGACTTTAAGTTCACCTTCAGGTTGACACTGACTATATCCACCAATACAAAGGTGCTCTCACCTTTGGCTACTCTTCTTACTTATCTAATATAACACACAAAGTCCCTGTTCTCCACCATAAATCAACTCCTAAAAGCCCCACAACAACACCTCTTCATGGTTTACTTTTTGGAAATGCAACTTATCCCTATAATTTTCCTAGTCCTAAATCAGTGCAATCCATAACCACCTGAAAACTACACCAGTAATCTCTCTTTTCTAGCCATCCTTTTAATCATTTTCTGCCATTAAAGTATCTGATATTCTGACTGAAGGAAAGATATCTTCATCTCTACTGGACCCTATGCCACACTTTCTGCACAAAGACAGCATTTCTGCTATTTCTCCATTTTCGACCACTATTATTAACTTTCCACTTACCTCAGGTGAGTTCCACCAGTAAGCATCTGATGAACTGATTTTCCCTGAGATTGATAAAATATCTCTTACCTTATCTTACATAATTAATTTCTGTCCCATCTCTAATCTACCTTTCCCGTAGGATATTTTGGAACATGTTGTCTTCTCCCAACTCCCAAGTTCATATCTTTTCAGACAGGATAGGGCAACTGTTCAGAAAGTCTGTCTGTGTAAAACAACATAAAATGGCCTCTTAAAAGTAATCAACTAGATCTTTCTCTCTGCTAACTGTGGACATCTGACTACCATCATTCTCTTGAATCTTTCTGCAGCATTCAACACCATTAATCATTCAATCCTCCTCTCCCATCTGGAATCTTCACCAAACATGAACCGCAATTACATGCCGTAAAAATGATTTCACAAGTTGTCAACAATTTTATTTCATCAAAAGTTGCTCATCATCCCATGGTGTCCCCCAGGGTTCTGTGCTTGGTCATCAATTCTTCATTTATAACTTGCTTCCACACTAAACATCATCCATAGCCATGTTTTCCAATTTCACTTCAATGTTGTTGACATTCAACTCAAAGAAATTCATAACCCTCAACTTATTCCACCCTAACTAGCTATGTCACTGAAATCAAATCATGGATGGGAGCCAACTACCTCAAACTCAACTGTTATGAAGTGACACAGTTATTTGTGGCGCCAAGTCTCTTACCAAAATCACAGACATCTGTCTTAGTATTGATTATTCCTCTTAGCCTTTGTCTCCTCACATTAAAAACTTCTGTGTCATCCTAGACAATAACCTCTCCTTTAAGCAAAACATTAACCTAATAACCAAAACAGTATTCTTCCAACTAAAGGGAAGCAATGTACACATCCATCTCTTTCATTTTGTGCAGCTAAAACCCTCGTCCATGCTTTTTTTTCATATTCAGACTGAACTAATGCAAAATCATCTTGCACACCTCATCGCACAAAGTTTTTAACAAGCTTCAATGCATTAAAAAAATCGGCTGTTCAGCTCCTCATTCATACAGCTTCCCATGACGTTATCATCCTGCTCCCCCAGAGACTCCATTGACTCCCATTCCATGACAAATTCTATTTAAAAACTTCCTTCTCACACTCAAAGCCCTCAGTAACCTGGCACCCTGCTATTTGACGGCCCCCTTGATCACCACATACCATCCCAAGATCTCTGCTACTCTCAGGGTTTCCGATAAATGAAAATAATTGTAGCATCATGAAAAAATAAGATTTTAGATTTTTTTTTTTTCCAGATGTTACAAATGTAAACTAGAATCACTCAGAGAGCACATACCTCTACCAAGCCATAGGCTCACTAACCTGAGAAATACCTCAAAGCGGCCCAACAGCCGACACTATTACCAACCCCACAGCAACACCCCAATGTACACTTTATGCTAATAATACTACCTATTATCCCCATCAGGATATATGTCACATATTACTTAGAATCACTGACCCTGAACACATATCCTTAGACACCAAGATGGAGCAAAAGGATATAGTGATCTTGAAGTTATTGAAGAAATTTACACTCTAATGGTGGCAATTTCAGTTATCCAGTCTGGCTTAGCTATCAGTGTATGAGACATTTACCTTGATTTAATCTTTTATTTTTTTTTTTTTTTTTTCCCAGTGACTCTGAACATTTTCTGTTGAGTTATAAGCTGTAATATATATCTTTCAATGGTAATGAATCCTTTAAAATAAATTTCTGGTTCCAGATTCAGATCACCCCCAAAATGTAATCACTGGTTCCTAATTCCATTTCTGATATTTCCTGAAAATGTACAGAGTTGGCACCAATCTAATTCAATATCAGCATTATTCACAGACTGGATATCATTCTGAGTCCTCCAATTTAGCTCACTAATGGAGAGCGCTGTATGAATTTTTTCTGTTGCGCTCTCATTAAGTGAGTTGTGATTTACAACAACTTAATGAAATCTTATCCAATAACTGCAATAATGGCCATAAGTTTCAAAAACTTTTGGAGGAAAGATTGATTGTACAAGTACAGAACCTAGGGAGGATGAGCTTTCTCAAATTCTGAGAAATTTCTGGAAACTCACTCCCGAAAAACATCTGTGAATGCTCTGCCCTGACATTGTTCAAAAGCTCATCAAAACATACTTTCAAAACTGCCTCTAATGACTTTCATGACCCTAAAATGATTTTATATTTATTGTTTACCATTTTAATTAGATTCCCATTAGTTGCAGCAAAACTGCAGTTATTCTTCCTGAGGTCGGATACATAAAATGTAGAACATTTTCAATTATAAGCATATATAAAAATGTAGCACAGAAAAATAAAAGAAGACTAAAAAGAAAATAAACAGTAATCCAGTTGCGCACTCATCTATCAATCAAAAAATAAGCAAATTCATACATTCTGTAGGCATCAATAAATCAAACCTATAGTTATAACTCCAGCCTTATGACCCATTTTACTAAAATGTTTACGTAATTTATATTATTCATTTAATAATAATTACCTAAATGTTAAATGCATCTATTTAAGAGAAATCAATATAATTTTGTTCAAAGTGTTTGGGATGTAAGTTTCATGTCGGCATAGGTCATGTTTTTTTTTTTGTTTTTTTTTTTTTTTTTACAATAGTTTGTATTTATCTTTGGCTGTGGAAATTACCTCTGACAGCATGTCTATGCAAGAAGGTATCCTTAGAATTTTTCTATCTTTTTTATTTTGTTGATGTTTTTGAATGTACTGCATTTCTATTGCATTAAAGCATTTTTGAGTACCCTGAAAAGGCCAAAAGGTAAAAAGCTGCACAGCTATTATTTGACAGGCTTTCATTAAAAACTACAGATGGACAAAACAAGGGACAAGTCTATCTATAAAACCAATGCAGTCAACACAAGCACTCCGTGGAACATATGGTCCCCATACAACAGCATGTAATAAAGTTAAAGGGAGGAGGAAGGAGCAGAAAATACAGTTTGTCTTAAATGTAGGGAAAACATGGAGTCAGGAAAAAAATTCCACCCAGGCAACAAGTAATAGTAGATGAACAACACAACAATATACAAGGCTGAAAAAGACAATGAGGAAAACGAAAATAATAGAAAATAGCTTTTTGCACTATCAAGCAGCCCATTTACCATTTATGGACTGTAAGAATACCTGATAATTAATTTAAAGGTTTTGTTTGGACATAATTAATTATACTAAAGTGACCGTGGAGAATTTGCCCTGCCCCCCTCAATACATAAACAAACATTTTGTTTCCAGATAAATTAAAAAGTTTGTGAATTATCAAAGTCAGCAGCCCATGAAGAGCACCTTGAATTTATCATTTTAATTAAAACGTGAAATGTTGATAAAAAACAATCAACTTAGATGGATTTTTTTTTTTGCCCAGTAATACAACAAAAAATTCAGAAGGATACTCAGAACTTTTTCTAAGTTTTAAACGTTTGCAAACATTTGGAAACATCTAAAAACAGAAAGAAAAATAGGAAATTAAATAAAAAATAACTGCAGCAGTTATTCTCTACCATTTAAAGGGAAAACACAAAGCAAATACAAGAGCTCCGCCATCTCCCCCCATCAGTTTGCTACTTTATCACAACATAGGGGACATGTTGCCACCAAGTCACTCTGTCCCTCATTATTTTTACTTCACCTTACTCTTCTCACAATCTGAAATAAGCTAAAGGGAAAAAAATGATCCATTTGCTGCTAAGAGCAAAATGATCTATAAGCTTTTGAGTACTCACACAGTTTCGAAACTCAGGTCGTTCATGGTCACATTTTGACATTTTGTGTGTCCTAACAACGCATTTATCAACTTGTTCTTGGCTTCTGAAACGTTAATGTGTCTGTGGATCTGTTTAGTGATTAAATTACTTAAAAGCGGGGTTCAAACTAAGTTGTTTCCTCTTTTCTTTGCCATTTAAATCAAATTGGACTATATCCTGAAAGTGACATGAGATGATGTTTGTTGTGAAATGGCATTATATAAATGAAAATAAGTGAACTGAATCCACAGTCCTCAGCTTGGCAATTTCAGCAGTGGGTGGTCTTAAAGTTAGACTAACACAAAAGAAGGGAAAAAGAAGAAAATAAACTAGGAAATGATTATCTGCATTCTATCTTGAAAAAGAAAGAAAACTCAAAATAGGTTGAGAGAATTGCCGTTTCAAAAGTGAGTTTGTTTAAAACATTTTTGAGTGATTAATGGATGTCATTACCCAAAGTGCACCAGCAAGAAATGGAGATAAGGCTAAAATGCTGAAATGGCATGTTAAATATCTGAAATGTCTAGTCACTGCTTTGGGAGGTTGGTGGTATTAGGAAAAAAGAAAAAAAAAAAGAAAGAAAAACAAAGCCAAGCCAATCCAAAAGTTCACTCAAGACTGAAAATGACATGTAAAGGCTGATTCCCTGCCTTTACTCAATTCTATACTGGGGAACAGTTGACTGTAGAGAGCAGGGACAGCCTGTTCCATGAAACAACCCTCTGACAGGAGCTTGTGCCTGAACCTGAAGGTCGTCAACAGTTGCAGAAACCCAGAGTTGGACTACGACTGCAGATCCTCAGCTATGAAAGCTAACACAAACTTTTAGAGTCTTTTCCTTCTCTCAAAAAATATGGGTTTAGGTTGAAAGCTCTGTCTATTCTTGGATTATAACTTGGGTTGACTTCTTTGTGTTTTAGTTATTTATTTATTTTATTGTGTGTGTTTGTGTGTGTGGGTTTAGGTTGCATAAATTATGCCAGTGTGGAAAAAACCTAATAGGTTTTGAGGATTAGGTGTATTACTAAAGTTTTTCATCCAAGAGAGGCAAATTTTGAAGCGAATCGAATGTGTCTTATCTAGTTCATGTTTTACACAAAGGCCAACAGTTTGGAGGTGTGCCTTAACAACAGCTTTTTAAAACCACTGGTTTGAATTACTTAACACTCTGCCTTTATCAACCGCACCTTACAATATATCATAGCAATATTAGCAAAACACTTCATCCTGAATTAAATCCAAGACGTGTGTGTAATGTAACTGCGCCCTTCATTGTTCAAGCAAGTCTGAATCTCTGAAAGAATATATCAGAATACAAGTATTTCTTCTGCATCAGGGCAGTTTTCCATGTCTACATTCTGATACATCTTACAATTGATATCTACACCTCAGACACTTCAGATCTTTGACAATAAGTGAATATGAATATTTGGTGCTGTAGAGCATAATGAAAACATTAAACTAATTAATAATAGCTGAATAATTGCAGTTGAACTCCATGTTTGTGTAATAATTAAGATTAATTAATGAAACTCTGTTGAAGTTATTCAGGCTATTGTATGAATTGTGTGGAATCTACAGCTAGTAAAACACTGAAAAAGCAGTAAAACCACCTCTAGTCACTTTCTATTGTTAGGCTGTGTTGCATCTGCCAGCAAAAACAGAAGAAAATAGCAACATGTGGAGTTCGAGAAAAGAAATCATTTCCAATTTTCTCACATCAAAGTTCTGCTGATGTCTATATGGTCCAAATTAAATAACACGCCACACACTTGCTTCCAGGAACAAATATCTGATCTGAAGTTACATTTCCGGGGTCTTAAGTACAGCAGCAATGATTGAGCTTTAATGAAAACACTGTTTAAAAAAAGTAGACGCTTTCAGATGTAGGAAACCTAACTCAAGACTTCAACAGCATTTGATTGTTCCCTTGTAGTGGTGAGCTCTATTCATATTTACACATAACTACAAAAGTCCAGTCATAGTAGAAATGCATTACGCATGCACCAATACCGATATCAGTCTCGGTATAGGCTCAATACCATGTGTGTACTCGTACTTGGTATTAATTAAAGTGTTCCGATACTCGATACACCACAGTAGTCCAGTCAGTGCAGATGTGTTTGATGACATGCTTCGGATGTGTTTTAAAAGAAACCAATGCCTTGAATGTTAAAATGTGACATTTTTTGTTACACTAAAAGCGAAATATTTTTTTTTCAAGGTCACTCATGGATAGTTGTATTTTGGTAAAATGTAGCAAATCAAAATAAAACTTGTTCAAATTGTTCAATCTGTAATGTTATTATATTTGTTTTGGTGAGGTAACTTAAGAAAGGATGATGAATTTATTACACAATGAAATCTTACACAATTATAACAGCAAAAATGACACACAATAATAGTCACAATAATGTTCACATGAACAGATTTGGTATCGACAAATATCGGTATCTGCAGATCTTCTAATTTCAGATATCGGTATGGGATCGGAACTCCCAAAAAGTGGATTGGTGCAATATAAAATGCAATATTTGAAGCAATACAGCATATGTTTCAAACCCTAAAACTCTGATTCTGACTCATTTTGAAGGCAAGCCAACATCATTTATTCACATTCCTGAGGCCGCCATTGCCCTGAATAACCACACGTCACAACTTTATGTTCCAGCCAGGGGCCTCATGTGACATGTGCATTATCCTTTACGGGCATTGCATCACACACCGCCCTCTTCAGGAATGCATCATGGCTGATTCAGCAAAGAAGCCCAATGGACAATTCTAAAGAAAGTGATGAAAAGAAAGAGAGAAAGCTACAGAGCAAGAGATGACAAGACGCAAGCTTTCTTTGGAGGTTGTGAAAGTACAGTAAGTAAGATCAGAAGTGCTGCTTTAACATTTATGCTAAATACAGTTAAGCTGAAGGTTACATCAAGCCGAGTAAACTGCAAAAAGCTAGATGTTTTTTTTTTTTTAATGTTACACTTCTTCTGTCACCAGGGTGCTTGCTGATGGATAAAAGCAAAACGTTTATTTGCCATGAGATAAATGGAAAGTCACGCATCTTTGAAAGAGGGTAGTGTTGTCCCACTCCATGAGCTCCAACTTTGCAACACTGTGAGCACTGGAGGATGAGTTTCTAAAACCACTGTATAATTTTGGTATAAAGAGGGTACAATGTCAAAACTTCTTTCTTGTATGGCATTAAGGACACAATACTGATACGGTGCCACAAATCACACTGAAAGGGGGGGGGGTGCAAGAGCGCTCTTATTAGGTTGCAAATTTAGATCTATTCTTTGAGGGTCTTCATAATTCATGATACGGCCAGCCGTAGTGAAACTTTGAAAGTAAGGGGCATGGGCATAGAAAAGGTCATGTCTGTCTGACAACCGTATCAGTTGTCTTTCTCTTCTTTGCTTCCCAGGTGTACTGTGTGACCTTTATAGAACCTCTAAAGCTGCCATTTACTCTTCCACCCCTGTCCTCTAACTTCATGCTCCAGTCCAACCTGCAGACCATGCCAATATTCCAGCAGGGCTCATTTTTATTAGTCAAAGCCAGGGTCAAGACCACAATGCACACACAAGCATATTGGACAAGCAAGTGTAATTGGCCTAGTATGCTACCTCATTAGCCTTTGGAGGCAAACGCTAGTATTAATGCTTAATAACTGAGAGCATAATGTGTTCCTAATTGGCCTCATAAGCTATTCACATTTGTTATTTGCCGTTGCTTACCTAAGCAGTCTTTTTCAGTCTCTAAAGACCGATTACACATGCATATACAGCAGGTTTGAGAGCACTTCTGCAAACAATCTCCAAAAATATCCAGACTTTCTTATGACTTCACACGTTATGGTGGGTTTCTCTAAAAAATAAATTTACTGCAGCTAGCTTTCATTAATACTGCTATGACTAATAAGTTCTACTGCAGAATTACCAAAACAACTTTTATGAAAAAAAAATAAATAAATAAATAAATAAAAACATGAAATTTATGGAAGTACAGGCATTTTTTTTAAAAATATCTTTTTGGCATGATCTATCATTCTTCCTCTTACCTTGGATTTTCTGTGTTACAGATTTTATTTCTACCTATTTCTATTTTGGTTTTCTTTTTTCTTTCTTTTTGTTCAAGAAATGTAGGTGAAGGAAATTAGATATGCAAAACAAACATATTTTACTCACATATTCTTGTAGAATTCCAACTGATATTAACAAGTCAATAAGTCCATGTAAAATGTGCCAATAAAGGAAAAGCTAAGACTTAAAAGACACACACAATCTTTTATTGCCTCTAAAATTGAATAATAGGTTAAGAACACAAATATTATTAACTTTCACAACTATCTTAGACCTGCTTTTGTCAGGATTTATGTTCTTCAGTGAAGCCACTAAATAAAATGTTTAAAACCTTTTCATTTAATTTCTTTAAGCCAGCGAGCTACAGCTGTTCTTTCAGCCAACTGTAAAGCCGCAGTGACAGTTTTGGGTAAAAAGATCATTCTCTGAGCTCAGGTGGGGTTAATTGGCTGATCAATAACATGAACAGCTGGGAAGGGGGGTAACCACCAGTTGCTTAGTTGATACAAGTGCGGCAACAATCATTAGATCATTAGATATGATCTATTAATCACAGCATAGTGAGCGTTCTCTTACTCTGCTAGTTATTTTTCAGTGTGGTCAGCTTTGTAAAACCTTTACTTCAGTTGTGTTCAGTTTCAAGCCATAAATCCAATAATTGTACTAATTTCTGCTCCTATATGATACTAATATTCACCAAGTTTTACATTAAATTACATTAATTGCAGGCAATGGTTGTAACCCCCGCCCCTCCAACCCTCTTGTTTTCTAACTTCACTAATTGTTACAAAAATTATATTTAAAGATAAATAACACAGTAAAGACAGATGACTTGCAAAAGAGAAGTGTAAATGTAGAAAAAAATGGAACGATGAATTGAACGGACCAAGTCTGACACTTCATGGCATTTAGCATTTATCCTGACTACAGCTTTATGCTAAACAGCTTCAGTTCATCACATTTTATTAAAGTATTATTCTGTGTGCCAGCAAGTATGTGTGTGTGCGTGTGTGTATGAGTGTGCTTATTTACTTATTTTAGGGTCATAAATAACCTAAAAGTTAGAGGTTCAGGCTTTGACAGACCTGCACTTCCTAATAAATCTCAAAGCGAGAAAAATAAGCACTTTTTCTGTCTTTTTCCTCTCAGCAGTCTCACATTTAGATAAATTCATTTACACTGACGATCACTGAAGTCAGTCCCTTTCTACCCAACCCCCCTCTCCCTAACCACACCCACCACCAAATCTCCATCCAGCTGCATGTATTATACTGCTCCAAAGTCATGCAGGTATGACTGAAAAAACGATAAGCAGTAGAAGTGCCAGAGGGTTGTATGGTGATTTCTTGACATTCCTTAGACAAATAAATGTTTTCTAAGGCTAGGTTAACATAATTCAATAATTCATGACCAGTTTAGATTATTTCTAAGCAAGAGTAAGTTTATTGCTTGTGGGTCAAATAAGGCAAAGCAGAAGTTAAAAACTGATATTTTCTTCAGTCCGTTTATCTCTCCACTTCTCGTAACTATGGCGATCTCTCTTACATGCAAAACAGCCGCAAACGGTATTTTGAGCTCTCTAGCAGAGAAAAGGAAAATGATTTAATGATAAGAAAATCGGACAATGCTCAGAAGCAAATCTTATCAAATTTTACCATACAACGCAATGATCTAACAACCTAGTGTGACGTGTGTGCATGCATGTGAGTGCACATGCGCTTGTATATATCTGAATGCATTGCTAAGCAAGTGCATTGGTAGCCTTTGAACTATTATTGTGACACTGGTCTGTCTGTGAGGATAAGAGAGTGACACCTTATCAGCCACAAGCGAGACACACATTTTAAAACACAGACCCACACTCAATCTCTCTCACACACAAACACAATGTAATGATATACTCCTCATATTGGCTACACAACCACAGCTGCCACAATCAAGGCTGGAGAAGCGCACAGAGGGAAGGGAGTAGGGGCATAGATGCAGAGAAGGTGAATGCTGAGGGATAAAAAGAATGAAAATGGAATGAGAAGAGAGTTGACAGAGAAGACAAAGATGATAAGAGTATAGGAAAAGGAAAGAAGACTCCAATACAACATTCCCATATGAAGTAGAAACTAGAGAAGAAATGCTGGGATGGATGATTATATTAGAGATAGAAAAGCTATTAAGAGTGACAAAATCTGATATCCACAATGTCTTCCAGTTGCCACTACTTTCACTGAATTCCTGATTTTACTGAAGACGCGTGTTCTATTTTCTAATGGAGGTGTGTCAGTCCCTGACAGGTCAAACACAACCGTTTGTCGAAATCATACCTACAGTCAATTACAGAGCCTTCAGAAAAATGTCCCTTTAATCCCCAAGCCTATGATGGCGCCAACTACTTCATCACCCATCATGTCCAGCTCCCATCCAGCCCCATTAAAAATAAAAAAAATAACTGTAATAACCAAACCCATAGCAGCCCAACCGATTTATAGGTCGGTTGATTAAATCGGCCAATTATAGCCCTTTGTAATATTATTGTCATCATCGGCTGGAGTTTTACAGATTAAACACTGATTAATTCTTGCTTTCTCATAAAACTGTAAATACTGTTAATTGTGAGTTGTATAGAATTATATCTGTTTAGTTTTGTCCAGTAGATGAAGGTCTGACTACAATCAATCATTACCGCTGTCTTCTCAGTAATTTATAGGAGTAAAGCTACAGTCAGACAGCATTACAGAGGTGGGTGGAGCGGAGTGTGCTGACAGGTAAATTCATAACAACGTTGTGAAATTAAGTCTCCAGTTTGAGTTTAACTTGCTTTGCCATGTGTAATGACATACAAGTGCCTTTCATTGACGTTGCATTGCTAAAGCTGTGATAACCTGGCTTAAGTTTCTCCCTGTCTGTAGCACGTATGCCACGCAATCTGTGTGTTTGATGTAGTTCGTGGGTTTGATCTCACGAAAAGAGACTTTTACACAGTCTTTTAGCAATAACATCACTGCTGATATGCCAATCTAGCATTGTGTTAACTGACAACTTAAAGGTCAGTAAGTAACTGCATAAATAACATAAGTGGATAAAAATATTTGAGAGTACAGAATGACTGTTCATCACTCTGCCAGCTGTGTTTTGAGACGCATTTTCAGAGAAGTGAAGTTAACGCAGAGATGAGGGTGTTTAGTTAACATTAGTGTCTGCCTATTTGCGACTATTACATATTTAAAGTATAACTATCAAAGATGACATGTTTTTTACATCTGAGAAAGGCGTCTCTGGTTTTCCTTTCGGTTCATAAGAGTTTTCACCTCACTGCAAATAAAATAAGGTAAAGTAAATGTAAATAAGTAAATAAAGTAAATGTAATTTAACATTAAAGGACATCAGAGAGGTTCATAATGTTTTTCTAGTAACTTCAATAAAAAATAAATAAATAAAAAAATAAATTATATATATATATATATATATATATATATATATATATATATATATATATATATATATATATATATATATATATATATATATTTATTATATGCCGCATACACCTACGAGGATGGAGCATGAAAAGCATTTGTTCTCCCACCTTTGGTAGAAAAGCCATATAATGTCAAAAATCATAATTAAAACAGTTTTGGGACCTTTTGCTTCACTTTATGGTTGGGTTGTGATAAAACAAAAATCATACTCATAATAATCATTACTAAAAAGTAGCATCTAGTTAGATGTTAATTAAATTAATTAGTTAATTAAAAAGGGTTTTTATTATTTAAGTCACTTTTGCATTGTCTGGTTCATGGACAGGATCAGCCACAAAATGCCATTGTGAACAGGCACTGCAGCATTTAGCCCCTCTCTCTCTCAACAGCAACTACTATATGGACCTATTGTTTACATTGGCAATGCACTTTTAGCTTGGCAGCAGCAAAAAGTAACATGTGCTCAAGTTCTCGTAGAAAGTCAGAAAAGTAAGATCACTGTTTGGGCTTTGAAGTAGGGTTGAGCAGTTAATCAAAACTGAATTTCATCTGTTCTCTGTTCTCAAATATTGTGAAGAAAATGACACTTTTGTTAACAAGTACACCAAGTATTTGTTAAAATTTCTTTTTGAGAAGAAACCCCAACGGTCTAGATGACTACAATTGCATGAAGCAATAGAACTTTGAAATAAATTAATTAATTACATTTATTCCAAAGTGTTCATGTCTTTTCTGATATTTAGTACTATTTTTCAATGAATGGGTGGTGATGTAATTTTCTCTCTGAGTATTATCAAAATTAGTAACGAGTATCTAGCACCATCTTTAGTATCTGTATTGTGTTTGACAGTTGGTATTGTGACAACTAGGGGTGTAAGAGTACGGTAAAAATCACTGTACTGTATGTACCTTGGTTTTAAGGTTACCATTCGGTACTTCCTCGGTACAGTATGGAAACAAATGCAAAACATAACTGCTTTACTTTAATGTAAAAAGTATACCATTTAATGCCATGTTGGATGAAAAAAAACTTCTTACAGTATGTAAAATATGCCATATATAAAGATACCCCCTTCTATTCAAATGGACAGTATCTGCACACAGACAAGGTTGGGGGGTTGTTTCAAGAAAAAAATATAGTTCACTCAAACTTGTAAAAAATATTAATTTAATCCACAGTTCAACGTTTCTTTAAAAAGTAAAACTTCAAATACATGTATGCTATAAAAGACAAAGTAACTAATCTTTCCAAGTTGATTTCAGGGCCAAGCAGTTTATCCAGAATGAGTTGCAGCAAGAGCGCTGTCACTCTCATATGAAGGGGATGGGTCTATACCGGTACGCTCCTTTCGCCTAATCACCTCACTTTGTCCTTTTGTACACTTCACTGCAAAGTCGAAGTGTACCCAAAGATGTTAACAACAGAAGAGGATCTTTGGGCTCTGGTTTTGCCTTTAATCCGCTGCTAGCCATAACGCCCCCAAGCCAGAGGCTGGGCTGTGCTCAGTGTTCTTATTTAAAGAGAAAACATGTGCAGGGCAGTTGCGATTCCTTGTGGAAACTCGGTACGCCTCTGTTCCATACTGAACATTAAAATCGATTAATTGCCCAGCCCCAAGCCAAAACACTTTTAGCATCAATGTGACTGCATCAGTGCAACTTTGCTCCATGAGGTTATAAGTATATGATGCTAACCAAAGCTAAATAGCAAACAGATAATGCACACATGATAAGCAACACATTAAGATTAATAGAGAGCGACGCAAATTTTACTGAAAAGTTGGTGAAATACTGCCTCATAAGCTGAATAAGAATAAGCGGAAAAAAAACAGAAAAAAAAAAATCAAAAGGTGCTTACATCTGTGATTAATGACATTGGAAAATCATTGTTTAGAAAACCAAGAAAATGCCCTGAACCTTCTCAGATTTTACAAGGCTCACCGAGAAATTAGGTACAGAAATGCCAGGCAAATTACAACAGTTAGGAGGCAAGGACGAGAAAAGAGGTGAGGAATAACTTCGTGTCGCCACATAATTATCAAAATGTCACAGGGCGACAAAAACAGAGTGAAACTGGCATACAGTTCTTGGAGGTGGGGGCATAAAAGGATATGGAAACCTTTTTGCCACTCATAAAATCTCCTACAGAAGTGATCGGTAGGGGAGGAGAAAAGGTGGAGGAAAAGGCGGAAAAACAGAGAAGGAAAATGACATGGGAACACAGGCCATCAGTCACTGAGAAAGCAGGGCTGACGTGAGTGCATCAATAATTCAGATAACTACGGTTAATGAGCGAGATCAAAACAAATCACCCCTGAATTTACTGGGAGGACTGTGAAACACTTCACTGTGCAAAGTATTGCTTTTTTAGTCACAATTGGCGTTTAACTGGTGTATGGAAAAGAAGTGATTGGGCACAATATTCATCTCTCTTTACTTATGAAAAACACACACAAATATATATACACACGCACACACAGCATCACCAAAGACTCAGCTGTAGCATATATGCATGCATAAGATAACAGAGAAGGGTGGAAAACTAGAGGAAAGAAAACATTCCAGCAATGGTATTTTGACAAAAGCAAAGAACAACAAATATTGTAATGTAGAAAAGAAAATGAGAGCTAATGAAGCAGTAAACGGTAAGAGTGGAAACAGTCGGAGCACAGCACATAAAGCAAGAAGGCAGAGCAATAGCATTATGCTAAAATCAAACTCAATATGATGCCTGGAATTAGACAGATAATTCTGACACACTTGCATGCATGCCCCATAATTAACTTTGGTCATAGTAACTTTAAACACTGACACATAAACAGCTATCGAAATTCCCTTCACAACATGAAATCAGGCAATTTAATGAGTGTTTTCTAAACAGGATATTAAAGCTTGCCTTTTCTAAAAAGCAATATGACACACTTAACCCAATTCATTTTGTGCAGATGTTTGCCAAATATCAAAATGTAACAAGATGCAATGATTTGCTGAAATGAAAAAAAAAAACAAAAATCTTACTAGGAATAAAGCAAAAACCATAACCATTTCAAAACAATGTTTTTTCCTATTATTTTACTATACCTATCTTCTTTCCTTTTCATTGAGCTCTGCATACAATACATACAATTTGACATGTAAACATTGTATGTGTTTACATTTCAAAACTAAATGTGCAGAGTTTTTTGGAGAAAGCCGTTTTTCTCCATGCCTGTGGCTACTGTAAAATACACAAGCAGAAAGACTCACAGTAGAACAGAAAATCACTGGGCTATGGTTTATGCTCCAATGAACTGGTCAGTTAGAAACCCAAGAGTCAAAACTGCTTACAGTGTTAAGCTTCATAGGCTCCAGTCAGGAAGTGGCTTTGGTTATGCCCTGTAGGGTCTGCTACGGTATTTTATTGGCCTCTGTGGGCAGAAATAGCAGGCTTTTATTATTCGGATCCACTTATTACACTGGTCCCTTGGTGGTACCAAGCACACCACTTTGCAATCTCCATCTCTCTAGATATACAACTCTCTGGATATTACTCTTCCTGCTTCACACTAACACTCTAGGACTTTTTGCTCTTCTTACTTCCCCAGACTCCACATGCCTAGGTACAGGAAGTGCTTACACAGGCTTTTCTTTGTGCTGTGGTCAGCCTTAAGACAGAAACACAACATCACCTATAATATCCAGAAGAGTTGAGGTGATGAACGAGGGTGTATTGAAGGGATATAAATATTTTTTCTTTCTATATTTTTTTCTCTGCCTGAGGGCAGACAGCAGCATTTAAAAACCCAAGATTCTAGTGCAGCTAAGCTAGTTTATTCTTCTTACCTTCATTCCTGCTTTATGGGTGAAAAACTTTCTAGTGAATTTCTCCATGTCCAACTTTTTATATTTGCTTTTTCCACTCACTGACTACTTCTTTGTTTTAAAGAGAAGGAGGTTAAACAAGCCAACCATGTATAGCGTCAAGGTCACAAACTGTAGTGTGCAGTTTGGTGGTCATTTTAAATACAATGATTAACAGAGAAATGTGCAAGGAAATATAGTAGCAAACCACAGGATGCTTATCTAACACACATCTTAATCTTTCAATTTTAAATAATATCCTGGAAGTAAAGCATTTTGTATGTTATTCATCTCTACAGTCAAAGTCCAAACTGGTGGGTACCAGACAAAAAGAGCAGTGAGTAAAATGAATACAAAGTGCTGCATCACCATTTTGTCCATTTCCAGCAAAATAAGATCTTCCTCTGTCTCCTCCACCTCCTCCATCATGGCCCCAGGCAGGCAACCGCAAGAGCACATTTCTCACATTATAACCCTACAATATCTCTACTGGGGCTCAGTGAAAGTATGTCTGTGTGTGTGCTTGTGTCCTGTCCATTATTTCGTACACAGGCCCACTCAGGTCTCACAGGCAGCACGGACTAAATTTGAATGCCTGAAGGGAACAAGAAATCAAGCCAATTGTTGAACAGGCTGGTGTTCACATTTCAGAGAAATGGATAAATAAGAACTGGCTCTATGTGAAATTATCTTATGCCAGTCATTAAGTCATAACTCACTGTCCCTGATCTGGTAAGTTTGAAAGAAAATGGAAAGTAGGATTATTAACTATTCTGAGCTATTATGACTTCATCAAGATCAGAATCCAACCATACCAAGAAAGCTTGTACTAATATTTTAATGCAGGCATCAATGGATGGAGAAAACATCACTGGATTGGACAAAAAGTCCTTGTGTTACTATTAGTTTCATCTGTTTCTCTAACTGTGATTTAATTATTCTAAAACAAGTGACCAACAGATGTGCAGCCTCTGTCCGACAGATTTAACATGAACTCATTTGCATATAAATTGCACAACCAAACAGCTACAGCTATGACTATACATCAGCAGGTATTGTCAACAAAAGCTTCTGCCACACAATCCGTGCGTTTACATGGGAGTTTTAATTCCTCTTTAATTCCGAATAAAGGTTAATTCTGCTTTATACCAATGAAAAATGAGCATGTGAACACTTAATTCCTCATGCAAATTTCTATTCGGAATTAAACTTAATTCCGATGTAAACTGGTTCCTTCGGATTTTAATTCCGATCTATTTAATGCCTCTGTCATGTAAACCTTAATTCTAAGTTAATTCTGGTCATTATGCGCATGCTCGTTACCTTGTTCTGTCCCAATGACACGCGTTGTTTTGCCTCCCGTGTTTGGTGGTCTATCTTTCTTCTCCTTCTCAGTTGCTAAAAAAAGTGAAGTAGTATGCTCGTGTGGAGCTGGTACCTCAAATTTATAATAAAAATAGCGGCGAAACAGGTACTTATTATGTAGTTTTTACAAGGTACGACTAAAAAGACGAGAAGCAGGGAATGAACTTTGTTTATTTCTAGAATACTTCTTACGTCACATGCACCCTTTGTCCACACTGCAAAAACTTAGCCTTAAAAAACAAGAAAAAATATACAAAAATAAGGTAAATATTGCTTAAAATAAGATGAATTATCTGCCAACAGAACAAGAAATTTTCGCTTGTCAAGACTTCCCAAAACAAGTACAAATACTCTTAAAACAAGAGGAATTCTCTCGCATAGAAAGTAAGAATTATAATACCTTTAAAAAAATAAGCATATGTGTACTCAATTTAAGATTTTTAATCTTACTTAGATTTCAGTTTTTGCAGTGCAATCAGAACCCTTCACAACCCGCCGCTCTAAAGATGAATTAACTGAGGACGTGTTTCATGTAAACGTTCATTCAGAATTATTATTTTCAGGTAAACTTGTCAGAGAATACGTGGATTCCGAATTATTTAATTCCAAATGAAAAAAACATCATGTAGCCGTACCCAGTGTTCCTTGCACTTTTAGCTCATAAAGAACCTGTAAATCACAGGTTTGGTCTGACAATCTGACCCCTACCTTCATCTGGCTTTGTTGCTGTCTGTAATTTTTCTTATAGTTTTAAAGTTGTTTTTTTTCTTGGTTTACATTTGGATCAATAACATTTTCCTGTATTTCTACAAAATTCTAAACTATATTGTACACTAGACATGTAGTGCGCGCGCGCACACACACACACACACACACACACACACACACACACACACACATATATATATATATACATATATGTATATTACATGTATATATATATATATATATATTATATATAAATATATATATATATATATATATATATATATTATATATTTATATATATATATATATATATATATATATATATATATATATATATATATATATATATATATATATATATATATATATGTAATTCCAATTTTAAATGATTAATGACACATTTAATTAATTAATTTTTTTTTTTCATGCTTTAATAAATGAATGACATTTAATTAATCAATTAAATAATTATTTAATTAAAACATTGTGGCACTTTTACTCCTCCATATTAGACTTTTAAATTTAGCTTTTTTCTTAATGTAGCTTGCTCAAACCAGTTTTCCACAGTCCCCCTACCTTTGAGCAGGGTGTTAATACTTATATGGATGGAAACTGGGCAAATATGTCATTCTCAATTATTAATACATTTGCTCACAATCATGTGCTTTTCATCAGTGGTTAATCTGTCTATTTGCTCATCCTTTATTCATTCCCTCAGTCTGCTTTTTGTTCATCCTTCTGTTGACGTTTAGTTGTTTTCTCATTAAAATACCCATTTACTTATCTATTTTTCCACTTATCCATTCTTTTACTCACTTAACAATTTTTTTTTTATGCATTTGAAAAGTCAGACCCTAAGAAAGTTGTTGATGGAACAATATGGTATCCCTTTATCTACGTCAGGCAGTTCATAACAATTCAACCTGGCCACTCTGCACAAGCTCTCTAGTTCCTTCTGCAGTCTTCTAATCATATGTGGCAAAACCACAATGGGAAGCAAGCATCTGATTTGTAAAACTAATGCAAAGCATTACTTGCTTCTTGCTTATCATGTAATATGTAACAGACTTAAGTGCTCTTTCTTTTCAAAAACATTCATACATGCACACTCAGGGGCAATTTGGGGTTTCAGTGTCTTGCCCAAGAACAATTTGGGATGTAGTCAGTGGAAGCCTGACTATGCTTATCAAAACTGCCATAATTTTGGCCAATTTACATCTGATAAATTCAACAACTGACCAAATATGTCATACCTCATTTTAATAAGCAAACTGCAATGAACCAGCTAAAATGTTCTTATATTTGCACACAAATAGGGTCATGTTTACATGAATTGTTACTTGTAGATATTGTACTTTATATATTATATTTTTTAGAAGCTTTGTTTTTTTTTTTCCCAGGCTCAGCCAGTAACGACCAACAGCATATCAACAATGTATTAAAAGTAACAATAATATTACTATTATTGGCTCGATTTTTTTATATCATTGGCAAGTTATGATGTCACTGGCTTTAAAATATTAAAAATGGCCAAGCTTACAACCTTAGTCACACGTAATATGTTATTGGTCATTATTACAATATTGGTTGCGACATCACTACTACCTCGTGACACACAATAAAGAAAATTTAGGCCAGTACAATATCCAATATTGTCATTATGGCTAATAAGATATACTGATAGCAATATAATAATAAATTAATATAACTTCTTTAAAGGCCAAGGCTTTCCATTGGGGGAGGGGCTATAATGGTAGGGAAAACATTGAAATGAGTATTCTCTTTATTTAAATGAGCAGCCTTTGCCTCAATTTAACACAAGTTCATATCAACCTTTTGTTCATGTTAAAATGGGTATATTGCTACTGGTGGTTCTGGGTGTAATTTTCATTTGACAAAAGAACTAATGATGAAAGAAACAATCAGAACATTGAAAAGCAAGTTTATTGGTTGTCAAGTAAATGACAGCCTTCTTGCAAATTAACTCCCTCTCAATGTTGATTTGGTGTCAAGTGCATCTCAACAACTTCTTCCTGTCTAATTCACACATACTGACACACTCCCTGCCCATGTTGCATAAAATTGATGATGCCTGTTGAAAAGATAATGCAGGGAAAATTATTTCAAAGCTGCCCATTCATCATCTCCAACTTGATTTGTCTCCAAAAGTGGTGAAAAACTCTGGGTGTTGTTTTGCAAGCAAAGTGTCGATTCCCACTTTCCCTCTTATTCACTCTCTTCTCTACTTATCTGAATATCTGTCCCAGTACTGTTGACTTATCAAATCACTTAAGAGTGATTCCAAATGCTGGTGACTCCACTTGCCCTGCCATCAAATATGATCACAATTTCAGTTCCTGAATGTTGACAATGGTCGTTTGCAAGAGGTATTCAGCTTCCAGATGCAGGGATATCAGACTTTTGATGGATCCAAATGCATGTTTTTTAAAAGAAGGCTGCATAAAGAAACTAGAAATGTTGGGGAATACAGACCTCAACTACCAAGCAGCTTCTTCCCACCCATATTGTGTTTTATACACTATGTTCTACACCTACATCCATTATATATGTATATACTATTAGATTCCTTGATTAAATGAGAATTAATCCACAATGTTTTAGCTGTACTGGCATTTGTTGCATCTTAATATCTTATTTGTGATCTTGCAGTGATGAAAATCCCAAAGATCTCCTACTTGTTCCTATCCTAGATCTTAATATTCAGAATTTTACCAGGATCCAAAGTTATTGCTGATAATTACTAAAACATGTTGGGAACTTCTCCAGTATTTTGGCCACACACTAATGTGCACACACTTATCCTGAAAATGGGTCCAACTCACAATGATAAAGAATCTCAAAAAAAAAAAAAAGAAAAAGAAAATCTAGGATCCACGAGGTAATCCAGGTCACTCGGAGAATGTAATGGAATATAAATTAGACCAAGATCCCATTTTCTAAAAAACAACAACAAAAAAGAAAAAAAGAAAAAAAAAACAAACATAAAATTCTGTCTAGTTAATCCAGCTAATAAACAGACACACCAACAGATTAAAAGCGCTGGCATAAACATAATCCTCTAATTCTTTTGTGGAGATAATCACGATTACCAAAACATCACAGGTTCCAACTGCACGTGGATTGTAAGAGTTATGAATATGTTTAGACATAGGTAACTGCAAGCAATCCTAACAAAGAGGCGTGTGTTTTTTGTTAAAACGGAGAACTATGCCAGATTATAACTATAACATTATCAGTCACTTGATCTGATTTTATACAAAGCCGATAAACAGATCGGTTAGCAAAGCAATAAGGTCATATTAATGCCGTGACAAACACACGAAGGAAATAAGAAATAATTTCCATCTCACTTCCCTTTCCAAAGAAACCGACCAATCGCTTAACCAAAACAAACAAACAAAAAACTACATGGCATTTATGCAGCAGCAGCGCCATACGGGTGCCCCAGTGCAAAACATTGACCTAAACCCAAGAAGGATTTAGTTTTTAATTGTGGCTAACATGAGACTCGTCTCAAACAGACCCGTCCTGAAGTTTAAGCTCCGGATAAGGAAAGCAAACCACTTCCTGCACTCATGATTTCCAAAATAAAGCACATTTAACAGAGCTAAGCTACATTGGAGGCACAAATCAAACAGTAAAGATACTGGACTACGATGTAAACATAGAACATAGTTTACAATGAAATGTGGTTGCCAAATTGTTTTTAATATATGTGTTTAATTCTCCACACTACGGCTTAACATTGTCTGCGTTAGCTTGCAATGTCTGTTGATAATACTCTGCTTTTGGCGAAAAGCTTATTGACCTTATCAAGTCTACATTATCTGCAAAACGCACATACAATGTGGATATCATTGGTAGCATACAAGGGTGATTCTTTCTAAATGAGGAATTAACGAGATATTCTATCTGGCATAGTAACAATTGCTAGCTTAATAAATACCGGAAGATTTAATCTGCAGACTCCTTTCACAGACAATATGGCGATATAAGATGAGATCCAAAGTTCTACAATTGAAACTATACCTCCTTTTTCTTTTGTCCTCCTCCGGGTGGCAGACATAGCACCAAAAGAAAGAAAACAGATATGACTTGCAGGTTGACAATAAATTTAGCCGAAACAGACGCCATGACGGAAGGATGCTTCTGTAGCGAGACACGTCTCTGCAAAGCGATTGGATACTTAATCCACCAATAAGCGTTCAGCATTGGACTGCGGAAACTTATGGGTTTTGTAGTTTTGTTGGGTTTTTTTTTCCGCAGGCTGCTTATTTCTCCAGATAAGCTTCTGTTTAGCATTAGTAAGTCGTTGTAAAAAGGCCATTTCATTGTAAAACACTAAATTAAGACGTGAGAGGCTATGTAACACTCTGATGTTTACTATTATATATTTCCCAGCAGAGTCTAGCTGCTTATATAGTAGGGTTCATACTTGTACCCTGTTTTATGTCGTCCTGTAGTTTGCATCCGGGGTCAGTGAGCAAAGAAAAGGGCATAAAAACAACCTATGTGCAAAATGATTGTCATAAATTCAAAAGATATTTGATACTCTCCTCAATTGTTGAGCATCCTATTCTAAGACACAACACAACACAATTAGCCACAACACAAAAACAATAAGCCACAACACATTAAGCCACAACGGAAGTTACGCTGCTTTTTATTATTTTTTCTTGGGACCACCGCAAAGGAATTTAGATCACCTGAAGTGAGTTCTAACATCACGAGAAATGAGCAGTTTTCAGTCCTTACAGATGAAAAGCGAGAGATCTTTTGAAAAAGTTTGAGAAGTAAATAAAACACTGATGGTAAAAAAAAAAAAGAAAAAGAAAAAAAAACATAGATAAAAATGAATAAAACAATTTCTGTGGAAAAGAAACTGATATAAAAAATCCTTGATGAAGTTATCTTTCTGAGTAATCAGAAGGGGGAGATACATCTCCATGTATGCTGATGAAATGACGCACAAACACTTTGTGACTGAACTAATGAAGCACATTAGTCTCCCAGTAAGTTTCTCATGTGAAAATTTGAAACATCCTAGAGCTGGGATGAATGTATGGCTTTCTTTTGTTACAGCAGTAGAGATACTATATCTAGGCAGATCCAGCATGTCAGCCATTAAACACAACACTGCAAGTAATTAAAACCCGTCCCCGAACAAATTTCCCTTAAAATATAGAAAGCATTTAATTAATTAATTAATTAATTAACAATCATATTGTATTTCAAACACTTTTTTAATTTTATAGCCAATTGATGTACTTTGAGGTACAGTAACTCAATATCCTTGTTAAATTACATCAATTTTGCAGAGAGAGAAATTTACCTTGTGTGTGTTTTGTGTATGCACGTGTGTGTATTCCCTGTTTATTCAAGTGATCTATTGACACCAGAGATTAGCTGGCATTTTCAGGTGGTAAACAGTTTTGAAAGTACACTAATTTGCCCATCTATCTTTAATCAAATGTGGCATTGTCTCAGATTCTTGTTTAATCAAGGCAGCATATATCAAAAGCACACTTGAGGACCCCATGATGCTGGCCAAAAGCTTTCATAGATACATCTGTAGTGAAATAAATGGGTTCTTTTTTCCCAAAAAACTAAATTAAATGCACTATTAAATTAAAGACAAAAAATTACCCATTTGTTTTTCAGTGATTGAGATAAGGATCTCTGTTTTTCTTATTCAGCATCAGTTTTTAAACTTTGTCTAATTTACTTTTTTTTTACGCACACCCCCATAAACACAAACACAGACATGTACACCTTACTGATTTAATGAAACCCTTGTTAGAATATTTAAGGCAATGCACCATGAAACAATCAGTATTGTTGCAGTGCTGTTGACTGCAGCTCATTCATTCTATATCAGCTCAATCATGGAAACATTCCCAGACTCTGTGGGCTTTGTTGTAAAATGATTCCTATGGACTTTCATTGCTTTTAAAACTGTCATTGTGTACCACCGAAGTTTCTCCAGTTTTTTATGATTATATACGCTGTACTGCAGAATGCATCTAGTATTTTGCTCAGATCAAGTTCTTCTGGATGTTTTATTTCAGCAATAATCCCAGTTTGCATTGTATAGTATTGTGGATGAGTATTTGTGCAAACTTTGAGGTATCACTGATGCAGCCATGGTCAAGAATTGGCCTTTATGAATGCTAAAAAAATGTCCAAACAAACACCTTATGTGAAGATTCAAACAGTAAACTGTGCAAATGTACAAATGTACAAGAGAAACATCAAAAGAAACATCAAAAGAAGACCAAAGTAGTCAAATATCAACAGTTTGTAAAAGATCTATAAAGAATATCAAAGATGAGGGTGTTGCTAGGCTAATGGTGTTTTGCAACTCATCTGGTGCCCTGGGTGCAGAAAAACAGTAAGCTGCTGTCAAACTCTGTGCAACATGGCAGGGAAAATAATGTAACCCTCTCATGAGCTTTTGCTTTCTATTCAGCGAGTAAAGCAAACAGCTGCGCCTTGCATTGGAGAGAAAGAATAAAGCTATTTTCTGATTGGAACCCAGAGGACAGTTTTAAAATGGAACTAGCTCAACGATAAGAAATATGGAGAAGCATGTTAAAAGTCTGATGCTGCCACTGCACAGAGGTGTCATGCATCTTTATGGTGGGGCAGGTAAACATCTACTCTGCATACGTGGATGAGTCTGGTACAGTTGCTATTGAGAAGTTAGAAAAGATATACAGAGCATTGTGTGTGTGTGAACACTGTGCTTATATAGGAGGCTTTAAAGGTGGAAATCAATAGTTTAGTGCTTAACTCTATCACCAGTAAGGGATTCAGAAAAACCTTCTGGTGACTGGAGGCAGAGAGAAAGAAGCAGTAGGAAAGTGGATGATGTCATTTCCAGCAAGCTCACTACCCAGTGCCCATATCTGAGGTCAGACACTCCCTTATTAAAAATAACAAGCTATAAGAAACATGATTAATTGCCTGACAGCGTAAAGTTTATAGAAAAGAAAGAATGGAAGCAGTGGGGAGGTAGTGGTGCCTGAGTGACAGAGGAGCTGGAAACAGGAAAAGAGTGCAGTAGCAGAGTACTGAGGGAGTGCCACGCAAACAGAATTGGTGGCAGCGGGGACGGGTGGAGGGGGAACATCTTGGAATACAGTGGGCTTGGAGGCAAATCGACTGAAGAAGGATGCAGGGAAGGGAGAAAGCAGCATGCATCAAGAGAGGGAAGAGAGAAAAGACTCAGACAAACAGAGGAGGAGGAGCAGAGAAGGAGAGGCATTCATTAAAAGGATGTTCGTTATCTGTGACCGACTCACTCAACAAATGCTCCTGTGTTTAGTGTGCTAGTCAACTGTCCTATGGCTTTATGTGTGTGTGTGTGTGTATGAGCATTTATGTGTGCCTGACTGAGGGAGAGAATGACAGTTTGTATGTGATCACTTGAGTGTGCTCAACAAATACCCAAGCTGTGCAGAAGCATTGGGTTCACTCTCAGAGGCAAAACCTTTAAACTGACCATAAATCTGTTGCGCTTCAAACCTTTTGAACATTATATTGATGTGAATTCCACGGGCTTGTAATGGTTTTTGATATGCTGATGATATTTAAAAGCACAGATTGACAATGTCTTACACCAAGTTACTATAGCAGAAATGCAGAATGCAAATATTCTGATAATGTGGATTTCTTGCTGTATGATTGTGATTCACTATGATTGCTGGGATTGGCTCCAGTTTCCTGGGACCCTTAACTGGACTAAAGTGGTAAATAAAATGACTAACTGACTGACTAGTGTAAAACACAACCTTATGAGCTAAATGAGGAAAATTCTACTTTTAGCTGAATAGTGCAAGGAGAAGATATCAAATAATTGTTTTGGTTTTTTACATGGAAATAATCTGCTTATATCACAAGAATCTAAACCGGCGCTACAGGGATTTTGCTCTATCGTAACTCAAATTAAACCGCTTGTCAAAAACTTGCCAAACACGTTGAGGCTTTATTTTTTCTCCAATTTTTTTTCAACTGGATGCATCAAACAGACAAAAGAAAATGCTTTGAACTTAAAAAAAAAAAAAGGTTCAGACAAACCTCCAACACTGGAGACAACAGGATCCTCAGCACAACTCTAAAACACGGTGTTCCAGTGTTTTAGAGTTCTGGTGTGTGATAGCATCAGTCAGTGAGTGGACCGATGGCTGTTTAACGTTATGTACCTTATCTGACCAGAGATGTTCAATTCAACCGAATAAGCAAACAATTGTTTCTGCCTTATTTTTAAGTGCTTAAAAAGCATAATTTTTGGCCTAAAACAGAGGTTCAAGGATAAAATGCTTGTCATGGACAAACAGTTTTTGTGGACTGCATTTTGACCAGGGCTCATAAATTAGGTCCATATCATCTTATACCGGAGTACAATTTGGATTCAAAGGTCAGTAAGTGTTGATTGAATCTACAGTAATGATTTTAGCCTGGAATATATATAAATCAGTTTAATCTCTATGTATGCTCACAACAGGGATTTTGTTCTGTCGTAAATTAAATTATACCACTTGTCAAAAACTTGCCAAACATGTCAAGGTTTTATTTTTCTCCAATTTTTTTTTCAAGTGGAGGCATCAAACAGACAAAAGAAAATGCTTCTAACTTATTAAAAAAAAAAAATAAAAAAATAAAAAAACAACAACAAAAAAACAAACAAACAAACATGGAACTTAAACTACCCCCCCCCCCCCCCCCCCCCACCACCCCACCCCTGCATAGATGTCAAAACTGAGATATTTATAAATGGTTTTAAAAGTTCACCTTGCTTCTATTCTCATCAGTAAAGTTATGTCATTACAAATAAAAAAAAAAAGTAGCTGAGACTGTGTTTTAGATTTGTGCTGAGGAGCCTGTTAGCCTGGAAAATAAATAAATCAGGGCAATCTCAAGAATATTTGCTTTCCAGTGCTTTATAACAAGTACAGGTGCTTGGAAGGGAAATAAGTGATATACATATTTCAGTGAGACATATCTCAAATCTGCATGGAACTGGAGAAAGGTGCGGGACTCCAGGATTTGATGTGTATTTGTGTAGTTCTTCTCTTTGCATATCATAATTTCAACTTTCATAATGACAAAGACGGGTTTACCTTGGAGTTTAAAATGAGGAAGATCAGAATGAAGCCATGATTTGGAGTGGAGGAAACTGCTGAAGAAGAAGTCAGGTATGACGAATCCAGAATCGTGTTTCTGTTGTCAGGTACGGGGCATTCAAAATCCCAATGAGCCAAAGAGGCTGGTGATTCATGCAAGGCAAGGCAGGTTGTTTTGTATAGTGCAGTAGTTCAATAACAGAGTGACTCAAAGTGCTTTACAGTGATATGAACACATCAGGAAATAAGAAGCATAATTTTTATGCAAAAGTGTTCAGCCCCAAACTTTGTACTTAATAATAGCACTTTGGCTCACCTACAGGGATTTTTGCCCATTCTTCAAAGACAAAATGTTCGAGCTCTTTAGCCCGGCGGTTGTGGTATCATGCCACATTTAAACTTTTTAAATTCAAAGTCATTCTTTAAATTGAGGGTGAACCTTTGTGCTAGTCTCAAATACAGAGACGGAAACCAGAAGGCTCAGTTTTATTTTGGTCCAAAGAGGGTTAAGGGAAGAAGTTGTGCGTCTGGGCTGCGTGTGTGTGCAGATGGGTGACATTATTTTTTATGTTGTAAAGCACTTGCAATGCAATGCACATGTACAAAAAGTGTGATATGAATAAAGTTTGATTTAAAATCTCCAGAAGATTGAAAATGTTTTGAAAGGGCTTTTCCTGGTCAAAAACTCTATGTTTTATTAGAAAGATCAATATGTTCTTTTCTCAGTGTTTTGTAGAGTCATCCTCATTGCCTTTTGGTTAACCTTTTTTTTTTAAAAAACCTTTAAACCTCTCTTTCTTTCTTTTCTGGCTGCCCTTCCATAAACCCTAAAGTGTTTGCTCAATGTCCTATGAACTTACATCAGTCTCTACTTTATTTAACTGTTTATTTTGTTGGAAAACTGAAAATGTTTAGATATACTATCAGTTGCTTCTTTCCTTTCCCTTTTCTAAAAAATTTTCCACTTGTGAAAATTTGAAAATTTCCTTACAACTTCTCCAAAATTGATAGTTTATTATTTATGTTTCTTTCCTTCGTATTATTTTAACAAACTTTTGAATGCATCACACCACCAAACCGTCAAACCGTATGTACAGTATACAACCACGCCTGCTGATGATGGGCTTGTCTACATGTGATTTATACATTTCGATGCAGACTAAATGATGTGATCACTTTCCCCTTAGAAAATAACAACATGCTGGATCGAGTCTCTAAACTTTCAAAACAGCCTCTTTTGTCTGGTTATTCCAGCAGGTTCTAATTCTAAGCATATTTGTATCATTGCAGGTGAAGGCAAATATTACAGGTTATATTGACATTAGAAAATTACTTATGAGATTTAATATCATTTAATTTATTTTCCATTGCTGATTCTTTCTAATTTACTTTCCATCACCTGTTGTTCTTCTTCTTTTCTTCTCCTCCTTTTCTCTCTTAAGTTTACTAGCTCTACTTATTCATTCTAAACTCTTTATGTACCATCATCACCTTTATCATATCACATCATATCATATCATATCATATCATATCATATCATATATATCTATCGTGTGTGTGTGTGTGTGTGTGTGTTTATACACTTCCTCCTTCTCCTTTCTCTTTTAATCACCTCACCTCTTCACACACATTATTCAAAAGGTGTTAGACATCCTGAAAAGCCCTGGTGGTCGGCAGGCGGCGACACCTTATTATGCAGGAGAAGGATTAGGACAATTTGCACCATGACAAAGATGAAAGGATAAAAGAAAAGTTCTGTTGGCTTAGAAATGTGATGAATCTGCTCCTCTGTTGCTGTTCCTACATATCGGAGTGTGATCACAGTTGGAAATTCGTGGAGGCACACTTTACAGTCTGTATTTATAAAAACAATGTGTTTCTTTCTCTCTCTCTCTCTCTCTCTCTCTTTCTTTCTCTCTCATGCGCGCGCACAGACGTGCACACGTGCAGTAAAGCATCCCTGGACTTTCTGCAACAGCCGTCTCTCAACAGCTCCTGTATTTAAATCTCTTTCTCTCTCTCTTCAGTTGCAAAGCAGCATTGTCGATTCATCCACTTGATTAGAGCGCACGCCCCCCCCCCCCCCCCCCCCCCCCCCCCCGCTCTCTCTCTCTCTCTCTCTCTAACACACACACACACACACACACACACAGTCTACACGAACACACTGGCACGTCAGTCAGTGAAATTATATACAGCAACCATCCTTCCTTCTCTCCATCCGTCTCAACTCCAGCAGCTCTCCGTCTCTTCAGCTTTTCTCCCAGCAGATCTCTCTCTCTCTCTCTCTCCTTCTATCTCTCCTTTTCTTTCGGGGGAACTGATATCTCTGGCGGTTTGCCGCATGGAAGTCGCCCAGGCTCGCTTGAATATCATCTCTCTGATCCGGACGTACCCCCCCCCCCCCCCCCAGTTGCCATTCCGCTGCCAGAGCAGACACAACATCACACTCAGATTTGCCGGGGATTCAACTGGATACGACTGCATCTATCCGCTGACCGACTGTAAAAGAGAGTCTCACTCCCGGGTTCATTCCACCAGAGGGGGGACTATTCCTCACTCAGATGTAACAACACTAAACACCTACCGGATTGTCAAGTGCGCAAAAGCCGCAGCTTGAAACATTACGCACGGCTAATTGTGCTCCATTTATTTATTTTTTCCCCCTTCTTCTCTCTCTTTTCTGGACAGACCAGTACACGGAGGTGGTGGTGCTTGTTGGGGGGGCTTCCATGGTGTGGAGTCCTGATTTTACCAAAGACCCACCGGGAGGCTTGAAACCGAGAAAATCTGTCGCCCTACTGGAATATTAATAACCTAATCCTCCCAGCAACCCGGGGGATGCTGCAGCGGAGTTCGGGACTCTAGAGAGATCCCCCAACTTTTTTTGGGGGGGGTTTCGTCTCTAATCTAATTTACCTTTCATTGCCTGGCGGGACTTCTGTTTGATTTGCAGCTATTTACTATCAATCATGGACCGGTCCACATCTTTGGATATAGAAGCGCTCAAGGTAAGACGCTCCCAGGCACGATGCGCGCACTTCCTCCAGCCTCCCGCTGGATGGGTGGATGGATGGGTGGCATGTTGGCTGGCTGGAGATGATGAGTGACTGATGTCTCGGGTGGCTGGTTGGATTAATCCGTTAGTCAGTGACTGGTGGAAGGTGAAGGGGAGAGCTGGTAGGCTGGCTGGTTAATGACGGGTGGCTGGATGGGTGACCAGATGCAGGAAGGGAGACTCGGTCCTTAACGTCATGGTCAGCTTTTTTTTTTTTTTTTTTGTTTTTTTTTTTTGCTTGTTTTACTTATACACATTGGATTACCTTTTGACATGTAGAAAAAACGGGATGTGTAGTGTAGGTATGGTAAATGACCCTCTCCGTTGCTGTCAGAGAGACTTGTTGTGGGACATGAGATAAACGGGACCGTTTTTTGCCTGACGGTGCGGCATTCACTGAAATCAGGGCTTTCACAGAGGAGACACAGAAGGAGAGAAAACATGACGATGTTTTCTGTTATCTATGACCTGACTCTGGAGTTCTTCAGGGGTATTCTTGGTAAAAGATCCAGGACTATTATCAGTTTAAAAGTGAAATAAAAAAAAAAAATGCCAGCAGAAAAATGAAGTAGTTTACCTTGGCTGCTCTTTTGTGTATTAGTGTGCAGGGTATGTGTGTGTGTGAGTCTGCTTTCTAAGATGAGTGTAGCCATGTGCCAGGTGGGGGATCTGGGTTGCTGAACTGCTCCCGTTTTACTGTTGTTTGCACTTATTAAAATATTCCAAAAATGTTCATATTGTGACAATTAATCCAACTTCCCGAAGCAAATCTGCAGCCCAGTAACTGCTTAACTGGAGTCAGAATCACATGCTTTGCTTCTGGCCTATTTAAGTGAAACCCTTATCAATAAGTTAGATATATAGGAAAGGTCACCGTGCATCATGTGTACTGCAAGACTAATGTCATGGAGAGTTTTCAAAAAAAAGTGAAGGAGTACGGCAGGTGGAAATGTCTATTTACTATGTGCTGCTCTTAACAAGTGATTGAATAAATCAGCAAATCGATGAGATTCCCCAGAGGTTTGACATTTCAGCTTACATTTTTATGTGATCAAATTTCTGGGAAGGGGACCTTGATGCTGTGCTGATGCAGAGCCCCAAATTGACTTTGACTCCACTGACTGCAGATTTAAAAGATGGAAATTGACATTTTGATTTAAAAATGACTGAAACTGTTAGCCAGTGAATCTGACCTGCAGAGCCGCAAGAGTGCCGAAGATGTTTCCTCCCAGACAGACAACAAAACATCGATATGAAGTGTGTAGAAATTGTTTATTTCAAAGAACACGTTGGTGCTCTTTATCAGGAAATGTGACTACATGGAAAGGACAAAGTAGTACTATACAGAGACAATAATTTGACTTTTTTTGGGTTCAAGTCTTTAATAAGTTTAAAGTAGAACCTTTACAACGTGTGCAAATTTACACATGTTTACAAGAAAGTGTGTGTTATGTGTTGGTGCAACAATTAAAAGAAAAAAACAGCCCCTTTTCAAAAAGTATGGAGATTTTTTGTAGATTCCTAAATTTTAGTGTAATGTGACTTTTTGTGGGATGTGTTTAGATTTATTTATTTGACTTTAGAACATCAGCTGCACAGATTAGATTTTAAAAAGCAACTTGCACCAGAAAACGGAGCTATGATGTCCAGTGCAAAGACAGCAACCATTCCCTTCACTGAAGGTTACCTGAAAAATCACCCCCCCCCCCCAAAGAAAATGTCAAAAAACAACTCCTACATGAATCTTATAAATCTCAGTCAGCACAAAGTAATCATAAAGAAAAAGGAAGTCCTTTGCCGTCCTAAGCAAGAAACTCACCCCAAGACGAGCAGCTTCTCATGCAGAGTTCGCACCAAAGGAAATGAAGACGGCGTCATTCCAGACCTCAGCACCCGAAACTATGCATGCACAGACAATCATCTGCTAATTATCTGCAATTATCTGTAGCCTATGAATTTATTACTCATGCTTGATGATAAACAGTAGCTTTGATGTTATTGGTTCACTGGGAATTAGTAGGAAAACATTGAATTATTTTAAAAATAACTGTGAGGTTTTAGTTGTTTCCAGTTCATTTGTTAATGCTGCTTATTTTATGTTGGCTGCCATTTTTCCCTCAGAGATTTCCCTCTGAGATGTTCTAACAAACTACAGGGTTATATCCATCCACCCACCCATCCAACCATCCACCCATCCATCCACCCAACCATCCATGCATCCATTGTTGTATGGTTTTGTATGAAGCCATTCAAACCTCTGCTTGTTACAGAAAGCAGAACTGCGACAAGGTGGGAGAGACATCGTGCTCTTCCAGCTGCAACATGTTGAGATGGGAAAATTCTTGGCTTAAAAACATAAAATATAAATGCCTTTAAATATTTATTTATGTGTATTTCACAACTAGCGTGCTGCCCTCCACCCACCCCAGATGAAAGCACTTGATGGTTTTCAATCAAATCTCAACCTTGATGTTATTACTGCGTTGCTCCGGCCATTAAGTTCACCACATTTCCTTTCTGTTCGGGGAGTATTCATCTCTCTGTTGGCTGCTCTCTGAAAAGCAGGTGTCATATCCTTGAAAGCACCAACAATCCCCAAGGTTTGAGTGCATCGGTAGTGGGTACTCTAAAGTACACATGCAAACACACACACTGTGTCCTCTAGTGTTCTTTATTTGCAGTGGGGGTTAGAAGTGTGCCAGTGTTTCAGTGTCTGTATGTATATGTGTGTGTGTAAACATGTTTATCCATACCAGTGAAAACCAATAATTCATAGCCCACTGCTCAAAAACAGTCCTGTCCAATATAGCAAGCTTTTTTATGTGTGTGTGTGTATGTGTGTGTGTGTGTGTGTGTGTGTGTGTGTGTGTGTGTGTGTGTGTGTGTGTGTGTGTGTGCAGGTTTGTCGGCCATCTGGCCTTTCAGACCTTGGAAGTAAAAAATAAGCTGGAGACAAGCAGACTCAGCAGTCCAACCTAAGAAAAAACAAACAAACAAGAAAAAAACCCAACAAAAATAACTTTCTTTTACTTCTATAAATGTGCATCTTGTCCTTGAGTGTGTGACTATGTGGGTGTGTGTGGAGGGTTCTGAAAGAACGATCCCACAAAACAAAAGACATGCAAGGATCTAACCTGACTTATGAAAATACTGGTATTTATTTGTTTGTTTGTTTGCGTGTGCTTTGATTTGACCAAAGATCTATGTGCTTGTAAATCACTGCAGGTTTCAATATCAATGGAGCAGTTTAAGTGCTATTGATCTGCAGTAATAGCTGCACCATAAATTATATGCAGTATAATAAAGGCGGTCATATTGAATCTGACCCTCCAGATCAGAGGCTTCTGACTTGTAACATGAGCACACTTTAGGCAAGCAAAGAGGAGTTTACCTTTGCTGGTGTTACAGAATATATAAAATCATATAAGGCATGATCAAATGAAGTCATTCCAGCATCATCATAATCACATTAAAAGACTATAAAAACGTGGTAATGAGTCATTGTGACTGACAAATATATGGCGGACAAGTTGGGGCTTGAATTATAATTGCAGCCAACTAAGATAAAGATGCAAAATTACAGCAAGACTTCTAAATCATGGCTGGTCAGCTAATACTGTCGGTGTTGGTCTATTCCATGCTTCCACCACCTGACATGTGCTTCTTACAGTCCTGCTAATTTGGACAAATCTCAGTTTAAAAATCATGGCTGTTACCTGCCAAAATGGTTGGCAAAACAAACGCAGTTAAGGTTCAACCAGCATTTGTAGGATGACTGTTTTCCCGCTCTGCATGCACTCATTCACTTAACTGCATTTGGTAACCAAGCAGTGCATTAACAGATCTGCATTTCTGGCCAGTTCAATCTGAGCAACAAGGGAGAGGGGGGGGGGTTCAGTGCCTTTTCCAAGGGCACTTTAACAGTAGCTGCTAAGGCATAGAAGAACATTACTCATTCATTTAAGCCAGCCAGCTCCTAAGCCTGCTTCTCTAACCTTCAGGCAAGCACAATTCCTCATCCATGTATCATCCGTTTAGCTAATCTATGGCACATGCATAAAAAAAACACATGCAAAGTGATGATTTTATGTGCAGCAATGTGAGGTATTAAATAGTCATGTTCGTTGAAGCTGTCAGCGTGACAGCTGCGCAATTTGAAAAGTGGGCACTTTATTTTGAGGCAAATAGGCCTCGTTCTTACTGTAGTGGAGACATGCGTACTCATTTCATTTCAGAGTTCATAACAGATATTCTGTGATGCATTAAGATCGCTGAGGGCAGCACAGAATTAATAATAAAGCCTTCTCTAGTTGCCAAATCAAAGTATTGATAGCTGCATGGCAGTTTCTCAACCTGCGGGATGAGACCACACATTGCTGACATGATGCATCTCCAATGTATGATTTTTTTTTTAAATTTACATTTATTTATTTATTTCAAAGCAATAAATTCCATAAAGTAAGAAATGATGCAAAGAATCAGCCACTGCAAATTCAAAGTTACTTATTTAGTAACTAAGATAAAAACAGATTGGATACTGACTGGTGAGACATTCTACAAATGTGAAGACTGGTGTTGCCAAACATGTACATAAAGAACATAATATATCATGCTTTCATTTCAGCCAACAGAAGACTTAATTTTGTAAATCAGCAGATTTTTTTTTGTTAACCTTGCCCTGTTTTGCCAAACAAAGTTGTGTTGCCATCAGGAGCTAAAAGGATATAAAGGAATTGAAGCTCTGTGGATGTAAAACTCTACTGGACACTCGAGTGTTCTTTTATTTTTGCTGACTGCTGAGTTGCATTACAAAGATATGAAAGGTAGAAAACAACTGCAGTTATTGTTAAACTAAATCAGGACAAAAACAACCAGGTGCTACACTTGTTAAAAATATCAACAGAGAAGATCTTTTGTAGGGGAAACAAAGCAGAAAATGATCAGCAGCATCTACAAGGAGAAAAACTAAACAATTATGAACAGCTACAACATGATTAGCAACAAGTGCATGAAAACATGACTGTAGCACAACAGCTGAAATTTTAACAGCAGAGATGTTGTCGGTAGCAGCTATTATTTACAGCTGAAGTAAAGATGCATTATTTATACTAATAAACACTTTAAAGCTTCTCTCTCATAAAATACTAATTGTGTCTTGTGAATTCTCAATGGGAGAAACATCCCTGCTATTATCATTAGCACCAATTCAGACCTCCTTATCTCCATGTAGTACATGCTTGTCCAACCTCTGACAAAGTACAACACTTAACTCAGGATTTTCTGTGAAAATCTGATTTGCAAGTTACTGCAGTATGAAAAAGGCAAAAGCAATAAGAAAAAGTCGACCGTTTTCACATTCACATTGCATCTTTGTCTGTGATTCCCATTTCCTCTAGACTTCCTATCCTCCTAGTTCTAAAACAACCATATGTTTTACTCTATCATACACATAAACACACATTTACACACACCCTGGGGCATGAGAATACTGTAGTTAAGCTCATTTGTAACTCAAGTTGTCAGTTCTACAATTAGTTAGCAGTTCTTGCTGAAAAAAACCCCCACTTCCATTGCCCTGTTTGTGTGTGTGTTTGCATGCATATGTGTTCACATCTGTTAGTGTTACAGTAAATGGTAAAACAAAGAAGAGTCCCTTTTTTTTCTTGTATTTTTATGAATGCAAGTATCTGTGTTCGTCTCATGTTGCAGTGTTTAAAGCTTTAGTAGCTTCAGGGCTACTGCTTCTAAAGGTTAACTTCCAGTATTTAGACTGTGTGTGTGCATACATATGCATGTTTGTTAGGAATGTTTCGTTATGTTTGCTGAGCTGCAGAGTACAGTAACTCACTCTATTGAACCCTCTCACCTTAACATCCCTTGCAGTTGTGTGTGAGGGCCCTTTTGCCTGCATATGAGCTCCTTGCCACTCCACTTAACGAGGTGGCTGAAGGGGGGAAATGTAGCAGCCGTGCTGTATGCAGCATTTAAGGAACTAAGGTGCAAAAGTTTTGAGCCACTTGTCGTTTCTTTGTATATGACCTGGAAAAAGCAATTCTTTTCCAAAAAGTCCAAAATGCTGTGCTAACGAATGCTTCATCCTGGTATGCAGAGCGTATCATTAATTCATAGTAATAGCAATATGAATTTGGATGCTACTTACTTCAAATTCTCAACAAAACAACAAGGAAAACCAATCAATTAAGAAAGTGGACAAGAAAAAAATCCTTTGTGTCTGTGAGTCTAGTTGCAAGAGAAACACACATTAAGCTGTTTACTCGAGCAAACCTGTCAGTGATAAATTAAGTCTCCCTGATGAGAACGTCATTCACTCGCAATCTCGGGATCTTTGTGCTCTCATTAGAAGCTTTTTATGTGTGAAATTATTTTCAGAAGGATCACAAGCTAACTGATTACAAAGAGGAAATAAGCTGACACCATAATTATTTGTGTCATAAATGGATTCACTGAAGATCATAAAGTCAGTAATGTTTTAGTCAGCGTCTAGTTGCCGTTGCGCTTTATGACAACTCTGTATCAACTTCCTGGTGATGGCATCCATCTTTTATATATAATCTATGGGAACTGAGAATAATATAAAAAAACTGTGCTTCAGATTGATTTTCTGATTCAGTTTGGTGCAGACACAGCTCCAGCCAAAGTGTCTTCTAACAGCTCCCAACTGTGACACTGCTGCACTTTTTAATCCTTTAACACAAATATAGCAAAAGAAACGAGATGCAGGGTCTTAATGACCACTATAAATGCAGTAAGCATATATACTGACCAACAACAAAGTACTTACAACCATATGGAGCATCTCAGAAGCCTTGTTTTTGAAGTTGCCAGCTTCAAGGGGAACAGCGTGTAAGAACAAAGCTGTTGGTCTTGTATGTATTACTGGAAGTCTCATCTCATTTGCTATATAATGAATCGGCTCTCACACATATGCATGAAATAAGCACCAGGTCTCAACACTTGTTTATGTGTTTGTGGCATGTGATTGTTCACTGTTACATGCTGGCACCATGGAAACCAGAGCGAGGATGGCGCTTTATTGTGGTGTCTGCACAACTTTTATAGCTATAAAACTGCAGGAAATGCAGAAAATAACGAAAATTTTTAATATCTTTATCCTTATTTCACTAAATTACCTGTAGTTCGCTATGAAAGTTTCGTTAGCTAAAATCACTTTTTTTTAATGTGTAGTTGTGTGTGTTTAACGTTCACAAAAAAAAAAAAAAAAGAATAAATGAAGCCTGATATGAAAAGATATGTGGTGTATAAGGACATGTATAACCTCAGCTTATGTTTTTATAGTAATAGTTAAAACAGGATTTGCTCATTCAAATATTGAGTCACTTCTTCTGTCAATGAAATTTTTAATAAATAACAGAAAAACCTCCACCTATAGTTGCCTATTTTGCTAGAGTGGGCTTTTCCCCTTTCAGCACTAGCATGCTGTAAAATGGTTGTGTTTACCCACATTTCTGGAACATTTATTCTTACTCTTAAAGAAACACAGACACACAGGCATGAATTAAACACACAAACAGCTGATATTTCTGATCTTTTGTAATTTAAGTGCTATTCAACAAAAATCCCTTTAATTTATAGTGTAATTCTCTTGTGGTCTGTGTATTAATCCTTGTTAATCTTTCTTAAAAGCGTATTTTTAACATCTTTTTTATGTCTGTGTTGCACAGAGCTGAATATGACTGACATGAAGTGGCTAAACTACAAGGGCCTGTGATTGACAAAAAATAAGTTATACTGTACTTACACTGTGACTGAAAACAAAAAACAACAGTGTTGCTCATGTTGAAACGGTTACAATCACTTGACACTTTTATATTGTAAAGCCCCTTTGAGGCCATAGGCATGAATTTATTTTTGAAGCAAAACTTCTAACTTGCTGTGTCAGTACAAATTGTACTAAATAGTTACATTTGTCAAGTAAATCTGAAAGGACTGAATAAAAGGCTTCTGAACAAGAAAAGCCGCAGCAGTTACATTTTCTCATTTCTGGAGAATCAATTCGATTTCACAAATCATAAATTAAGGGGATCAAATGCAACAAATGCATTTAGGGTTAGTGTATATATATATATATATATATATATATATATATATATATATATATATATATATATATATATTTTTTTTTTTTTTTTTTTTCTTTTGTATTAAGAACATTCACAATCTGTTCTGCCTAAATCTGATGCTAGAAGTCAGTTTAACTGAGACTCCATCTTTGTATTGTGAAGCAAAAACAGACTTTATACCTGTTGTATTGTTCAGGGATGCAGTAAGAAACATTATTTACTGTTGAAATATCTTGAATGGTCTGGACTGCTTCATAGCGTGACGAGACACATCAGCTGCTCTGTGTCAGTGTTTAACATAAATGAAAAGACCGTAAGAATACAATTTGTGCACGAGGACAGAAGAATATAAGAAAGTTTGACTATTTGCTAAGACAAAGTTTGTTTGTAAGTCAAAAGTACTTGAAGTTTAGAATTACTGTTCATAATTGGTTTTAAAAGTCTAAAAATACACATTATATGTATGAAATCAATACTTTGTCATTGACCACACAAGTAAATGTGCAACTCTACCTGACAACTGCCAACCAAAGAGCTGTCATCTCACACTTTTAAGCCTTATTAGTGATACATGTTGCACATTTTAAGCACAATTTCCATGTATCAGTGCAGTTACTGTGGCTTCTGCAACAATCATGCCTCATATCACATTCTTCAAGCTGTAAATGAGGAGCTTCACATTGTGAAAGGTAAATTTTTAATCTAAAACACATAGCTTTTGGGAAACTAACAAAGTAGTTTTCGAAAAAAAATAAATAAATAAAGGAACAAAGGTTAAAAAAATTGTGATAAAAAAATATTAGTCTAACTCAGGTGACAAAATAAATCAATGGACTCTGTAAGTCTCACACCACCGTCTCCCCTCCTGTCTCTGGAGGTTTCTCCGTGGCTGGTTCAATTCAGGCAGCGTTGCTGCTGGTATAAAGTATTCCCATGGTCGATGCTTCTTGGCACCAATACCAAAGAATACTCTCCGTGTATCTGAGGGGCACTTCTGGCTTTGGAAAAAATACAGTATTTTTAACACATTGAGAATGAGAATAGGTTTATCATCCAGTATGTGTTTATAAAACATCAGGTAATGAAATTTGACTTGTATTTGCAGAAATGTGATCCCGACTGGGGCAGAAAGCAGACTGAGGTTTTTCCACCTACTATAGAACCAAATCAGTGGCATTTAAGTCCTATGAGTCCAGGCAGCTTGTGCATGTCTAAATAGGAATGGGAGTGTGGGATGCTTAAAAAAGAGAAAAAAAGACCGCTAACCTACATGCCATCCATTACCATTATTAGAATAACTTGACTGTTTTGAGGGGGCAAATCCAAGGTGAATGTGCTGCTTGCTAAATTGGGAAACTTTAATAATTTTTTAGAGGTACTGGCACCACCGAGCAAGTGTTTTCACACAACCTAGTACGTGCTGCCAGTATAGCTGTGTGCTCTGCAAGCAAATGGTGTTGCGAGCTAAGCACACTCTGCATGAAATCACATGGAGAACACTGACCACATTCATGCAGAATTTACTCAAGCATCCAAAATGTTTCAGGGACATATGGAGTATAATCTAAATGACAAATACTAACACAGAAGTCTTTTTCAAAGCCAAAGGGGAAGAATTATGAACATAGGCATGTGGGAGGTGTGCGCTGCTCCAGAGCAGATACCTGGGGAAGTCAAGGCAGAGAAGAATGCAGGGGTGCTTTGTGAGCCGAGAGAAAACATGATGGAGTTGAACTTTGCCCTAGGGAGACTCCTGGGTCCAACATCGCGCAGTAGCAATAATTACACACACACACATACACATGGACACATACCAACAGCCCTGCAGCCCATCACTTACTGCTAATAATAGCTTATAAGGAAATGTGAGCATGCATGAACAAATAACACTTTGTGCTCCCGTAAAACCACAGAAACGTACACAGATGCATTTGTCCTCCGTGTGTTTACCGTGTTTTGGCCCCAGATCGCCACTCATGACACTAATCACGCAAACACACATCAATCGCCGTGGAACCTTAAGCTCCCCAGCGAGCGATCAGTCTTAACAATGACTGATGGTTCACCTCGCTACCTGCCACTCAACCTTTCCTCTGTATGCCCCAGGGCGTGTGTAGCAAATGGTGTTGGTGTGTGTTTCTGCGTGTGTGTGAGGGTGTATATAATGTCCAGTTCCAGTGTTTGGCTAAGCCTGACATGAGGGAATACTTTGTCCACCTTATGTTCCACTCCTGCAACTACACCGTCTCACTCGCGCTGCAGTCATTTCAAACTTTGGATTTGCAGTAATGAAAAGCAAATTATATGAGATTGTATGTCGTTGCAGCGGTATTAGAACTCCAAGATCTTGTTTTTCTTCTTATCTGCAATGAATCCTTCTTTGATTTACAGAGCTGTCACAAACCTCACGCAGAGTGTGCGTTTGCACATATGTGGGCGATCTCACGGCATCATGTCGTCGTGCTATCTCTTCCGGCAAGAGCTTTACAACTACAAAAAAAAAAAAAAATGATGCACCAGTTTGCACACTTGGAGAGAAGGTGACATTTCCTCTCATCGTTTGGTTGAAATATCTGCTGGAATATCTGTGGCGGGTCGATTTATTGTCGCTTGAATAAACAAGTTACCCAAATCTGTCATTTCAGCGAGCCATTTTGAAGAAATGTGGACGAAGTTGGCCTATGGTTACAGCTACAGTAGGCAAGATTTTGATGTACAACCGCAGCCATCTTAGCCACCTAAATCACAACGAAGCACCGCAACACAGAACAGCTGAATGAATAAAAACTTGAGAGTAAAAAACAATCTGTCACTGGGCTCGCAGCAGCGAGGCAGCTCTCCAAACAGAGAGAGCATGCTTAAGCAACATTAGATCTGGTAATTTGAACTTTTTCTGTATTCTGGATTTACCATATATTCATAGCAGGTTCATCTGATCGAGTAAAAACACAGGTTTGGAGTCTTTCCCACTGTTCTGGCTGCTACAAAGCAAGCGAACACCTGGACAGGTCACCAGTCCACTGCAGGGCCAACACAAAGAAACAAACAACCACTTACTTCCAGGGAGAATTCAGAGACTCCAATGAACCTTATAAATGTTATTTTCCAATAAATGTTATTTTCAAGTGTTGTCACAAAGGGGAAGGCGATGATGATTCACTTCAGTATCTGCACTGATCAGAGCTCATGGAAAAAAACATCCTTGATGTTTCAAATTACTTGATTGTTTGGCCTTGATGTGATTCTAAAATTGACTCTCAAATACTGGAGTCAGCCAGCCGGCCATGTTCCTCCCTCTCTTACACCTCAGTACAACCTGCAGATAAGGCTGTGCATTAGTGCTGCTGGGTTTCACTGACGTGTGCATTTTCATCCTGCTTCCACGTTGGATACTTCAGAGATATGCAGATAATTTTACCTCTCACCTTAGATTCAAATCATTTTAACAATGTTCAAAGTATCTGTCCCTGCTACAGGCCTGTCAATCAAATATAGGATATATATATAGAGGATTTTAGTATGAAGTGTATTCCACCATGAAAGAATGCTAGTATCCACATAATTTCTGCTGCTGTAGGGTATGCTTCTCTGTCCAGCAATGGCAAGTTAAGAGACTTTCAGATGATGGGGGGGGCGAACTCCTATTCGTTGCTGGCCTCATTCATTAAATTCTCCCTCCCAAATTGACATTATCATTTGGAGATTATTGCAATATGACTTGCTTTGTCAACACCACTTTTTATTCAAAATTGAATTATGCAACGGTGACAAGGTAATCAGGACCTGGTAATTATTCCCTGATCCAGCTATAACAGGCTAATGATCACCTGTGTTTTTCTCACTTACACAAATCACTGCCACTTTATTGTGTCTGTAGATTAAACAAAGACGCTGATGTGGCTGTTTCCGGCACTGACAATAAATGAAAGTAAATATTTTTAGCTGCAGGGACACATTTGGATTAATGCTGATTAATTTGCGCTGCCTGTGTACTAGACCAACTTTAAAGTAGCGGCAGTGCTGTATGTATTTTTAGACCCTTTAAATAAAACATAAGGAATACGTCTACCTTTGTGTACCTCTATTAAAACAACACACTATAAATCAGTCAGTTGAGAAAGCAGTGATTCTCCTAAACATTTTAAGTAGATTAGGTTTAAATTCACTTCATAACTCAGTAGGATTTTATTTATCATCTCCTTGCCGCAGGCCAGCTTTTATGTGCCCTGGGCTGCATTCCATTGTGACAAACCTTGGAAGTGACACCGGAATGACACACCAACAATCAACTTTTCAGAAGGCATCTTGTCTTATCTGTAACTTCCCAAAGTACAGACTCTAGTTAAAGTCATTATAAAACTAAAGTCAAATGAAATGTTGGGATGATTTCTGAGCTACTGTGATAATTGTCTGCGCTGTCAACAATCAATACCAGGCTGTCCAGCTCGCTGTAGTTTAGCCTAACTGGCTGGCTGTACTCCAGTATCATCAGTTTATTAATTCTGCTCAGTTATTCTGTGCTGGCTGTGAGTTACAAAAAAAGAAGAGAGATATTAAATGCACAATGTTTCTTTTAAATATTTTAGTCTGTCGAAGATATATTCAGTTTATGACATTTTCCCCATGATTACTGTAGATTAGAAACATTACCAAAGTAATTGAAATAACCTTTTCTGACTAGTATAAATATTTATACTACCTCAAAAAATATTCCTATACTAAGTTTACCTCACCCAGATTAGTTAATATAAAAATAGCTGGTGGTGTTTTGTACATGTATGTTCTCTTTGCTCTGTGGTCAAGAATGGATGATGGATTATGTCACGTTCCGTTTTTTGGTCAGTTTCCTTTTACTTAATCAGCTGTTTGTTTAGAAACTAAAAAATATTTATTTATTTCTTAAAAAAAAAAAAAAAAAAAACATCATTTGCCCTCAAAAGTTTAACTTTTACTCTTTTACAGCTCTTCGTATTTTCATAGCAGTACAATAAAGAATCTCTAGGTAACTAAAACTTTCTTTGGTCCTAATTTGCAAAGTGAACTGTAATTTGAGTGTTTTGTTGTTGTTGGTTGTTGTGTCAGTCTCCATTACTCCTATTGCTTCCTTTACATGACATAAAAATAAATCTTTAATCAGCATTATAAAGGTCTCACTTTGTATAGGAGGGAGCAAGAGCCATCAAAACACTCCAATACCAAGGAAAACGCTGCCCTCATATGAACAGGCTTTTGTGTATATATTTCCAAATTCTATGGTAACAATGGCTTATGCAGGTGCAGTGATGGTTAACTCCTTCCCTTTTTGCTCTATTTTTTGTTGGAAGTTGGTATTTTTTCAGCTTCACTGAATCATGCATTACTCATCATGTTCTGTATTAAGACAGAGATAAATGCACCTGATTTGGAAAATGTAACAGAGGGGCTGAATCAAGAGCCTGGTCTGCTCCTGTCTGCAGTAAAAAAAAAAAAAAAAGAAAGAAAAAGAATTAAGCAACTCAAATCCAGCTAAACCACCATCCAGCCTACCTCTGGTGGATGTTTTATGGTAGTCGTGGATGAGATGGGAATCAGAGACTGAGAACTGCCTGCATCACTTCTTGCTGGGTTGACATGTTCCATACTGGGTGGTATCCCAGTCAGCTTCACCAAGAAAGTTCTTAAAGCAGTTTTACAATATTTCCTCTATCACATGAATCTGTGACAACCTGTTTCCCTGATTCCACATGCAACTACTGTCATGTTTTTGTTAAGAAGTTTTGGATTTTTTTGCCAGAGTTCAGTAACTTGATGCCTAAAATTAGACACATTACAGGGAAATAAAGGGAAATCTGCCTTAGCATCCTGCAAAATTGATGAATTTAAATAAAAAAATATAGCAAAAGCATGTATTTCATAGTTTCACAAAACACTTCAGTTTCATGCAACACGATCACACTTGGATATTTTGAAATGCAGTGGAGGTAGTGACATAAAATGAATCATGACCAGAAACAAACAGGAATGTTTCAGGCAGACAATCACGCCGTAACTCACTCTGCACCAATATTCCTTTAAGCTGCACTCCATGTATGTCCCAGCAGTATAGGCTGGCATCTTTTACAGTATTCCAACAGTGGCAGAGTACATTTATCTGTTAGCTGGATCTGCTTTCCTGTCCCTCAGCCCCCTGACAAGTAAATCATCTCTTCACCTGCTGTGACAGCACAATCCTAAAGTCTGTCACTTCTACAGGCCAGCTTGGCCCACACACATGCCGAGCACACTCGCTCGCACGCACGCACGTGCATGCATCCTGCTCCATGCAGGAACATGCAATCACATTACACACATGCCGGGTTTCCACACGCACAAATAAACACTTTTTGTCAGAGGGGATTCTCGCCCACTCAAGGACAGAGCAGAGACATCTCATCACGAGCCAAATGAAGCAAGAGTGGCAAGGAGAAGAGGAGGAAAAGAAGAAAGATGGAGGGATGGATGGAGCGGAACGACAGAGCAAGGTGGAGGAGGATAAGTGGTGTTACGTACCACCGAGGTGACCGGGTACTGGATTTCAGCAGCATGAAAAAGGCTCATTGAGACAGTGACGGGCAAAATGAAAAGGAGCCAAAATAGAAATTCTATGTAGGCACATTTCAGTGTGGGGAGATGAAAAAAATGAAAACTGTCCTGGTCAATTTTTATAAACTGACCAGAAATTAATCAAATCTAGTGTGTTATTCATTGCAAATTCTTTATATTGAGAGTGTCTGGTGGGGTTGTAAAAGTCATTACTAAAGGGTCTAACAAGGCTCTCTTCAGACAAAGTGGGAAAAAGTAGTAACTGTGTGGACTTTACTTTTATATGTAACACACATGTGGAATATATTTTTGATGGTCAGAACACTGAGCTTGCAATGGCAGAAGCAACTTTTGTGCATCTGTTGGCGCATCTGTATCTGGGTATTAACCATAGACTATATATAAAGAGATGGACGGAGCCTCTGTGACGTCAACCATAAGTTTCTGAAGAGCTGAATTGAAGCTCGGTGGGCGGTTCCTACCGTCGCCATGTTGGCAGCGTCATGCGCTTCGTCTCACCCGGAAAATACAAATATGGGGATAGAGGTGGAGCTGAGAGGGGAGCCGTGAGCGTCATGGCGGATGATTGACATCGAGCGAACTTCGAGCTTACTGTAGCTAAAAGCTAACCGAGCTAACCCCGAGAAGGGGTTAGCTCGGAGGTAAGCGGGCTAAAGCTAAGTCACATTGTTAACTGGCTAAAAACCTCGGTTGTTCTACGTTCTTCTTACTTGAAGCCGGAGATTGGTACCTGTCAATCAAAAGGACACGCCCCTAAATATGCCAAACTTCGAGATTAAATTACTTTAAAACGGGCGAGTTAGAAAAAAATTCACTCCCCCTACAGTTGTCATGATGGTAAACCTGACCTATAAACTGACAATGGATTTTTGAACCAGGCTGTAAACATGTTTATTTCTGCGGTGAAGTTGGCCTTTTTAACATGGGAGTCTATGGGGATTTGCTCTGTTTTGCAGCCAGCCCCTAGCGGATGAAGGGGGAACTGCAGTTTTCTGCACTTCTGCACAGGCTTCACTTTTAACCGCCGGAGGTTGCAGCTTGGTATTAACAGGTTATAAGTACATTAGCGTTCCAGTCTGATAAACAGAAACATAATTATTACCTTCGTGCAGTTTGCAAGTGAAACTGCAGAATTAGAACAAATGACAAATATGCTGGGCATTTCTTGCACACATTAACATGCTTTAGACATCATGCCTCTCTTTTAATTGAGCTGGATTATGTTCTTACCTGACGTTAAACATGCCTCTGGTGAGCCAACTGTAATTGGATTTTCTCTTGGTTGTGTACATCTGTCAAATCTCATAGAAGTCACTTTGAGTGTGTTTTAAATTTGCACACACACAGAGCAATGTGCGAATCTAATGATTTCCCATACTGGTTGAGTTGAAATCCTCCCATCCACTTTATCCTGCTCAGAATCACAAGGAACTCTACCGCTCCTTCTGTCCCATGCTGGCAACTGTTTGCACATAAAGGCAAACTAGAATAACTGAAGAAAACTGAGGTATGATGTGCAAAATTCAGTAAAAAACCTCCAACCAATCAAGCAGTTTTAAACCTCATTGTGGGGAGTCAACAGGAACAACTTCACCACAACACCACATAAATATTAATATTTGGTAATGCAATCTGTGCAAAGACTCGGCTCCTACAGAAAAGAAATACACCTGTCCTTCGATTTATTTCTGCCTTGATACGATAACATAATCTCCCAAACCTCAAGTTTATTCTCTGAACAAGAAGGTGACACTGGCGAAAGGGGTGAAAATAGAAGTTGTGGGAAAAAAAGGGCAAAACTAAACATATGAAAGCAAGTGGTTTTGTTAGAGAAATGAATTAGACTGAGGCAAGGTCCTTGTCACTGAATGTCTCAGGAATTCAGAGGTGAGAGAGCGAAGGATAGATGGAGATGGAGTGATGAAGAGGAGGACAGAGAACAGTGTTTCGCCTCAGAGAGCCACAGATGGAGAGTGATGATAATGCAGCAACAGAAAGAGGACAGAGAGAGAAGGAAGGAAGGAAATGAGAAAAAGGCAGGAGAAAGAGAGAAAGAGATTAGCACAATGTACAGAACAGGGATGCTCCCAGAAAGTCAGAGTTGAGTTGTTTTTGGGGGAGCTGGCAGTTGACAAAAATACAGGTCAGAATGACCATGACATAGCGGAAGCAAAAGAACATACACACACGCACACACACGCACACATATACAAAACTGATTGGATGAGACTTGCTAAACTTGTGAATATGCCACAAATTTGACAACTCTCATCATCCTGACCCAAAAGATGGAGGTTTGAAGAAAAAAAAAAGGAAAACATCCTGGGCTGGTTGCCAGACAGAAGCCGGATTTCATCTGGTAAATTGACAAAGACGTTGTAAACTGACAGGTAGCGTAAGTACATGCCTTAAGCTGTATTCTTCAAAATACAGTTTGGTTCCTTTTCTTCTTTCTGGTAAATTATCAGTTCTGTTCACGCTGCTGTAGAGATTTATTTATAGCTGCAAATTTCAATATTCTCAAATTCATCAGAACCTTTTCTTTTTCTTTTCTTATTTATAAAAGACACCATAGGTTTAGGGAACGGAAAGATCCTTTGTAACCATCTGGGAAAGAAGTTAACAGAAATTATGTACCCAACACTTTCCTGGCTATAGATGAGCGGAGATGTTCACCCAGCTGGAAAACATCAGAGTGAGACTTCTGCAGGACTTTGTCACAAATGGGAAGACGGGAAGAACAAGCTCTTGACTGATGTCTGACAGCCTTGCAGAGGCTAAAATTACACACCTGTGTTTCCTTGTTGGATTTTCTTTCTACTACATTTTTCCTGAAATTGTCCTTACATAGATATAACCCAAGATTCAGGACATCAATCTCCTTTTATTTCAGTGAAATTAAAGCTTTATCATCTGATGTTTATTATCCTGTTATTACTCGTGAGGGGTAAATGAACAGCAGATTGCACTTTTCACACGATAAACAACATCATGGTGCAGACAATGAAAAACTTCTGCCTCTTTTACAAGTACAGTCCTCCTCTTCCTTTCTTGTAGGTGCTTTGGTGCTGCATTCCAGTGCAGTCTGGAAAAGTCCTGGTACTATTATTTCCACCACAACAGTGCTTTCCTCATTCCTGCTCCCTCTAAAATCCACAATCTTTGTTTTGTTTGTGTGGCAGACTGACTGACCAGTTCTCTGTTCTCAGTTTTGTGTCCATCACTGACACACCCCACAAAGGGAGAGTATTTCTGCAAATGTATTAGAAGTCTGAGGTGTACAGCGTATAAACTTGATTAGGCCCGCATGTTAAAACGTCATAGCTAGACAGTTACAATGATTTAAACGACTATGGGTTACACAGTTTTGATATTCATGCACTGGGATTCAGTTCATGTCATGTGAACGCTGCATAGCAGGCAACAGTAGCTTTGGGGAACAATGTCATTTTACAATTCATGCAAAGGCAAATATTTTCTGGTGAGGTGGGGAAAGGAATGTCAAAAACATTGAAGTGAATTGATTTTACTCTCAGCCAATAGCTGCTCCAGTAGCTGTAGAAAACCACAATATGGCTGTTTTCTTTTGTTTCTGTTTTCTATAAACTCCATTCTGTGGTGTCACAGGGGACAACAGTGCATGCAGCTGGGAAATTGTATGTACTGTGCATGTGGGATAAACATATCCATGAAAAATATGTGTATATAAAGGAGTAAGGGGGATTATCTTCCTGTCTCACAACAGTAAAGAAAAACACATTAAAAAGAAAAAAAAAACAACACAACAGTGGCTCATCCACCTGTGAGCTCCTGAATTGCCTGATCAACACAAGCAGCTTGATCCAGGTACTGTGGCTCTGGCTTATTGCTTCTGCACTTGTTTGCTCTGCAATAGCTTTTACACATTGTTCATGTCATAAAGGGAGATGGGCAGCTCATGTGTCTTTTAATACTGAAATTGAAAAGTACAATGTGGTGAAATAACTTATTCCCTTTTCTTTGTGACATGAAAGAGACTTATTTTGATTTTCTGTTGTGATGCTATTTCTTTTTAATGCAGGGATTCTCTTGATCTTGTCCTTAGACCTGCTTTTGAAGCCTTTTGTGTGTTTGCTGGAGCGGTGTGTAGCTGCGCGCGGTGCTGTGAAAATGATGTGAGCGTGTGTTTTTGAATTTGTGGGAGTCCTACCTGCAGCTGAATGGTTTGATGTCAATTGTTTGTTGTGCTGGCATGAGTCGAGCCTTCCACCCCCACCCCCCACTTCTTGCTTTTTATGACCTTTCCATCCTTTCCTTGCATGCCACAGACAGGTTTGAACAGCAGGTATCTGCACTGTCATTTTCAGTTTGCAGCGCTGAAGCATGCAAACAGTGCAGCAGTCATTGACAAAAAGTCATTTAAGCCTTATTAAAGTCAGTTTTTGCTCTCAGTAATAAGAACTATCAGTGTTTTAGATAAAGTGTGCAGTTGAACAGTAGATGTTGTGAGGAACTGACCTGGCAAATCCAAAGCCAGAACAGCTTTAGTTTGCATTATGGCACATTGGAGTTGATGGGAAAGTGTGTCCAAACTTTTAATTAGTACTGTATATATATATATATATATATATATATATATATATATATATATATATATATATATATATATATATATATATATATATATATAAATATATATATATATATATATATATATATATATATATATATATTTTTTTTTTTATTTTTTTTTTTTCTTTAATTAATTTATTTTTTTTCAAAATATATATACATTCTGAATTTTTATTTCCAGCTTCCCACCATCACATAGATGTATGCGTGGGATGGTGCTTATACATTTCACGCTGTCAGTTTCCATATCATCCTGGTTACAGTCCAAATGCGGCTAATTATGACAATTTTCTAGCAGACTTTACAGAGAAATAATAATTAAAACACTGCTTTTTGGCATGGTTTTACAGGGGGAATTTATCTGTAAATATGGCTGCGGTCACATGTTTGGAGAACTTCCAGTTTAACTACAACGCTGCCAGTGTTACATCGTTTAAATCTTTATTTTTTATTCTAGTTTATATTCCACTTGATGCACCAGAGAAACACCCCATTAAAATAAGATACTTTCTCTTTTTTGTCATCACGACTTTTCACACTTTGCTCCTCTTTTATTCTTTTAAGAATCAGTTTCAAACATATTCTCCTTCCCGGAGGCAGACATTGAAGAGATGAGTGAAATCATGGGCAACATACCATATTTTCTTTTTAATTGCATACTTTTGTCAGTACTACATTTTCTTAAGTAATGAAGAACTTCAGTATGTATCCTGTGCATGGAGGTATGAGTTTGACTTATAGTTTGTGTATAAGTATGTGTGTATGCCTTTGCACACCATTACCAGATTCCTTTGGCTATCAAGTACACGGCCTTTCTTAATTTTACCCGAAGAGGCTGTCTTTACTGTTTTCCTTCTACTTGAAAGCGATGCCCCAAGAAAGGAAGTGGCTGCTTTGAAATAGCATAAAGAGGCTTAGTTTTTCTTTTTTCTTTTTTTTTTTTCAACTTTGTCTTCCATAAAAGGACATTGATCCGAGCTTTCCTCGCCACTCAAAGGCCAAGGTCTGGGAACAAAACGGTGCTGATGATTTTAGATGTGTGTTGAAAGATTAAAAAAAAAATCAAAGTAAAAAGGCTTGACTACCCTGTAATTCTGGTTGTGTGTATTTGTCTGTCCTTTCTTAACTAAAAAGCACACACACACTCAAAATACTCTCAGATAAGATACCCCATTCTATACATAGAAAAGATTATAAAATATAGTTAGTGAGAGACACAAAGACAGAACAGATTGGACATTTATGAAGGAAATACTTTCCAAGAAAAATGTGAGCACCATAACAAAAGCATTGAAACTATGATAAATAAAGTGAAATATTCAGAAAAGATAAGAATAGTTTGTGTGTGGCTCCATTGGGTTTGGCTGTGATGTGTCTACAAAGTGCCCTGAGATGAACTTGTAGCAAAGTGGCACGATACAAATAAAGCTGAATTGAATTGAGTGGAAGACTTTATCTGAATAAAAAGCATCAGACATTTCAAACATACCCGTCAGGTGATTTAACGTTTTCCTTCTCTGGGCCGGTCTTGACCAATCCAGGCAATGCTGGACTGTGTTGATAAAACCAAATATTTGCTGGAGAAACAAACAAATAAAAATACAAAACCTTTCATTAAAAGTCAGAATTGTTGTTTATCATTTTTATTTAGTCAAGTCTGCTTTTAAATTAATGATAAAATTACGTTTCCACTAAACTCTTCAGAAAGTTGTCATTGTTTATTGTTTCCATGGCTACAATCTGCTCACAGATGCTGGTATAAACTACGACTGAAACATGTTTTGAACCTCTCCGAGCCTGACCAAATGGATCCTCCAGAGACACGGAGAAAAATAAGAACGCTGCTGTTTCACAAGGTAAAAGGCAAGAAGTGGTTAGGAGGAAGTAAATGAATGCACATGACCGCGGTGTGCGCATTATTCATGTTGTGGGAATTCAGTGTACTTATTTACCGTATGACATGTTTTCTTTTCTTTTTAATCTTCTATTTAGGTTAAGAGTCAGCATTAGACAAGCAGTCAGCATGGTAAAGGATAGACTAAGTCTTCTGGTGCCTGAATACATGCAAGTGTAATCTCTGAAGTCATAGAAACATGACAGGTGTGCGCATGTCCTGTTGCTATGAGACAGCTGGTCTCACCAGAGGGGGCGAGAGAGCGAAAGGGAGGTTTGGCAGGACCAGCTGTAGACTTTCGTGCCCCTCGGCATGATTTCCTTTGTAAGCCGACCTCGGGTTAGAATTTAACAATTACTGTTTAGTAAACATGATGTTTGAAACATACTGCAGGATGCGCTCAAAGAGAAATGTGAGATAAACGTGAGAACAAATAGGATGAGCAGACTGAAACCTGATGGCCATGTTTGCTCTTTGTGGCCTGGGGTGAGGTATGTCATTCTTCGTATCAACCTGACCCTGATGTACCAGATGACATGCAGGAGAGTTTTAAAATACCATACATAAAGGTGTTTTTACTACAGAGAGACGGATAAATGTGACTTCTCCCTCTCAAATCTGTAAGCTGTGAGGAAAGTAGTAGCAAAAAGTTGCTACTTTGTTTTAGGAAACGGACAATCTCTGTGTATCTCAGTCTGAATAGCCAGCGTTCCTACGGTGGCACAGGTGATGCTTCGTGTGAAACATGCAGGGTATGGAAAGACTGCACTTTATGATAAACTATAATCTTTCTATCTAATCCAAATGAATTAAACTGAGGACTAACCCTTTGGAGTTTTAAAGTTTAAAGAGCGACATTACTCATGAGACACCACCACTACGGTGTTGAGAAACTGAATGTGTCACACTGGAGTTAGACGTGAGTCTCTAGAACAGACGTCCTGAGATCCCAATAACCTCATAATGCACGCTGGTTGGCTGGCGTAACACAGAAAATGTTCTGAAAAATGCTGCAATTCTATTTCCTGTTCTTCAAAGGAAACATTATGTTGTATATATGTGGAGTGGACATATTTTACTACCTGGAACCAGTCAGTCAATGCTATCAGAGAGACGACTGGTTAGTAAAGCAGCATCTATTTAAGTTTTGATAGCATAGCAGACTTTAGGAATTTTTCTCTATTAGGAAGAGAAAAAAAAAATAAAAATTACAATTTCTGCAGCATCTACTGATCATTCAGACCAAAAGAAACACAGTATTTCTATCCACTGCTTCCCGAAATGTAATCATGTCTGGAAACTGATCTGGCACATCCTTCCTTACGGCCATGCCACACCTGTTATTGTTTGATCTCAAATGATGGCATGTCCCGGTACGTTGATGCATGTCAAGCCATGTTAAAACATAGGTATACAAGCCTGCACAGGGGCTACATGCATGGCTCTCATGCTATGCTATCCACCGCTGATTGCGTGTGTGTCACCCTCTGGGGCCATATGCCTGATTACTTTAGACTGCCACAAAAGATTAACAGCATCGGTTATTTCAGCAAGAGCCCCAAAATGACAAATATTTTTATGTTCAAGTGATAAAACCTTCTAGCAGCCATATTATTTATTGTTGCAGCTGTGGGGGAAGTCAGGTGATGTTATTGCGAAATGACAAAGTCCCGAGAGAAATGAGCTTAAGGGATGAGCAGACGTCTACACTTCAATAGAGAAGATCAAGCTACTGTAAATTTAATTAAATAATCCAAACTCCAATGTGATGTTTCTCGAGCCAAGTATTTAACTTTGTCATGACATAGAACGGATTTCATCTTTCTGTTTCTTTCTGTAGCTGATCGTTGGCAGTGATAAAAGCACAAAGGCTCAAAGAGCCGTTACACCTGTGCAATTTTTCCATTAATGTGCTCGCAACTTAGCACGCCAATGTCATGTGTGAACTGCCTCCGGTTGCTTTTACTTTAAAGGTTTGAGATAAATGGCAAATGGACTTACATGGTGCTTTTCTGGTCATCTTCACCACTCAAAGCGCTTTAACACTACATGTCACATTCATCCATTCACACACGGTCATGCAGAACTTCTTAGTTTTATATACTAGGTAATTTTTTCTCTACACACCTATTCACACCCTGATAGACACATCAGGAGGCAACATGGGGTTCAGTTTCTTGCCCAAGAACACCAGCCTCCTGAGATCATGTTCATGTTAATGTATACATGCTGCCATCAGCACGCTAAGCAGCATCTCCTGCAGTGACATTAACAGACAGACAGCGTTTCAGCTTAAGTTTCCATTAAAAATTTAGAAACGTGTTTAAGTAAGTATTGTATTATCTGTATCTGTCTGTCTGTGTTGAGGACCCCCTAAAAAATTAGATGTATTATCTCAATAAAATTTAAATAAAAATTCAAATTAAAAATAATTTAAATAAATAATACAGTAATAAATAATTTTAATAAAAATACAATTTCAAATTTAAATATCTGTAAAGAAGAATCTGGAAGATAGAATTACTGTCACTGCTGCAAAATTCATTTTTCCTCTTCAAAACTCCAAAGCTTCTGATTTGTTTTGATGGCACAGTGACTTTTATTATGTACATCCTGGAGTTTTTGTCCAGCAGGATCTCAACCCTGAGAGACCACACTTCACTACTTTTTTTTTTTTGCCAAAGCGTCTCATTTCAACATTTCGCTTTGCCACACTGTGTCACATGCTAGCTAATGCATATAAACACACTTCGCCATTTTGAATACACACGGTGGCTGAAACGTCAAAGAACCCCAAGAAGCCATTATCAGAAGAAGCAAAGAAAAGGGAGAAAGTGACAGAGCATGAGCTAAGACAAAAATCAACATCCGCCTAACTTTTACTGGCTGGAGGGAGCTTGTGAGAGCTCAGAAGAAAAATGGCTGCTGAATTAATCATCTTTAGGGGCACCTCAGTGAGAAAAGCTGCCAAAGTTCAGAAGTGGCTTTAACCCTTCGATACATAGTGTCCATTACCTTTTTTAAAGGCTGTTCTCTAGTAAATGCATTAGTATAGATGGTATATTTGCAAACTCACCACCTCATTGGACAGTGAGTCAGCCAATACACTGCCACACACCAAGGAATAAATAAATATGTTATAAAATTTACTGTACATGTTATATACTTGCAATGTAACCAAGTTTGCTGTAGTGATGAACAGGACAAGAAACAGTATTTTTAAAGTCTACCTGCACTATATAGGTAGAAAATACTGAATGTGAAAAAATGTGCCACTGTTTATCTAATACAGTAATTTATAGTAAAATTAAGATGCAGCTGAAGATTCTGTTGTGTGATTATACATCAGTCTTTTCTGCTGCTACAATCCAGCACCAATGAACTGATTACAAAACTGCACATTTGTTGGCATGATATGTTTTTTTTTTTTTTTTTTTTGTTAGATCTTAAATTGTGAGGAAACACACAGCAGATAAACATTTTACAAACACGCTTTCCTTAGTATAACATTGATTGCTCAATAAGCTTTATAACGATCAGCTTCTCCCATGGGTCACTGCTGTGTTTCACAGAACCACTGCACACTTAACATGCTCATGTTGATTGTTGTGATTATATCACATGTTTTTTGGGCAATAACTGTGACTCTATAAGAGCTGTTAATCATATCTCCTCATCCACTGTGCAGGCCTGCAGGAAGGATACATTTCATCCGTGCTCCATGGCTCCTTCTGTCACCTTCACACGTTTGACATGTTTGAATGAAGCATAAGGAACATTCATGGTCTGAGTGACTGAATACATTCTCTGCGGCAGATTGATGAAGCTGTTAATATTATGTATCCCATGTATCCCATGAATGAAAAGACCTTGAGACGTATAATGCTTCTACATAGAGTTACCGAAGACATGAACATGTTGTCTCTTCCTTCGAAGGAATTACAACAGTTTTAGCTTTCTTTAAAGCATGAATGCGGGAGGAAGCATTATGATGAATACCACAGTGTTATCACAAACAACATAGAAACTGCTGAGACACAATCATAAAGTATTATTAAATGACCATAACCATAAACAAGGCAATAAACTAAGAAAGTGTATTTCTTTGAACAGCCGAGATGATAAAAAAAAAAAAAAAAAATCAAGACAATGCATTTGATTCCCATTTTCTTTAATATCAGCTTGTGTTTTTTAACATAACCAGTGGAAATATAAGAATCAATCCATTTACCCACCACTGTGCAGCTGCTCCTGCTTTTATTCGCCATCTGTGGCATTTTTTTTTATGTTTCTGTGGATTTTGCATCAGGGTTGAATTTGAGTTCACATTATTGAAGGTACTCAAAAGTTTGAATTTATAGGAAAAGCTGCAGTGTGATACGAATAAAGTGAATGCAGATAAAGGATTAGAAGTCATGTGGATGAGGCAGTTAAACTGTTGTGTTCAGATCTCCCTCGCTCTTCTATCTACAGCTCAAGGCAATAATATGATGATTGGGATATGATCTATATGGGTTTGGCCTTGAGTAGGGATTGCTGTTGGACTACACACACACACACACACACACACACACACACACAAACTCGCATGCTGAGACACACGGAAGGTCCCACTTTAATCTAGCATGCATTTAGACATGACAGACGATTTTGTCTTATCCTGTAAATATGTCAGCCCGAGTCCTCTCTCTCCTTCCTTCCTCTCATTTACTTTTCTCTACATTCCAGCCCCCCCATTTCTCAGACGGCACTACTCACTCCCTCCTTTGTGGACTTTATTTCTGGTCTACTCCAGTATCCGTCTTTGCACCCGACCCCTCTCTACCTTTCCTTCCCTCTCCTCCACCTCTTCCTTTTCCTCCATCCAATCTCTCCTTCATCCATTCCACCACCTTTCTCCCTGTCGTCCATTTGTCCTCCCACCCCCACCGCACACATTGCACAGATGTGGCCACACAAAGATGTGACATTAGGGCATGTGTTTATATATATATATATATATATATATATATATATATATATATATATATATATATATATATATATATATATATATATATATATATATATATATATATTAATATATGTCTGTGTGTGTGTGTGTGTGTGTACACAAAAGTGTGTGTGAGCCAAGATTCTTTCACAGTTTGAGTGGTCTGACTTTTCTTGCTCTGGATCAATGAACACAAAGAATGGTGTCCCACACTGCCCTTAGGAATCAGTCTGAACGAATGTGTGTGTTTTGCAAGTGTGTGTGCGTCTTGTTTGCACTGGACTCCCCAAACAAGTATATCTGACATATTTCTTGCCAATGCAATGATGGCTAGAATTTCATAGTGTGTTTGTGTGTGTGTGCGTACATGTGTACTTTTGTTCCTTGCAGTGTTGAGTGAGCAGTCACCTTTGTGGTTTGCAGCCTGTCGCAGTAATCCATGCTGGGATCTGTGAAAGGAGTGGGAGGGTGGCCACTGTAAGGATCAATATGTCGGCCGTTGTTTTCTGTCTTTCGGTCTTCTTCTGCCTCGTCACACCTATTCTCTCTCCTCCACCATCTTTAGCTTTCTGGGTCCCTTGTTTGATTTCTTTTTGCTGCTGTTGCACTTTCATAGTTTTTTTGCTCTCTTCCTCTCTAATGACATTTTTCAAATCCTCCTTTTCATCTGTACCCCCCCACCCTGTCCTTTACTTATCTATCTTTGGTGCCAACTTCTTTCCCCTCATTCCTCCCCCATGGCCACTCGTCATTTGCTGAATTTATTTTTTTCACTCTAAATCACTGTCTTCATCACCTCCTGTCACCTCCATCTCTCCCTCTCACATTCTACTGAGATAGCCTGTCTCCCTCTTTCTTCCTCACGCCCACTCCCTCTCGAAGGCAGCAGTCTATTTCTGGGCATCACTAATCTGTCATTGCTGCCCTCTGTATAAAGAATATTTTCAACTTTTTTTTCTCCTTTTTTTTCCCTCCCTCTTCTCTTTCTGAGTTCACTTCCGCTGCTCCATTGTCACGACTGTTTTAGGAGAAGCTGCATTCAGTTACTTTGCTTGTCTTCCCTCTCAATCCCTCTTCATCACAGTTTACAGCAACAGTGAACAGACTTATGTAGCGAAGGTTCTTTTACAAAAGCTCTTAATCTAGAAATGTGCTGATTTCAAGTCCAAAACTCAGTCATCACACAAAAACACTGTAAACAGTAACGCTGAAGCACCAGCAGAAATGAAGATTAGGCTCTGAAATTGGATCTGTTATCAAATAATTCATTCATTTTAAGATATCCTGTTTTTGTTGATGTTAACCAGGTGATAGGAAAGTATAATATGCATCATGTTCATTTTCTTTTTACATACAATCATACACACAAAAACAAGACATAAAAATAAAGCGGCATGAACACAAATCATGCAACATCTATGGTATAGTTACGTGAATGACTTGGTTCTTCATACGTCATGCAATAAGTCAGGAGTTCTTATCATCTTCATCATCATCATCATCATGAGAAATCTTTCTTCCACTGTCCTCTGCAACACTTCTGAGATCAACACCTATCTTTAAGTTGAGTAAAAAAAAGTGCTAAAAATGATAAGTTAAAAAAAAAAAAAAAAGATTAAAATATCAACTCAAGGCTCTGCAGTGGTTGGAATGCAAATCTAAAATTGTTGTTATTAAGCACTTTATAATTAGGATAAAACAATACTGAACCAAAAAAAAAAAAAAAAAAAAAAAAGATTAAAATATCAACTCAAGGCTCTGCAGTGGTTGGAATGCAAATCTAAAATTGTTGTTATTAAGCACTTTATAATTAGGATAAAACAATATTGAACCAAAAAAAAAAAAAAAAAAAAGAAACATTAATATTGTATTTCTAAAGGAAAATAATAACCACCATAAATCAACATCTGGTTGGAAAAGTGAACTTAAAGTAAAGTCAAGAAAAACAACACAGAAGATCTATTTAAAAATATAAATGAAGGATTACACAGAATTGGACAGGACAAGGTCAAAGCTAAAATGCAAACTGCGGAAAAATCACAAAACCCATAGAAATGCCAGTCAGATGCCGAGCCACTGGACGACTAAAGCTCTGGTTAGTTTCGCACCAGTTTTTTATTTCCTTAATTAAACTCATCATAAATTATGAGATTAATAGCTCACACAAACTGTGTGGCAAATAGTCTCATGTTTCAGGAAGAACAAAACATAAAAAATCTATTTCTTGTGACAACTAGGACTTATTCCACCACAATATTAAAATATCACTGCTGTTTTAGTTCTATGTAATTAGTCCATTTTTCTTGCATATTTATACCATTTTCTTCTTTAATTCATATATTTTTTTAACTTTTAAAATAGTATAATTATTCTTAATGCAAGTTATTTCACCATCGCTTAGGCTGTACTTGCTCTGCTAAAAGGAAATAACCAGCTAAATTAAATAAACTCTAAACAACCAAAAACACATATGACAGAGATGCAACAAGAAGACATTCTCAATATATTGACAGTTTTGTTGAAAAAATTTAACCCAGGTTTTTAGCTGTTAGCTTCACACCCTCCTAAAAACCATCAAACATTTTGCCTTTTGTTATTTTCTTTACCTTATCCTCCTCTGACTCTTGTCTCTGCTGAACACCTCCATTAGAGGTGCTTTTGGGGAAAAGAGATGAGACGTTTGATCAAGGCGATTGTTGGAATAAGACATGGCATTTCAAATCATCGATGACTGCTGCACACTCATGCTCTGGCACCTGCACACGCATAAACCCTCATGCAAGACACTTTCACTTTTGAATCCCACATTCTTTTTTTTATTTTCTTCCTTCTTCAAGAAAGATCCAAAGATTACCCTCAGGCAATTTTTCTCCTTTAGCCCCCTCTTTTTCTCTCCTTGTCTGCTGATGATGACACGAACATCTTGACGAATACACATGCACACAAGCACAAGCACATACCTTGACGTTGTGTGTTTGCTATCTTTGTGTATGTATTTGTCGCATGAGACCATGATCATCAAGTCTGAAATCCGGCATCTCAAGGGCCAGACTCCAATCCACTTTGGCTTTCATCTCACTTTTCAGCTCTTTCTCTTCCTTCTCCTGCTGCTCCTGAGGGATGGAGCTACCACCTCTCATTTCTTTAATTATGCTTTTTAATTCCAATAAGCTCCAAGCAATGTTTTCTGAATTCATTATTTCTGACATAAACACACAGACACACAGAAAAAAAGGGGAGAGAAATGTTGCTTAGCATGTTTTTCTCCTTATTTCTAACAATACGCTCAGAGAAAATGTGTTTAAATGCATCTTATAATTTATAAAAAAGATTATGATAAAAAAATTTGTCAAATTAAAATGACTTCTCTGTCTATGTTGCGTCTACTCACAAAATATGTAATAAAATATATGTCCAGTTGTAATGTTGCTGACATGTATGTAAACAGAGAGATAGACTTCTTTAAAGAAAAATAAATGAATGAATAATAGTCGCTGTTAATAAAACTGAGAATAAAAACAACTATAATATCTATACTATATGCTAACAGCCGCAGGTCTTCTGTGCTATTTTCTGCTTTAAGGCTTCAAGTTACAAAATAAAACATTCAGCTGAAACTCTCGAGTCATGAACCTAAAACTATCAACTTTCTTAGTCTTGTCTCTATTTTGATCAATATTTTACCACTGAAATAAAAAAGACTCCCTTCAATCCAACCACACATTGCAGTCCTTCTAAATACCAACAAAATATCTGCGAAAGCAAAAATGTACAAATCTTTGCAGCTAATAAAGGACAAGTCACTACTTTAGTTTGTCTTTTTCTTTCAACCTGTATCTTAAAAAGAAATTTGAAAATGTTTGTCTGATGCTGTTTTTCATTAAATATCTGACACAGTCTGGCAAAAAATGTAGTTAAATGTATTTGGCTTAATGATATTGCGTTGCCGTAAGATATTTGAGTTTATAAATTGTTTGATTATTTTTGTCACTTTTACAGTTTAGCTTAAACAATCTCAGAGCCGTCTGTCATCTTCATGGACTCATTGTTTCGGTTTCCAAACCGACCAGTGGCTTCAGAATCAGAAAATGATGTAATATCAATATTTCTACAGTACACTCCTTGGAGAATGGAAACTTTTTTCTTAAAGAAAATATAAATATGAAACTTAATTTAGATAATTTATTTGTGGTGTATGTGCACAGAGACAGACAATCTGTACTTGCATTTAAAGAAAATGCATTTATTGGTTTGTAGAGTAGTGAAGAATTCAAGTGGCAATTAATGTATTGTATATCATTTGTTAAATGTACTAAATCTGTTTTTGCAGTGTTAAATGTTTACATGTTTCTTCACAAAACTAACTTCTATAGGTTTAGCTGTCCATATTTGCATTCCAAAGAAAGAGTGATGGTCCATTGAATCTACTTCTGTGTTTCCCTGCTTTTCTGCAGTTTAACCTCTTCTCTCTGCTGATTGGTTAGCACTGTCACATGGAGGGGTGAACAAGGAAGTGCTGGTTTTGTTGGGGATTGCATTGATGTGTGGATAGATTAAAGTGCTGCTCGACAAGAGTTCTGTCTCCGTCCTGTTGTCTATTCCTCTGAAAAATGAACTCACCGCCATATGTTGAACCCTTACTTTACGAAGTTTCATATAAACATCAAAAATGGCGTTCATGATAGTTGCAGTCACGCTGTAAAAAGAATGGATTTGATCCTTAATCACCATCCTTTTTCAACCCTATGCAAGTGAAAATTATGGCTCAAAGCCAACCAGGAATGATAATCTTTCATATAATAATCAAGTGATAATCTTTCATGGTAACATTTTGTGTTTACACGTGACTGTCAATCATTATACTTGCATTAAAAGCCATCACTGTTTTCTAACTTTACTAAAGTTATGTTTATATGTGAACCTAAGAGAGAAGTGAGAAGACTTATTGTATGGTGTTGTCATGTTACTGATGGGATGTACCCTGGTTTCAATAATACATGGATGAAAGCACAACACTTAACTCCAGCAGCCACCCACCCCTCTTCCTCCCTCTCAGGATTTATTGGCTTGTTAAGTGACAGACTTGACAACAATGTCTGCTCCAACGTAGAAACACTTTTATGAGTCATGTTTCACTCATGTTTCTTGTTGGGGTGATACTAACAGAGCGGCATTGTGGGTTGTATTTAAAGGTATGAAAAAACAACATGCCTTCCTGCAGAACACACAGGGTGCATGGATGTTTGGAGCATTTCTAAACAAACCTGGTGATCTATATCCTACTATTTCTGAATTAGGACATATTTGCTGGATGAATACTGAGAGAGAGATTACTCATTTTGATGCAGTGGACTATCTTATACTAACAACAGGATGTGGTCCAAAATTGGCATTCATTAGGGAGTGTGTGTTGACATGGCAGATGCAGCATCCTCTTTGGACCTCACCTGATTAAGACAGCTGAGTCTGTAGTGTAAAACGGGACACAAGGGAACAGCGCAGCTCGGCTACTGACTAAGGTCTTCAGCTTTAAGGGGCTGGTTGGGAAGATACATTAATTCAGTCTCATTCGGAGTTAGTTCACGAGGTGGCGAGTACATTCATCATGAAATGCTTTCTATTTTAATTAAATGTACAAACTGCATGTCAGCATGCCTTTGTTTCAGGTTGTTAGCTTATCAAGTGCAGCTGGAGTTCAGTTGTGTTTTGTTACAGGAAACGGAGCCCAGGTAACGCCTCTGTCACTTTTACCGCATTGTCGAACTAATTTCAAGCATTTGATGACAGAAGGATAAATTTGTTTGTGAAAATAGGTTCAATGCTGCCTGCGGGGGTGCTATTTGAGGCATAATAGAGCAGGATATGGCTTAAATGAGAAAGGGATTTCACATCTAGTTTAAATGACTTCTTTCCATACTGGAAGGAAGCCATCACTCGATAGCAGGCATGCTTCATAGAAGTTGAGGATCAGGGGAAGTATGCAATAAAGCCCGGTTAAATTAAAATCAATCACCCTAGATTGCTGTTTCTTGGCATCTTTTTCTCCTTGTGAAGCTTCTTATGTTCTTTTATCTCCATTGTCCTCCTCTACAACCCTCCCACTCCCTAGCATGGTTTAAAATCCTTCTCAGCCTTTCCCATTTGATTAGTATCAAGACACTTTTCCCATAACAACAGATGGAAACAGAGACCTTTTGTCCTTTAATGTTGATTTTTGGGTTGCTGATTTCTAATACCGTCATTGAAAGATGGCCTTACTTTATCTTATCACTTCATGCTACAATGAGCATTGCTGCCCAATATTTATTTCCTCTAATAAACAAAACATTTTCCAAAAAAATTGCTATTTAAAAATCTGTCATGTTTCATTCTTTGGTCTTTCCCACACACACACACACACACACATGCACACACACACACACACACACACACACACACACACACACACACACACACACACACGCAGCTCTGTTGTCGAGGGGTAACTGAGCAAGAAAATAACACGGACAAAAACTGAAAACTGGCTAAATGGAAAGAGAAATGCCAATTTCCATCCTAGCTTGCTTCCACGAGCTACTCTTTGTACCACTTTCTCTCCGCTTCTTTTCACCTGCTGTTTGTCTCTGTCCTGCACTGTGACTTCACTGAGCAATGAAAAGACGTGGAAGCTGAGCATTGATCTGCTCTGGAGGACAATGTGAAACAAAAGAAAAGCCCCCCCCCCCTGCCAGCAGCGATACCCCCATATGTGTGGGAAGACTGGAGTGGGAGCTAGTGAACTAGAGTCTTCTCAATGTTCATGTGTGAACTTGGATTCTGAGACTACACTGCTGTTAGTGTGCAGTCTTCATCTTTAGTGTCTGTAGTCAGACATGTATGTGAAATCATGGCTGTTATTTATACTATTAAGAGTTGCTTGTGTGTAGGCTTGATAGGACAGCGCATACCTTCAGCCTTTTGTTTATCGTTGTTTAACTATGGCTAAACACTCACATACTCTACGGCAACGCTTTGGAAAATGTGTGCTGTGTTTACATGAGTAGGTAGTTTTTCTGTCAGTGTCTGTATATATTGCAGATGATAGACTTTCACCCATCACTGATCACACTGCACCCGTGGGCTCACTTACACATGCTGGCTCTTTCCACAGTTTAGACAGTTAAAACACACCACTGTTGCCCCCTCTGTCAACACGAATCATACCGCAGCAAATACTACCAGCCATATAAAAAAAATGTGTAAATGTATTCCCGTCATGACACACTGCTCTCTACACTTGCGTACCTGCAACCAAGCAGCTGCACACACAGTTGTAATAGTAAAAAACATGCTACATGGTGTAAAACTAAATCTTCCTTCCTTTTGCCCTCTAGTAAAAAAAATACTCCCAGATCTACACTAGAAAATTAATAATTTAACTAAATTTAACTTAAACTTTAGTAAAAAAAAAAAAAAAAAAAAAAAAAAAAAAAAATATATATATATATATATATATATATATATATATATATATATATAAATTTTTTCACATTATTATTTAATTTATATTAATGATCAATTATTAATTTATATTTTTCATTCAGTAAATCAAAACACATTTAAAAAAAAAAAAAAAAAAAGAAAAGCAAAAACAAAACAAAAAAAACCAGCAAATAACATTTTAAAGCAAACCAGCTACCCAAAATATATATATGTATTTCGGAGCCATCATTATCTCCTATGTGACCTGAAACATAACCTCATGTGGTTACATGCAATAAACTCAACCTAGTCGCCTAATTAGTTCAAATTACTCAACCTTCAGCAAATGCCAATGAAATGTGGGAATGTCTGAATTGCAATGTGAACCGCCGAGTCATGGTCCATATACAGAGTAAGATGGACAATGATTTGAGATCACATCACTTATGCAGTATAACATTATTCACATGATCTCATATTTAATGAGAAAACTGGTACATCAGCTTTTAACAGAAAAAGAAAAGCAACTTTGATGGAAGATCATGCAGTAAGATTTGTGTGTTGTTTCCAGACTGCTGCAGCTGTTTATGTAAACGCACAGCAACGTTAAACTTAACAGTGCATCAGGTTGTTTACACTGTAGTGTCGTACAGATCATCAAAAAGCCATGGAAGTACATTTAACAAGGTTGCTGACTGAAACGATGCATGATGAGATTCATTCTTGACTTCATAATCCAGCCTTGTCTAACTTTCATACATAGTATATGAGGTTATGAAAGCTCACAATTTACAAATGGAATCACTTCCAGGCTGTGCTGAAATAGATTCCTATTTTAAATTGACTGAATTGATCGCAGATAGAGACTGACTTGATGATACGAGCTGAGTCCAAATGGTAATCAGTCAGCGTCTATCTTAATCAGACCGTATCCTGACCATAAGCTGACTCCAGGAACTTTTCCTTTTAACTCATCCCTTTCACTTCCTCTTGTCTGCCTGCCAGACTGGAAGAAAGAGCAGCAGACTGGGCAAATGTCTTGGCCTCTGCAGGCTATACAGAAATACCGAACATAAACACACACACACACCAAAATATGCGGCTTTTGTTTGTTTTCATCTTCTGCAGATTATTTACAGTCTACCGGTGACAGCTTGCTATGCTGTATACAGATCAGTATGTGTGTGTATGATGTGGCATCGGTTCAAGGGCTCTCAGTGCTGATGCAGGTGTTCTGTACGTTTTCTACCCCACAGACTTGGAAAGCAGCTTTTAGTTAAACTTGCTCATGTACAAATATTTACCATGACTTACAAAATACGCTTTTACTGATAAACTTAAATACTTTTTATATTTTGAGGGAACTTTTCGTCAAAACGTTTACTGGATGTATATTCTAGTTAGTTTTACTCCCCACGCTTGAGCTTTTTCTTTCAAGTAAAGATTTTCCAATGTTTTCTTTGTAAATTTGGTCCCTGTGGAGAAGTCTGTTTCCTAATGGACATTTCACATTCGCTTCGGATCAGCATGCAACTTATTGGACATCCGATACTTTACACCTTTATCAATAATACTATACTGGAAGACGTTCAGTGTGATAATGTTTTATTCAAGAGGATCTAATTTCTCTCTCTGGGAATTTACCCCCCCCCCCCCCCCCCTTCCTCATTATAAACAGTTATCTTAGGCTTCCCTTAACTCGGTTTTCTCGTTTTTTTCCAAATATAAATATAATACCTCGTTGTGAATCCTCCTTCTGAGGTTATTGCTGTTTTTGTCCCATGTATCAAAATATGCAAATGTTTACCAAGACAGAGGAAAGAGTTTGATTAATAAAAAAATCATGGAACATTGCCTTGTTGGTGAGTTTAAACAAAGATCAGATGCTCTGTAATTTCATGACAGCTCATCTTTTTTTTTTTTTTTTTTACAGCCCATTTCTTGTTTTCATTCCCCATCTATAAATGTATATTTTGCACGAATCTTCCAAGTAACTAAAAGCATCGGCTTAAACATGTTGTGTGTCTTTGTTTTGGAGGCAACATCATGCTAATACTTATCATAACCCGGGAAAGTGTTTGGGTGGAGCTTTATGGAGTTGTGGTTAAATAAACAGGTTATTTAGGAAGTACACGGCGGGCGTATGGGGTTGTAGAAAAACAGGCACATAGAGTAACTAAGACTGTTAAACAATCCAAGCAGCATCCATTAACTAGCAGTTACAGCCTAGTTCAACCATGGCCAGTGTATCTTGTTTTCATTGATGAATTCATTTAGTTCCTTTACGTTAAATATTGACCAAGTCATCCAAAGTAAAAAAAAATACATGGTCCTTTTAAGTCTAATTCAGCTTATCTTTCCAGAAAAAAGGCTAAAGTTGGAATGATAAAATGATCAATTTGCTTAAATAGTATTAGTATTTTCACATTTCCTACCCTTGATTTCATATAAGTGTGGAAGTGTTGCTGGGATTTATGGCTGATATAAAAAGTCAGAAGGGAGAAACTGTGTTCTCATGGAAATCAAGTACAAATATATTTCTTTTGGCCAGTTACAAACTTTGATGTGGGCCTGGAAGGGTATGATTTGTCAAATACTTGAGACTTGATGTGAGTGTAATCTTGTCAAATCTGCTAACTGCAGCTGCACTTTTTTTAAAAGTACAAAAATAAAAAAAGAAGGAAAAGTCTTAAGTTAATATTTAAAGAATGTTTTTGTGTTTGTCTCCCTCTCTCCCTCAGTGATCATTGGCTTTATTGATGAGCAGAGTGAGTCTCAGTGCATCAATAAGAGCTCCAGTAAGAACTCTTCTATAGATTGTACAGCCTGGATGCGAGCACAGCTGAATAAGAGCAAGGCAGGGGGGAAGTGGGAAACAGAGAAACAGAGTCAGGAGGACAGTGTTAGACTGACAGAGCTCATGGCTCGACTTTTCTGGGGACACTATCTCCATCCTTGACCTCTGTCCATAAATCCCTTGTGCTTCTTCTGCCCTCTCCTGACTTTAGTTTTAACTTTGAGAGCAGGAAACTAGAAATGGGCAAGTGCATCAAAGGCCAGCCTGGATTTTGCCCTTTACGTGAGGGGAAAACAAATGATGAAGGGACAATGACAACAGACAGGTCGAGGAGATGAAACTGGAGGATGGACTAAAGGTGAAAACTAGAGAAAATTAGTTTTACAAAGACTATAAATCCTTTAAGTTTGTACCAGAGCAGCTTTTGTTACCTTGCTTGTACACAAGGCTGAATTCATTTCTAAATGGCAAGCTGGTAAAACGTTGTCATGAAGGAAGACTTAGGAATCACTCCTCCCTTCCCTGCATTAAGTGAAACAGTCCTTAAAGTAAAACTGCTCAACTCCAAAAATGAAGAAATGCGAGATTATGTAACTAAGATAATCAAGTTTGAGTTCCATAAGACTTAACATTGCCATTGAAATGTTACCTTTTCACTTTGCTGTCAGTCATGGTTGGTTAGGATTAACATCTTCATTAGAGGGACTTTTTTCCTGCCTCCTGTCCAAAATAACTTAAAATATTGAACACAACCAGGGCTTTGCGTATAATCTTGGTCTTAGAAGGAAACTGAGATATGAGAATGACCCCTATCTCTAAATCAGCAATGTGGAATTTTTAAAACCATACCTGGCAAGTAAGTAGATGCTTAAAAAAGTTAACCTGAACAGTTTTAACACAGCTTCGACGATGCAGAACCGTACAGATAAAATGATGATTCACTCCAACTAAAGCAGGTGTATTACTAACAAACAAGAAAGGAGAAATATACAGAAAGTGTACAGCAGAAACAGGCTGCATAACACAACAACAAATGTTGATAATAACTACTATGCTCAAGTAGGAGTTTTATCTAACAAAATATCGTGGAGCATTGCCGTCATCAGTCACATCTAGGAATCAGGCACTCTGGTTAAAAGTTGATAAAGGCTGAAAATCACTGAGACATTCTACAGGTAACTGCAATCTCGGGGTCAGTCTTGATGATTGATACCTTTATTGACCAGTCAGAATAATCAAGAAATAACACTCATATAATTATATTGTTGTGGAAATAAAGTCAAATGATGCCTTAATTAAAAAAATGACCAAAAAGAAACAAAAATAATTTTTTTTTAAAACTATGGAAGTAAAGAAAAGAACAACAACAACCTTTCAAACAAAACATATTGTTTAGTTAAAACTGCTGGATATTTCATATTTTGTCACATTCTTTGGTTCCTGTTGGATGTAAATAAAGGTGCTCATCTTTTTATATACACATAATTTCAAGCCAATTCATACATAGCCTAGTAGAAACCAACAGATTGCATCGAATCATGACTTCGATCCAATCCCCCATCCTGAGCTGCACGAGGCGACAATGGGAAGGAAAAAACTCCCTTTCAGCAGGAAGAAAGTCTCCAGCAGAACCCGGCTCAGGGAGGGCAGCCATCTGCCTCGACTGATTTGGGTGGAGAGGACAGGAAAGACTGATCAACATGTACAACTGCACTTATTTAGGAAGACCTGTGGAAAAAAGCAGAAATAAGTTAGAGGCAGCAATATTGTCATATACATTAGAGAAATGGAACAAGGTACTTCTCAGCGCATCAGGTGCATCGGGTGCATCAGGTTCTTAAGCGTGAACCCCAAAATAATCAGAAGAAGGCATGCTTCTTTCCAAACACCCCTTTGTTTTCATGCAAACCAGGACCGTGGTGGCACATTCCAAACTAACTGCTGTTTCATTTGGGTTGTAACGCTTTGCAGAAGCCTTTAGCTGAGTTTCTCCTGAACATTATGATATGCTCATTGTCATGAGTTCTGCTTCCTGGCATACATATATATTCTGTGCTGCATGCATCTCATGCTGCCCCCAGTACAGTGGGTCCTGCATAGAGGGCAGCATGGTTGCATGCTGTAGGCTTAAATAATGACAACAGCATGGTTACACGTCTTCCAGCTTACTGATGTAAAAATGAAACTGCCTCACAATCTCTCTGCCTTTCTGCATTAACAGTGTTGTGGACACATGGACTGCCATATAACACATGTTTTCTTATAACCGTGATTTGTCATTGTATGATAAAACTGGTTCTAGACAGTTTTTGATAAAGAACCGAATTGAGTATTGGAAACTGTGTAGAATTGAGGCAGACAAAGCGCATAACCAGTATGACATACCAACATTAACTCCTACAGAACCATGGACTTTAAATAAAACTTTATTTTACATCAATCACATTCACACTAAAAATACAAAATAAGAGATTAATTTACTAGTCAAATATATCATATGTGCTGAGAAGAACTGAGAGGAACTATGTAATTACTGCGTAGGTCTTCTTCACACACTCACATAGTTAGGTCTCTGGTGGTGTCCTGTTATGTCCCAAAAAAGACACCAGTAGCACGCTCTTTGAGTAGTTTGCTCTATTTTGTGCAATAAAGCTGAAAATCGATCAGCAAGCTCTAGCCCATTCTGCTTTTTGTAAATCTGATATCCATTAGATGTGAAGCACCTGATAAGCCTATATGATGCACAAAGAGCCTTTTTTTCATTGGACATATTGATTGATTCTTGCGGGCTAAACGTCAGGTCTATGTGGGTCGGGTTTACATTGGTCTAGATTGTGATGTGGGGAGTATGACCTCTGGCACTTTTTTGTGCTCCTTGAGGTGATCCTGAGCAGGTTTGCTTTTAGTTATGGGTAATCTGGAACGGTCTCATTCGTTCCAGATTTTATATATTTTATTTATATATATATATATATATATATATATATATATATATATATATATATATATATATATATATATATATATATATATATATATATATATATATATATATATATATATATATTAGGTGTAACTCAGATTTACAGAAACTAACAGTCTTGGTGCTGCTGGATTTTAGTGCAGCGTTTGACACAGTCGATCACACCATCCTTTTAAAAAGACTTAAACACCTGGTTGGTCTCTCTGGTGTCGTTCACAAATGGTTCACATCCTACCTCACAGACAGAAAATTTCTGGTAAGTCTGGATGCATGTTCCTCGAAGATACATGAAATTACATGTGGTGTGCCTCAGGGATCAGTTCTAGTCCCTATTCTTTTTAGTCTTTACATGCTCCCTCTTGGTGGTGTCATCAGGAGACATAGAATAAACTTCCACTCTTCTGCTGATGATACACAGCTCTATATCTCCATGTCTCCTGACGGCACCAGAGCAGTGGATGCCCTTTTTAGCTGCATTCTGGACATCAAGTCCTGGATGGTGGAAAACCTTTTACAGCTTAACCAGGACAAAACTGAAGTTTTACTGATTGGTCTTGAGGCCCTGAGAGAGAAACACATTTTAAAGCTACAGACACTGTCCCTACGTCCATCTCTGCAGGTGAAAAATCTGGGCATCGTTTTTGACTCTGACCTTAGTTTTCTCCCACATATTAAGAATACAACAAGTTGGTTGGTTTTTATCATCTTAAAAATATAGCCAGAGTCCGCCCTATTCTCTCTCAGGGCAACACGGAGATGCTTATGCATGCTTTTATCACTTGCCGCATAGACTACTGTAATGCCTTGCTTTCTGGTCTTCCTAAAAAGAATATATTGGCTCTCCAATTATTACAAAATTCTGCTGCACGTGTCTTGACAAAGACCAGGGGGCGGGGCCACATTACACCTGTTTTACGGTCATTGCATTGGCTTCCTGTGTGTTTCAGGATCGATTTTAAGGTTCTTTTACTAGTTTATAAATGTCTTAAAGGTTTTGGGCCTTCTTATCTTTTTGAACTACTTTTACTTTTTAAGCCCTCGTGGACCCTGAGGTCCTCTGGCGCTGGTTTTCTAGTTATTCCGAAAGTCAGGACTCGTACCCATGGGGAGGCATCTTTTCAATATTATGGCCCCCGTCTCTGGAACAGTCTGCCGGAGGACCTGAGGGCAGCAGAGAACATTAATGTTTTTAAGAACAGACTCAAAACTCACCTTTTTAACTTAGCTTTTAATTAGGGATTTTTTTTTTTTTTTTTATCTGCTTTTATAATCTTTATTGTATTGTTTTTAATTGAAATATTTCTTGTTTTTATTATTACTACTATTTTATTTTATTTTATTTATCTTTTAATGTATTTTATCAATTTTAGGATATTTTCCGGTGTTTCCTCAGAGGGAGCCCTCTGCACTGGGTGTCAAAATGGCCATGGCTGCAGGGGCACCTTTCATGCTTTGGTCTGTAACGGTGCCCCTGATACTGTTGTCTGATCGACTCCTGGTGCAGATGGCTCCTGCGATGGTGTTCCTTACCAGGCTCATCTGTGCTCAGCAATAAATAACTAAGTAGATGCATCATGTTTAAGAGTACTGTTGAAATTAATGTTGTTTGTGTGTGTGTATGAGTGTGTATGCATCTGAATGTGAGAAGGGAGGGGCTGATGGATTTTCTGTGTTGTGTTTACTTTTTTTTTTTAATCATGTAAAGCACTTTGTGTTGCATTTTATTGTAGGAAAAGTGCTTTATAAATAAAGTTTGATTTGATTTGATATACATATATATATATATATATATATATATATATATATATATATATATATATATATATATATATATATATATATATATATATATATATATATATATTTATAATTATCTTCCCACTTAAGAATCACATACTTTAAACACAAAACTGAGCTTTTTTCCAGTTCTAATGAATGTGTGTGCTCTTGTTTATTATGTCGGGCATAGACATACAGTGTGGTAAATTCATTAAGATGAGCAAAGTAATCTGCCAGTACAGAAAGTTAATTTCACTAAAAATATCCTGAAGGTAGGCATAAACCTCCCTGCCAAGCTTGTCGTTAATTGCAGTGAGAGGTGAGGGGAGAAGGAGAGGAGAAATGAAAGGAGATTAGATGAGACAGAGAGGAGAGGCAGTGAGGAAGGGAGAGCAGAACAGAGGTGAACAGCAAGGAGAGGAGGCAAAGGACAGGAAGAGAATAAAAGAGAGGATACAGAGACGAAGAGGAGGGTGAGGGGAGTGTAAGCTGAGATAGAGCAACTGCAGCAGGAGTGTTAATTGAGTGGTAGAGGAGACATAGGCGAGAGGAAGGAGGAGAACAGAATCACATAAAAGACTACAAGTAAAGGAGCAAGAGTATTTTTTTTTCCAAATGTGACCTTCATCTTTCTTTTTTTCCCTTTCACCTGTTTGTTTCATTCCATCCCTCACCCTCTGTCTACTTTATCCTTTCCTGCCATCATTTTCCAGCACTATTTATAATGGATGCATGCAATAATGAATCACTGTGTGGCCTATCGATGCTGATGATAGTGATGGTTTATAATGGAAGAACGAGTCACTGCTACTCTGACACATTCACCATAAACATTCTGTCACTCCGAGCCTGTGTGTGTGTATATGTGTGGGCATCAATCTAGCATACATGCTCACATTGTGATCTGTTGGTCATGTAAATCATTTCCAAGGTGAAGATTTTGGTTTAAAGCACCACAAAGCCTCAGGTAAAGATTTAGAGATTGAGGCTAGGCAAGTAACAGTTGTGTTAAATCTCCAGAAAATGAAGCTAATGTCCTCTGAAGTGATGGAAATAATACTGTGTTTTTGCAGTCTATTGCTTTACAGCAACAGTTATCTCTGCCAAAGCCTCGCCCCCCCTTGCAGTTATTGATTGCCATCATTTTGGCAAACACAGCACTCCAACAGACAATTAGTATACTCCACTAAGCTAACATATTCCTACCAAAGGTTTTTCTTGTTAATGGCTCAGTGGAGAGGAACTCTGAGCTTATGTTCAGGCTTTAAAAAGATTTAAATGCTTAGCGCTATTTTAAGTTATGAACAACCGTTTATGAAAATACGTGAACGGGGGATCTGCAAATTAGGGATTGGTTGCAAACAACGAAAGAAATTCAACAGTGGAAATGTCGCTAAAGGTTGTTGTGAAAAGTGCTTGTGAGAAACAGCGGCATTTTTGTGCATTAACATATATATATCTCTAACTAGCCTGCAGGATTTGGATAACCAAGAAATCTAAAAAGATGTGAACGTAGTAAAAAGTCAGACACTTAGTTACCTGAACAGCATGAAAATGTCTTACATTATGCAGAGACAACAGACAGAGGAAACACAGAAGCGATGAGCATATCTGTGCATAAAAAGTAAAAGAAAACAGTGGTTTTGTGAGCAAAATCTTTACAAAAACAAGAGCCTTTCAGAAAGTATCACTCCGCATTGCAATGAGAAGAAGCCATTTGTCTTAGTTGTTTTTCTCATATCTGTACTGTAAATACAGACAAGATGTTCAGTAAACACTCTGGTTTCACTATCACTGAAATGACAGTGAGCAGTGCCATTACAGTGTAATAATGTTCCATCATTCTGCCACTTTGTGTCTTTCTTTTCAAATTCTGTCTCTTTTGTTTCACTGAGGTCTTCATACTGAAGTTGTCGCTCCATAACGGAAACTAAATTCTAAAAGACTACTAAAAATGTCTTACTTCTCCCACAAACACATACAAGCTATATATCAATACATATATTCACTCATTAATTTTCTTAACCACTTAGTCCACTTAACATGCAAAGAAGCACAGATGTTAATGTGGATATTGACTCATATTCATTCATTCATTCATTCATTCATTATCCTAACTGCTTAATCCAATGAAGGGTCGCGGGGAAGCTGGAGCCTATCCCAGGAGGGTGTACCCTGCGCAAAAGGCAGGGTACACCCTGGACAGCTCGCCAGTCCATAGCAGGGCTACACAGAGACAAACAGGCCCACATGCTCACATTCACTCCTATGGGGCAATTCATAGTAACCAATTAGCCTAACATGCATGTCTTTGGACGGTGGGAGGAAGCTGGAATATCTGGAGAGAACCCATACATACACAGGGAGAACATGCAAACTCCACACAGAAAGGCCACTGTCCAAGCCTCGACCCAGCCAGGGATCAAACCCGTGACCTTCTTGCTGTGAGGCCACAGTGCTGACTCATGCAGTCAGAGGATATGTTGCATGGTGTGTGCTTCTGCTGAAGAATTCTTTCTCTCTGTTTTCCACCAGCTTTGCATCAGTTTATTTTGTGACTTTTTCTAAAGTACAATCCACATCATCAGTTACATACATATAGTAGCTCTTATTTCTGGGGGAAAAAAAAATCCAACTCATCAGAATTGACATTAATTTAGAGGCTGCATCCGTGAAAGTTAAACCAACATTAAAGCACATCAAAGCATCACAGTACTCATTGGCGTGAAAAGCATGAAAAGCATCATCTTTATGAAAGCTGGGGGATCGTGCTACAGTTGCATTTTGCTTTGCAGCATCACATCATATACCAGCCACTGAATATCAACCTGTTGGCCATTTTGGATGCAAACAGTTGCTGATTCAGCAACAAATTATTGGAAGAAATGAGGGGAAAAAAAAAGAGATAAGATAAGATAAGATTGGACTGACTTATTGGCTGGACAGAGCCCAGCGAAGAGACGAGATGCAAGATAAAAGCCATACTTAGAGGGCACCATAGTATAAAAATCATTACCATCATTTTGGCGTAGGCAGCACTACAACAATGTTCAACAGTGTAGCTTCGAAAAAATAAACAAAACAACTTAATATAAAGAGTGATAGAAATGCTACACTGCTCCCAAATCTTATTTGTTTGGTCAGGTTTGCTTGGACTGAAGCATCTACACTCACGACAATAGACCAAGACACAATAAGGGGACCGCCTTATCCGCACCTTGTAAGGAAAGAACATTCAAGTTCCTCAAGAAGCTTGACATTCAGGGTCATTGTATATTGTTGGTCTCAGCATTGTGAAAGGATGAACAGATGTGTTGAACTAAACAAGATGAAGATGCAGATGGCTCAGTTGTTTTTTTTTTGTTTTTTTTTTTACAAAATCCTGACAAACCTTGGGTGTAAAACAAATGGGTTTTATGGTGTGATTTCTGAAAACCAGAACAAGAAAAAATATTTTTCCAGCAATTATGTGCTGCTTTCAAATCGTGCTACTTCCACATCCTTTCCACATCCTAAAGCCGGCCACCCCCCCCTCCAGCCACCTGCCTTTGTACTTTTCTACTGTTTTTGAATCACAAACACAGTATGATAACAAGATAACAAAGGTTATCAGCCTGCATGACAGTACAGTTAAACAACTGACCCTTTCCTTTGATTTTGCTTAGTTTTACTTTGCTGCTCAGTAAGCGTAATAACAGTTTTGCTTTGTGTGCATAAACTTAAAACACCAGTTAATACACCAGCTCAATAAATGATGATGTAAAAGAAAGAAAGCTGACTGCTTCCCATTTGTGCTTGATTGTACCGAGCAGCTACAGGGACCGTTTTGTGATTGAATGTCTGACTGAATGAAGATCTTCAGCAAAGTTTGCATTTCGGTTGTGGCTTGCAAAATATAAATGAGATGTCAAGTTAATTCTACGTCATTGTTCACAAATCATGACAGCACGTTGACTTAAGGGCATAAAGACAAGAAACTCTTTCTGGCTGTTGAAAAGTAATAAACATGCCGATGCAATGTCAAAAGCTCCTTCTGTCATTGTTAAATATTTTTTCTCATGATTTTCTCATGATGGTTCTTTCAGTGATAGGATAAATCTTTTTTGACAGATCAAAAGCCATGCTCATCTTTCATACGGATGCCTCAAGATTTCTGTGGAATGATTCTCCATGATAAGTGTTTGGTACATATGAGCATAACAGTGATGCTGGTTTTTGTTGACCTCTGTTTCACATGTTCTCCTTCAGTAACATCTAACAATGTGGCAGAAGACAAAGCAAATAAAATAACAGAAAAAAAACTGCAATTCATCGGCTGACATGAACAGAAATAGAATAACAAACGACTTTTTATTCTTCTTCAGCATCCCAGCTGATCACTTAACCACTCTCTGTGTGGCACAACCCTGCAGGATTGTTTTCTTGAACATGCTCCCTCCAGATTTCTGACCATTATTATCTGTTCCTGCGACGTAAGTCTCTTGTCAGGTCCCGTGGATGCCGATTCCAATCCCAATGCAGCTCTTTAGCATGAACGGCACAACAAAAGTGCTGCTGTTTATAGCAGTACAAACCAGCCGTGATTAAGAAACACAGCCATCCGCATTTACATAACTAAGCCTGGCGAAGCACTAGCAGGAAATCACGATGAAAAGCTACATAAGTTTTGTTAATTCACAGGTAACACGGTTAAAAGAAAATATAATCTAACCTGTAACGCAGGTTTCATATATTTAGAAGTCACTTTTTTGGGGAAAATTATAAGTATGTATCTAATCCAGAACTGACTCAACCTCAGAGATTTTCTTCCACCTTCTCTCTCACAAACTCTGTTTACTTTTTATTTGTAAAGGAAAGTCCTGCTTTAATCATCTCCTAAATTTCTTTTTCAAATTCCAACCCTGTTGTTTACTAGCTAAGTACTGGAGAGGTTGACACTTCAGGAGAACACCATCTTCCACAGACACTGAAACTGAAACAAGGCTGGATATGTAACTGGGTCTCCAGGACCTGCAGGAGGTCTCAAACTAGCCGCCCAATAGATAGCTCACAATATTATTGTCTGCAATGGCAGAGACACTTACAGGTGTCTCCTCATTAATTTATATTTACATATTGAGATGTTGCTGATAAATGCTTACAGTTCTGCTACAATGAAACGTGATAAATCCAACCAGTCGAGGCAGATGTCTGCCCTTCCTGGGTCTGGGGAGGTTTGTCTTCCAATTACTCTGTCACCTCATACATGCTAAGGATCAAAGATAAGATTTAATGCAATCTTTTGGTTTCTCTTAGCTAGGTTATCCAGTTGGCTTGAATTGTTATGTGTGTAAAGTGCCCTGAGATGACATTGTTGTTATGTGACGCTATACAAATAAAGCTGAATTGGACTGAATTGAATTGAATTGAATTGAATTAGGAGCTCAGCCAGATGTTTTCAGGGTTTATGTTGACTTCTGGAATATGCTAAAATGTATGATGTCAATTCTAACGCCTGATTTCTTTTGTTTATGTTATGGTGTTCACTGGAAACCTCAGAGAGGAAGAAAATGTGAGAAAATAGAGAAACGGATTTCCAAATCATGTAAATCTCGTGTAACCTCGGAACTGTCCTCTGCAAATGTACTTAAACGTATTTTTAAATTAAAAGAAAAAAATTCCCTCAGCAGAAGAGAACCTCTCTAATAGAACCAAATAACTAACAGTGATTACCAATGACCCACTCTATGACCCATTGACCTAATTCTATTTGTAATGATTGCTTTTCGGAAGCGAGTTAAAGTAATAGAGGCTTTTGGTAGTTGATGCACTGCTTGGAAATACAAATAAGGTAGTATTCATTCTGGCAAGCTTTTTTTTTTTTTTTTTTTTTTTTTTCATTTGTCTAAAATGTATGGTGCTTTGGGTTGCATCCAGTTTCATCCACTTTACTTTTACAATTTATGGGGGATGGTTTTAGCCAGAATACCTAAAACAAAGTCCAGATAAACGTGAATGAAACCAAGGACAAAGTCTAACTTGAGTGGATGGAAGTTGATTGGAAGTACACATAGGTGTCTGTAAAGTGTAAACTATGTGCTGAGGTCATTAAAAAGTTAATATACAAAGTGATTTATTAGGATTGCACTCATTTCACATACTTGTGAGGGTGATGGCCTCTAAAGGAGAATCATTACCATTTCTATGGATTTGGAATATTTTCTTTCCTAGACTTTGTCCAATTTAAGTTTTCGTACAAGTTTAAGTACAGAAGATGCTTTTTACGTGGCATGATAGACGCAGGCAGCTTTAAGGCATTATGACTGACTCCATCCATAATGTTTTTTTTTTTTTTTTCCTCTTCTTCTCCTTCACTGGAATTATGGAGTAGAGGCTTGTATCTCTCTTACACTCACAAACAGACATTCATGTTGAAATACACACACACATGCACACACACAAACTCTTAGAATAGCTACTAGAGGGTGTGGAGTGATGACAGACAGAGGATGAATGACCCTGTAGAGTATCACTGAGCTGACAGTCTGATAATTACATGCCAATCTCACACTCTCATTTCCTCCATTAGGCAGCACAAACACACACAAACACACCGCTGTACTGTGCGTTCATAGAAGAAAATGCCCCCCACAGATCGCAGGAAAGCATGATTGCTCATGCTTAGATGCACATGAGCTTGCCACATGTGCACTTATTCCACATTAACTGGCAACCTGTGTGCAGGGTGTTTTTAAGTTTTTAAGTTGAAGGAAAACTTGACATCATAGTGGACTCAACACACTCTCACATACACACATTCTCTCTCTCACACACACACACACACACACACACACACAAGTACATGCAGACTTGATCTATTTTCCGCAATGCGCCTTTCTCTGAATCCTAGTGTTCATTTAGAGGTCTCATCAAACTTTAACCAGGCAGCAAAAACAGCTTCAAACGGAATCTAACACAACAGCTGGTTAAACCGAGACCACTAACACACATGAACAAACCAAAACACAACACCAGCAGACACATGCAGGTCAACATTAAATGTAAAGTAGACACATTTTTGTAGAAACATCAGAATAGAGTGTATAAACTCTTACTGTGTATTCACACACTAGGAAAGTGTGGATGCACAGTAAGAACACACACACACACACACACTTTAAATGACTTTTGAAACTGCAAGATAAATGTTAGCAGAAGAATCAGAGCTGGAGCAGCTTGTCTTTGCGTTCCTGACAAACAGAATCCAGATGTTTAGCACACGATGTGCATGTGGAATTCTACTTCCTGCTTCTCTTATTCTAATTCACATAAACTGATTGCTCAGAAGCTACAGTCTGAGTAGTTTCAAACAGCTTCAGTTTTGTTTTTAATCACTGTCTCTATTGGTTTGACCCCTGTCTTCTCAGGGGCGCAGATGAGACTAAGTACCCTCAAACCTGCACGGTGATCGGTTATTTCCTGATGCTCGGCCAATAGTCTGTCAGTAACACATTAAAGGACTATCTCATTAATCACTACTAGAATCACTCACCCTGAGGCCGCTTTACGACTTTATTGATACCTGACTTTTGAGAGGGCCATTGCCCCTTTTGAGACTCGGTGTACGATTGGTTATCCCAGAGGTGAATGCGGACATCCATTGGCTGTCATGGTCAATGCAGTGTGTCTCAGAAAATGAATGACAGTGCTGTGTTGTCAGTTTGCACTTGCCTGCTTGTTTAAAGGTGCTGAGTTGAAACGTGACACATCAGCTGGGTGTGATGGTGAGATTTAAAGGTATTTTTTTCTTTTTCTTAATGATGACAGAAGGATTCCATCAGGAATTCATCCAACTTGAACTGACTGGTCTTATTCTGGCAGATTTGCTCCATTTGTATGCAGGATTAGCTTTAAACTTCTCCTGTTTGCAAAAAGAACATGCTCACTCTGGTTCTATACAGCATTTATTACTTTTATCCATAATCTTTATTTCTTTGTCACATCTAATCTTATTGTGTTTGTGTCTTCAGATTATTTAGTCTCATGAGTCTTATTCCACATATTGCTATATCTTAAATTATATCAAAACCACCCTTAAACTTGTTTCCAAAATGTAATCAAAAGACTTACAAGACACTGACTTCACACCTTGATCAGTTAATCTCTTCCTTTAATATTAATTATATTGTTCCAGCATAAATGCAGAGCTGTCTGTTTATCTCTGCTTAACTTACTTATTATAAATGTCTTTGGCACATTCTGACAGGATGAAGTCAGGGTTTGTTTTCAGGCCAGCTGGCTTAATGGCTTGGCTACTTCTCCTATCAAACTCATTGTAACACCTGATTTCACAGTCCCACCATATGGCTTTTGTGTGTGTGTGTGTGTGTGTGTGTACAAGTGATGTAATAAAAATGTTCCTTTGCCAAAGTTTGATATATCCAGACGACAAACCAAATATCTTATTATGATCAGGTCAGTAAGTATCATACTTAGTGCTGTTCCTGTGACTGAGCGTACACAGATGCATTCATTCTGTTCCAACAGAATTAGTCTGAGTAAAGCCTACAGTGAAGGTCGGAGAGGGGTATACGTGTGTTTGCATGTAAAGCAAAGTTATTTAGTAAACATGAGTCCGTTCCTGGACCATGTTGTTTTAGTATATGAGATAAAGAAGGAGCTTTTATCCTGAAAAAGGAAACTAGCTGATTTATCAAGCAGCAATCAGTTGGAGATCTTTGGGTGAGTGTGACGTGACTCAGCTGAGCTTTGAGGAGGTATGTGCAAGGAGTGGTGCACTGCTGCCGGTTTTACCTTCTGTTTCAGGCTTTTCAAAAAAAATTAAACTACTCTTGCAAAATGTACATCGTATTCTTTACATCATTTGCACTTTGCAACAAGTAGTTTCATGTAAGTTTAGGTCATCGCAGACTCTTCTGGTTTCTCGTCTCTTCTTGTCCAATTATCTGTTTCTTCCATATATCAGTCCCCCTCATTTAGTATGCGTTGACACTGGGAAAGCATTCATTCATTTTGTGTCCACTGTGCCCATCACACACTGCTGTTCACTTTGCTGCTTCAGCCGCTTTCTGTGTGTGTAAGTGTGAGGTTAAGGAAAGAAATGAGACCAGTAAACTTGTTGGTTCTCATGGATTGTGGTGGTATTTATGGTCTTATCTAAGCAGTATTCACCACTTTACTTATATTCAGACATGTCTTTATTTATCCAGGTATTTAGCCCATGCATTGATTTTTTTCTCTCATATGCACTCACGTACCAATGAGCACATCTGGGGACATGTGGGGTTCACTGTCTTGCTCAAGGACACGTCAACGATCAACCCATCCACCTTACAAATGACAGCTGTCTGCTCAGTGTTCTGGACCTCTTCTGCATTTTTCTTTTTTCATAAATGTCTCAACACAGTCTATGTTGAGCTTGAATGGGTTATTCCAGAGAATGTGGGTTACTGTCAAACAGCCTGTTGTATTTATACATATATATGTGTGTGTGTGTGTGTGTGTGTGTGTGCGTGTGTGTGTGTGTTTGTGTGGAGTACCAATCAAAAGTTAGGACAGACTTTCCTATTAAGTCTAATAAGCAAGTCTGTCAAAATCTTTGACTGGTGCTGCGTGTTCCATCCATTCTTTTAACCACTTGCTCCAATTAAGGGTTGCAGGAAAGCTTGAGCCTATCCCAGCAATCATTGGGCAAGAGGCCGAGTACACCGTGGACAGTTCGCCAGCCCATTTCAAGGCATTATATATTAATAATGATAAAAATAAAAAAATAAATAAAAAATAAATAAATAAATAAAACAAAAAAACTGCCTATTCCTTCTGTTGGCAGTTGCCCTTCTTTCAAGCTTGGATCATCCACCACAGGCCTAGGAGCTTGCGGGTTCAATGCAGTATTTCCTAGGACTGCACACTTCTGTATGGAGATCTCTAATGGTTTTGCTGGGATCTGTTGGAACCATATTCTTTGTTTACAGGTCACATGAGCAGCTATTCCAATTACCAAGAAGAGCCCGGTTGCTGCTTGGGATCGCTGTGTCAACACCCACTGCCCTCGTCTGTAGTTTGTCAGCGACCACGGTGTTTGGTTGTTTATCTGTTTGCAGTTTATTACTGTGAATCAGGAAGTCCCAAAGGATCTTAGCTCTGTCATAAATCAATGAATGGCATACCTGCGTGAATCTCACTCCCTGCTACAATATGTTGAGCTGCCTCAGAGGCCATTTTGCACAGTCGCAACTTAGGGTCCTGTCTGCTGTGATAGACCCTGGTGCCTTTGTTCTGTCTCTCAGACCAACCTTTTCTAGTCACTGATAGGACTTCTTAAGGTCTGCCACTTCTTCAATCTGTCAAACTACTCAGGAGGTAGTAGTTTGTTACTCCATGATATCGCTCCACTGAATAGTGGTTTTGACACCCACCAGCCCTCAATCTCACTCCCTCTGCAACAAAACCACTTCTCTTGCCTTGTTTGTTAGCTGATATCATACTTGAACAGTTAAGTTCAAAGTCATTTGAGCATGTTTATTCAAGTTAAAAAAGAAAAAAAAGACTAAGTAAATAAGGTATACAGACGTCATGCACGTCTTTTCAGAAAACATAGAAAATAAATTAGGTTAGCAGAATCTTACCTTCTCAGACTTCTGCGTCACAAGTTAATTGCTTGTCTTATGGCTTGTTTTAGCTGGTAGCTCTCATCCAGTAGAGTTACAGTGGAGCAGCAACAAGAAGGAGACGCTGATAATTTGCCACTTGTTTTTGCTCTCTCTTCAGAGGCAGCAACATCTAAGAGCCGTTCAGCAACCAAATAGCGACTCGCAGTCAACTTTCCACGTAACTGTTGGAGGAAAGCTGCAGTTACGTTCAGGGAGCGTACATTTTTACTACACTTCCACTTCCACACACAAGCAGCTTCAAACATCACATTCACTTCCTGTTTTTCAGGGTTAAGCTGGCTCCCTGTGATCAAAGGGAAAAAGTCAGGTTGGAAAGAAATATTTATAATGACAACATATTTTCCTGCATTGCCGCGTGAACCGCATAAATAACATGCAACCCAAAGTGGGGCAGTTTTGAAAACTCATTTAAAAATTTTGCCTGAACTACCTTTGTTTAATCCACGTCAGGATTATTTTCACATTAAATTCCATTATATCAAGTCAGCGGTGTATCAATGTGTCCTCCCTGGAAACGCTCAATTTTACACATGAAAGAGTTTGAACTCCAGCTTGCGAATGTAGCTGTGCATCGTGGAAGCCAATGAACATATTCTGCATATACATCATTTACCAGCTCATTAGACATTTCACATGTCTGAGTGCATCACAGCTGCAGAAAGTGATGGATGACTTTGCTTCAGTCTTTACCTGTCCAAGGCAGTGTGTCTTTGTGTCTTTCACAGAAAAACACTCCAATACACTTTTTATTTAAACTTTGTGAGACATGTTTCCTTTGCTGAGGAGTATTTTCCTTGCAGTATACAGTATAACCAATTCCATCCTTCCTCAATTCTCATCTAAAATGTCAAATTTGTACAAATGCAAATACTCCCGTTGGCAGTCTGTGTTAAGGGGAAGCTTACAAACGTGTCTGTTTGCCTACTTGTGCTCCCCTCCGCCCTGTATCAAATGTCACATCTGCCTGTTTAAATGGCACTGACTTCACTTAACACAGAGACACTGTTGGATTCCCCCTCTACTTTAATACAACTGTCGCTGTGTGTCAGGACAGAAATTACACACCGGTGTGCTCACGCAAATGCATTGACAGACACGCACAGAACAGAAGCCCCTTATTTCTCGTCTTTTCTCCCCTTACCTTCACACAGACACCAAGCAAACTGCATGTCTACCTGTGTTACAGCTGAGGTCAACTCGGTCTAAAGTGAGTCGTTCTCAGCGTTTACCCACGTCTCTTTCAAAATCAATACATGGAACTTGTCTGCTGAATCCTCAGGTTACAATGTGGGAGCAAGTCTATGGGTACATGTGCATGTGTGTGAGGGAACATGGAGCCCAAGAAGCAGGGGTAAAAGAGAGAAAGCTGCTTGAGTGCCGTAACTGATTCGTGTTCAGCCTCTTGCTTTCCCTCCCCTCTCACACTCTGCAACTCTTTGAGGTGACTGCATCTCCTCAGACACCTGTTTTAAACCCACAAGCTGACTAATCTCCTCTCTTCACTATCACCTTCTCCTTTCTTGCATTCCACCCTGGCTCTTCTCTCTTGCCCTGTTCTTTGTTTGACCTGCACATGTCTAATGAACAGTACCAGAAACAGCTTTATCCGGTGCTGAGAGAGGTGTGTCATCCTCAGAGGTTTCTTTTGTGCCTGGATGAAGAAATTTCAGCACATCAACAGCGGCCCATGTATCAGCACCAACTGCAGATTTTCTGTGGACAAAAGAGCAAAGATTTCATTATTGGCCACTTTTAAGAGTAATAACCACCCTCTCTTGCATCATTCTAAAGGACCCTTTTAGATGTTCTGCGCCCTCAGAGTCCCTAATAAGTCTTACACTAATCAGATGGTACCTAAATGAGTCCAGTTGGATAAGTGTTTTATTGAAGAAAACGCAAGAATATAAGATAAGAATAAAGAATGGAAAGTGTGTTTAAGAAAGAAAATGTGTTTAGGACGATATGTTGATCAAGACAGATCTAAAGAGACAAGCTGAATTCATCTCTGATGGTGCATTTATTACTTGGAAGATGGTTTTTCTTTCACAGTGGAATATATTTTCCTGAATAAATGTTCCATTCTCTGATTAAGTTTAAGCAGTTTTTCTTGTTTATTTCAGAAGAGATTCAGTTTGCCTCTGCATTCCTTTCTTTGGTTTGACAAGCAGACCTAGTTTAGAAATAAGTAATATCTGATAGTCCACAGCACAACTCGTGGCTGAATATTACATGAGTTGTAGGGACTATTATGACGCTTGTTAAGGAGAGTCAAGAAGAAAAATATAAAGTTGAAGAACATATTAAAATCTCATGTCAGCATTTTGAACGAGGTCAATGAGTCATCCATTATATGTGCATTTTTATCGAACCTGCCTACCGTTTTCTTTCAGATCAAAATAAAGCATTCTCCTGCTGGCAACATAAACTGTGTGAGAATAAATATATAATATCTGCAAAATAAAACATGAGAATTTCACCATCAGAACAACTCTGTACCTGATTTTCTATCATGGTTCTATTAAGCTTTCTGATGAAACACAAGGCATTACCTTTCACAACTATGCAGTTTTACTCAGGTTTGTGTTTCCCAATTTCACACTAATTAAGCAAACTAAATGAGGACGAGCATCAGCCAGCCATCAGGAGTTTAAGCCCGGCACCACTTGAGTTTGAAGGCTTCCTCTTGACACGGTGGAATGGACAGAGCGACAGCCTTTCAGGATTTCAGAGTGAGCATTTGCTTCTTGGCTCTGGTGGAATTTGATGGTAAAGCTTTGAAAAGTCCTCCAGGTTTGCCTTTCAGTAAATATAGATATTGGTTTCTTAAGCGGAAAATGAAAATCAATGTGTCAAGGCTTACTGGAAGGGGACTTTGGATACAGCTTCCCAGAACCAAATTCAGATGTCTTAATGTGGCGCCTGAAGTCAGTGTGGTTGTAAATGGAGGATTGGCTATTTGTGAGCAATAAATTTCAAGTTTGACTCAGCAGTGGGAGTTTTCCACCACTGCTGTTCCTGTCTTTCTTTCTATTTCCTCCTCAAACACACCTCAGGGACATTGTCCACCCATGTCACTGTCTGAGAACCAATTTGCTTCCTACAGCGATGTTTTAATGACAGTACTTCTACATGCAGCCTTCAGGCGCTCACCTTATGTCCCGATACCTGGTATCAGTGGCTGGACAGCTGTGGTGAAAGGAGAGAAAGGGATCATTCCTTACAGCATTATAACAGTGTGCTTGTTACCTCAACTATCCTTGTACCGGCCAATCATACACCTCCTTCAGAGCACTGTGATTAATAGCACTTTTTACAGCATTGCTGCCCTGAAAACCATGTCACCTTGGTGACCCAGCTCCAGATGTTCCTCTCTGCTGGACTTCTTAGGAACCTGCCATCGTTGTTGGCAATAAACATGGAAGAAAACTAATCACTCACAACATGGGAGCTGTGTGGTAGATGGGCTGTCAGCAGGGTGGACTGGAAGGATACACAACATTAAAACATCTACAGATTACCTCATTAGTATTTATCTGCAGACATGACCAATCATGTTTAATCATAGTCATAATGTTAACAATCCTGTTCTAGCTAGAAGTCAACATTTTAAGGGAGTAGAAATGAAGCATTTTAATAGACACACCTCAAATCTAGAAGAAAATTACCTTTGAAGTGAGTTCAATATCAATATTGGTATATTTTACCTTGTGAAAATGTGACATTTGTCAAACCGTTTATCTCAATAACAGCTCATGTGTTCACAGTTTCAGGGGTTGGAAGAGTTCAGCTTATAATAAATATGTCATGTTTGGGACTGAGTAGGCCTGAAGTGTGTTATCACACACATTCTGGGTATCATTTTATGATCTTATTTTTTCTTGTTTTGCATCTTGAGATATGACTATGGAGGTTGCACCTGCACTGCTGGATCATAACTATATTTTTGAGGGCTTATTATCTGACAGAAACACTGAAAGGGTACGTGCAAATGTCCTCAGTTATTTCTTTGTGTTATAACTTTTGAAAATAACCAAAACAAGTTAAAATAACAAAAAAAAAAAACTGAAGATGAAAAATTCCAATACAACCTTGGTTTTTATCAGCTGATGTACAGCTCAGCTCAAACTCTGGAATTATGAATTTTTCATAACAAATTGATATAAGACTGAATGTGTTTTGGCTGTTAAATAACCTTGAGCAGTCTGTTGGCATTCACTTTATGGGCATTTCAACCTTAAATGTTTCAGCTCTCTGGTTCTTAAACTGTGCACACATACCCTTGAAAACTTTAGAGGCCATAAAAATGTAAATAAATCCCTCTGATGCATCCCAGATTTACAGCTGTGCTTTCCCCCTGCAGTAAAAAACGTTGCACCTGTAAAACTGTAACACCTGTCCGCCACAGCGGTATTCTCCTCATTTTGGGTTTGTTTTACAATAACTGATTTGTTATTAGGATTTGCACGTTTCTGTCTTTTGTTTGGTTAAACTCCACACATACACCAATGTGCTTCCTTACAAAGCCCTACAGGAAAATGAATAAACAAATCTGTTTTTATTTGCACACCTCAGCAAGAAGGTCAGGAGTCGAGATCAGCTGCAGGGCAGCACCCAGCAGTGTGACTGCCTGAGTATTTTGCCCAAGGACAGAGTGGATGCCTGCCAAAGCATATGGTTGATTCTGTATATGCACACACACACAAGTGCACAAACACACGCACAAACTTGCTTACTGGCTACACACAGACCAGGCTGTTTCCATTTTTATAGCTGACTTCACATTCAATTAAAACCATAGCCATATTTTGCTCACCTTTTCCTTACCTTGAGACCCTTTTTAATGTTTTGGTTTTCCCTAACGCATCGCTCAGTCCCTCCCCCCAAGTCCCTCCACACGTCTGTCCTTTTTATTTCCTGTACCCAGTTTATCCAGTTCAGGACCACAGGGAACTGAATAAGACGTTAACATCACTGAGCTAACTCAAAGACAGATAACCGTGTTCACCCACATTTAGCTGCCAGCTTAGCATTACTATTCCATCCAGCATGTGTGTCTTCCGACTGCAAGATGAAACTGGAGAAACTTAATGCAAACATAACATTTTTTTATTGATATTATGGAGACTTGCATGTTTTTTCTTCCTTAAGAGGTGTTCTTGTTCCTTTAAGCTGCAGATAGATAAATGTATCTTTATTGTAAATCCCAGCACATACTGGTTTACTCAAATGGTTTTACTGTAATATTGTTGATTAATATCCTTGTTTACATCATAACTAGATAAGTAAAACTGAATGTAGCACAGATGCACTTCACAAATGTTTGGAGGCAGGATTCCCAGACAGGGGTCTTCTAAAGTTAGCATTTAGTTTAGCACAGTTAATGTGTTCACACTACCAGCACAGGTGCACACTCAGATGAGCGCTGATAGCTATTTGCACCAGCAGTAACACAATTAAAGTATTAGGAAGCAGCAAACACACATACACACACAGGAATTCTCACGCTATGAGGCAGCTCGAGGCCGTTCTGTGGTTTTGACATGGGCTGTGGTGATGTGCAACAGTATGTCAGCTAGCTGGATAAACTAATGACAGCTTGTTTTCACGTAAATTGATCCTAAATTATGGTTTTGTGTATATTTGCTTAAAAATGGATGCAGCAGAAGGATTGCTTTTCTGGAATGTGTGATTATGTTATATTTAATTTGATCATCTGTTTTTTTTCAATCTCATAATAAATTAACATATTAAAGACTTTTTTTTTTAAACATGATGTCATTTCTTATTGTCAGTTATTATAGTAAGGTATAGCATTTAAACCATGAACTATAAATACATGAATGGAAAACTTTTTGTAAGTTCTGAAAATGTTTTCTGATAAAACACCAGCACAACACTCAGAGGGAGGGAATCCAACTTACATGGCAACAACCAATGGAAAAATGTGTTAAGTTAGCTGAAAAATGTTTAGGTAATTTATATAAGAGCCTGAAAGTTTTAAGAGGCAAAGCCTATTTGCTGTCGGGGGTATTGCACCTCAAAGTGATTGATGTTTGTGGTATTATATTATATTAAAAGAAATCTAAGTAATCCTAGATTTTTAGGCAATTCTATTCCAAATTCAATTATTTAAAGACCTGCTTGCCTCGAGGCATCTCAGCACAAGAACAATGTTCTTGGCAAATGAACAACTGAGGAGTCAAGCTTCATTTGGAAACAAACCAACATGCTTTTGCTTTCTTTCGGAAGGAGAGGTTTAAGTTCTGCTTGAAGTATTTACCTTCCAACAAACTGAACAGGATCTCTCTCTTTATGTTCAGTTTTTGCTTTCTTCTCTTGGTTGCACATTAGATACATAAAGTATGCCATACTCTAAAATCTTAACAATACAAGCATCATATTTGTCATAAATATTAAAAGAAAGCAACAAGATGATTTCAGACAAAGAGGTCACAGGAGCATCGGTGAAGTAAATCAGAGGAATTTAAGGGAACGTTTCATTAGAAATCAGCTCTGTAGGAGAGTGTGTGAGCTAAGTGCATCCTGATGTCACCGAGTTGATTCGGTAACGTCAGTAACTACAACTACGCTGACATTGCATAACGGTGGGCTTCTTTCAGCTTTGCTTCTAGATAGATCTCCCAACAAAGCAACAGCACAAAAACATACTTTTGCATCTGTTGTAGCATAAATATGTCTCTACTAATTCTCAATTTATTAATTACCTCGGAGCACCACTCATCACTTTTAATTAACCTAAGATTCAGGCGGATGAGACACCTGAAATAAACTCAATTCAATAAACCCAGTCTCAATTTAAAGGAGTAAATTCTAAGAACGAATTAACCAGAAATTGTGCATTCAGAAATTATGACAAGAACGGATGAATTGATTGCATATTTATTGACAATGATGATAACAACACAGTAGAAGAAACCTAACAGTTAAAAAGAGGTTATTGATGGAATGGGTTAATAGATGACTTATGACTATTTTACCACCAATGTGATAAGAAACAACATAAGCTAAGCACAGGAGTTAAATGAATTAATCTGTTTAAATGCTTATCTGTACAATCATTCACCATTTGCTATTATAGTCGAGGTTAAACATTGAGCACAGAGCTTAGCAGCTCTTGCTAAAAACACAAGCTACAACAGCTTAGCAGCAATTGCTAAAAACACAAGCTTCCTTTAGCTTTCACAAGGTACATACAGTTCACTTCCGGGTTCACTGTATTTACAAGGGTTCCCACGGCGGGGTTCCATCACGTGTAAGTCTCACTGACAACAGGTTGCCAGTCGCGTCGCTGTTTCTTCAGATTGACCACAAGTTGCAACATACAAGCACACCACGCGATGGCGCGGTCTCACACGATGTACAAAGGGTTCGACAGTTACTACGAGTCACCACACGATGAAAACAATTGGGGGTTTCCCCAAAGAGGAGGTGACGGTGCGTCACTGATGACACACTTAGGACCGCCCCACAGGTGTCCCGAAGCTACAGGAGTTGTTAGTCTGTCAATGGCAGCCGAAGTGGCTTCACTTCGCTCCTATAAACAGCAGATTTCACGGACGTCTCGTCCCACAATCCACAAAACAACAGCACAGCTCAAATGGCGTTTCAACTTGGCCCAGACCGTATGGTCTGCCGCTTTCACAGATATCTCCCGCGATGCAGGACAACACAGCGCGCCAGCGGGTTTTACCAGCAGGTAACAGGAATCCCCTGTCCTGTTTGCGCTTCAATCAACCAGCAAAATAAACTCCGTCTGGAGTTTTTCCCTCCCTTCTGTGGGGAAATATCCGCACTTTTATGCTACAATCACATCCGTTTGCAGGATTCCGCTGCAACGGGAATAACAAATCTCCTGCCGGCTCCTTGCTTACGGAGACCGGTTCTATCGTAGAGGGGAATTAGCTACTTTCCCCCCCCGATAGCAACGGAGTTGAGTTTAGATAGCGATCTTCCCTGGAACACGCAGGAAAGTCGGTCTGAACTCAGCAGGATGAAAATGGGTGGATTCCGCACCCAATTCTCTCTGCTTAGGCCTGGATACGTGTCTTGGCGCGTTTGCATGCAAATGTCTGCAGTTTAACAGAGTAACAGTTACAAATCACCTCCGGTACTTTGTTCGTACGGAGAAAAACACCAGTTCACCAACAATTAAAGCACAACATTTACCAAGTTGATAAAAATTCCCAGAAGGAGATCCCTCAGAAAACGCATTCTACGTTTTTCCCCAAGCGACTTGTACAGCAGATGAAACAGTTAAGCGCAGCGCACTTCACAATAAATTCCATAATTTCTGAATGCACTTTCTGATCACTGACGATTTCTTGCCTCGCACGCCGGCACCATTAATGTAGCATAAATATGCCTCTACTAATTCTTAATTTATTAATTACCTCGGAGCACCACTCATCACTTTTAATTAACCTAAGATTTAGGCGGATGAGACACCTGAAATGAACTCAATTCAATAAACCCAGTCTCAATTTAAAGGAGTAAATTCTAAGAACGAATGAACCAGAAATTGTGCATTCAGAAATTATGACAAGAACGGATGAATTGATTACATATTTATTGACAATGATGATAACAACACAGTAGAAGAAACCAAACAGTTAAAAGGAGGTTATTAATGGAATGGGTTAATGGATGTCTGCATGGGTTTTCAATTTTGACATTAATAAGGAACGCTGAAATTAATTAAATGAGATGGAGCAGGAAGAAACTGGTTGGAATTAAGCAAATAAATCGTGATGATTATCTTACTTAAATTGATAAGAACGTGTTCCACAATTCTAAATTTGGATAAGAATTCAAATTTAATTATTTAGTTAGAATTTGATGTACTGGTTTGGGACATCACAAATGTCAGAGCGCTATCAGATCCTACTTGGACGCTGGATGTCCGGAGTGTGGGTCGAATCGGGTGGTTGGTTCCCTATTCAGCGCGTTTCCGGGGGATTGGATCCCTGGAGCGTCAGGAAGAGTAGGTCTATGCAGCTACTCTGGGCTTCTGGGTCCGTTCAGCGGAGTTCCAGAGCGGCGTGATGATGATCCAGATTGTCCCAAAAATGGATAGTTCCAGATTTTACGTGTAAAGACGCAGTGGAAAAAGTTGGAGCTACGGTTCTAGTTAACACTTGTTAACACTAGTTAACACTTGTTGTACTTTCTCCCGTTCGGAGAGGTAAAAGCTTATAACGAAATAAAACTAAAAAGAAAAAGAAGCTGAGCGAAAAAGAGAAAAGCTAAAATGAAAAAGAAGACAAAAGCTGAGGAAGTCAGGCTGCAAGTCTATTTTAAACAGACCCGCCTTTTGAACTTCCAGCCAATCATGAGTTTCTTCTGTCAGAGGCTGACCAACCTTATCCAATCAGGTCAGCTCTAGTTCCTTCCCTCTGCATCTCCCTAATGTGAACATGATACTCAAAGTTCTTTACTTTGTTTGACTCCAATACACATCAAATCACATTCTTAAGAGTTATGCAGACTCCTCGTTTGCTGGGAAGAAAAGCATTAATTTATAGTATTACTTTCACACATGAAAAGATTGGCTACATGTATTTTTATTAAAGGTGGATTAATTAATTGTCACGACTCGTCTTCATCGGGCAATAAATCCTAAAAAAGGAAAACTCACATTTTATTCATTCACATTAGTAGCTTAAGAGAGGTCTGAAGCTTGGAAAACATAATCAAGATTATTTAATGCAGTGTTTATGATTAATGTGTGTGATCAGTTCAAAGAATTAAATCACATATCAAGATAAAATATTGAAAAAGAAGAAATTCAATCAAAACAATTAACCAAAATCATTTAGACTAAGTTAAATCGGTTAGACAACTTGAAAAATAAGATCAATGAGGTTAAGCATCTAAAGTTTCCTTTAATTGGGGGAAGAAGTTTGAATCTCTTTCCAGTCCCCTTCTCAGTCAGGGGAGGGGTTGTTCTGGCGCCATGAAGTCTGGTACTTTGATGAAATGTCTCATTTTTGACAAGAACCAGGTTTGGTCAGATGCAACTCTCGGCATCCCCCCGACCTGCAACTATAAATTGTTAGATGTTCCACTTAAGAACTTCCCTTTGTTGATGCAGCTGCATTCTGTAGAGAAGGGGGAGTGTAAATCTCTGAGTCCTCCTTTGGGTCAAATGGTCACCCTTCTCGTCCTGTGTGGACCAGTCTCACTACAGAGAAAGAGAGATGACAACTATTGTTTGATCCAGTTCGAATGTCTTTTAATCCTGGAAGGCCAAGATCATTACACTGTTGACATACTACTTCTCTGCTTCCTCCATGACAGCAGCAATGCCACGGCTCTGGAGTTGATGCCAACATTGCAATCTTGTAGATTTTATTTAAATAACAAACATTTTCTGGTGCTTATCTTATAAAAAAATTCTGAATGGTCATTATACGGATAAAACTACAGGGCCAAATATTTTAGTATGCTATAACATGACAGAAGAAGTGTTTTCTGTTCCAAGCCATGATAAATTGTTATTAAGAATTATTAATACACATTTTAGGAGTAGTAGCAGTGATGCCGATCATCTGTACTAAGATACATCTGTATAAAATTCTGTTCTATATCACATTTCAAGGCACCCATTTGCTTTATTTTTATAGCCCTTTTTCTATATCTGTGAGAAAGCCACAAAACAAAACAAAAGAATCCCAGCTGAATGGCTCTCAGTCTATCTGCTCTTTAAAGCACTATTTCATTTTAAAGTTTCATCTGGTTCTTCTCTGCACTTCATTTTCCCCAAGCAGTGCTACCTGAGACTCATCCTTAGGTAATGATTTATAATGGGCTAACAGTAGTTGTTGTGAGAGAATCTATTTTAAACCCGGTCGTAACTTTTTCCACATACTTTTTAAAGAAAAGGCAGGAACATGTCCTTGAAGACACAAAGGGAGAGATTACATTTAGAACATCTCAAACCTCCATGATACTGTAGTAGTTCTGTTTTTTCAGCTTTTATATATATTTTTTTAATTAGTCCAGATACAATCTGACAATGGCCCCCCATGACTTCATGCTCTTGAAGTGCCTTATACACAGTTTGAGTTCCTCCCTGCTGTCTTTGAACCTTGAACACAATTCTTGTATCGTTTGTTATTTTGCTCGCTGAATAGTGTTGCTTTCAGAAAAAAACCCAATATGAAACAGCATTTTTCACTAAAGAAAATCATGTGAAATAACATGCTATAAAAGTTAAACACTGATGAAAGCTGAGTGGCAAACCGGATCCTGAAGGAACAGGAAGAGACAGTGATCCTTGTATAAAAAAGTAAGAACAAAGGGATTGTTTCAAAAACACCAGAGACATGCAGAAAAGAGGACAAACAAACAAAAAACAGAGTGAAAGGGAAAAGGGATGGGGAAAAGTTTAACTCCATCTCTTGGTAACATCAGTCAGAGGCAAAGACAGTGAAGCCAAAGCAGAGAATGTCCATCAATAAAACTGTCATGTGATGATTGCAGTTTCTCTTTCTGCATGTTGTGAACTGCTTTATTTTGAGGCATCAAATATATTGCAGTGAATATTATCTTTAGTTGTTGGAATTATTATAATACTGCTTCACTTGGTTAGCACTTTTAATTATATTATGTGTGTATTTGTGTGTTATATTTATATTTGTTTTTTGTTTTTTTTTAATTTCTTCACTTTATTACATTCCAAGAGATGCTGTAAATAGTGAATTTCTCCGTTGCAAGATTAAATAAATCACCTTGGCTTTTTATTCTGTCTTTTACTGTTTCAAATTTTGTATTTTTACTTTTTACTTGTATTTCATTTTATTGCTCTCTTATTAAAAGGTTTTATCATTTAATCATCCCAAGTTTTATTTTTCTATCTTTATCATATTTGTAACAATTTTATCTGTATTTTCTGTTTTGTGAAGCACTTTGGTCAGCAGGGGCTGTTTTAAATGTGCTATTTAAATAAATTGACTTGACTTGAAGAAAAATCTAAGCCTAAGTGACAAAGTGAATGCGAGTGTATATTCATAATGTGAAAGCAAGAACTGCAGCGAAGCAATCGTTGTTTAAAACTTTCCCTATTAGGAGGGAGTCAGTGACAGAGGAACAGAGACAAACACAATGAAATAGAGCAAAGAAAATGAATCTGTAACCCCTCAGTCAATCTTTCTCCTTTTTTCCCTTTAATTGATAATATTTCCATTAAAATCTTGTTCTCAGTGTCTGATCTGCACATTCCCCTCTTATAGAAACTCTTCCCAGATTTAAAATGTAAAAGCTGAAGCTTCTGAATAGTCAGGGTGCGATGGCTGATTCTTCAACTCCCACTTCAAAAGAAACTAACTGTTTGGTTGAACTGCCCATTGCGTCTCCTCCTCTTTTCCCCGCCCCGAGCGGAGACACTCACGCGCCCGCAGGTGTGAGTAATCACAGCGTGCACGCGCCCAGGCGCACTGAGAGACTGTCAACGCAGCCAACACGAACTGTGGTGTGGTCCGTGCGATCGGCAAAAAAGCGGCTCAAACAGCGCAAATAGCGCGAGCCATAAGCTGCCGCAAAAAGCAGAAACTAACCTACCGTGCAGTCATCTCTTTACAATCCCTGAAGAACAGCCGGTAAGCTATGCTGCATATCTCGCATAAAGCACTGTCACTATGTGTGATGCGTTCACGGTCGCACGGAGAAAGTGAACTCTGACCTACAAATGTGTGATTGTGAATGAACTCTAAACATGCGGTAAAGTAAAAACATAATGAAGTCATCATTAGTAAGGACAATTATGACAATTTAAAATGATTTAAAAGTATGATAAAAGCAGTGAAGTTAAAAATTGCAGTAGAATTAAAACCTTGATGTAAAACATTTTGTAAAATGTATATTCATTATGTCTTCTGGTTTTCCTTTGAGGTTTTTTACCTGTTGCTACTGTTGCTACTGTTGCTACTGTTGCTACTGCTGCTACGGCTGCTGCTCAAAAAGAAAGTAAAGCAACGTAAAAGCAAAGAGTGAAGTCCTGTCGTCCTTCATGTAAAGAGTCCTTTTTCAAGTGGGGAAATACTGCACAACTAAAATAACCACTTGACAGTAAAAAACCGCTGCTGAGGACCCAAGAATCTCCAGACAGTAACAACCAAAAGTCGTCCCTTCTGCAAACTCCAAGATGGCAGATTCGGTGTCTCTAGAGCAGCTGAAAACCATCCGAACATCAGCAAAACGTCAATTCTCTCGTCTGGCAAACAATGTAGTTCGACTACACACAAAAATGTCTGAAGATGAGCTCAAAGACAGTTTTAAGCAGCTGAACCTGGAAGCAACCAAAGTCATGGAGACAAATGACGATGTTGGAGCTCAGTATGCTGCAGAAAATGATTCCGAGGAGCTAACTGGTCCACAAAAAGCTGACTTGGCCAAAACGGAAAGTGACTGTGAGAACAAACTGAGCGAGCTCCAAGACCTTATACAAAAAACACTGTGGGCCAAGCACGGGGAAACTGAGCTGATTACAGCGCTACAGAATGCAGAAATAGAAGCAGGTAGGGTGGAATCCATTGAGCCTGCTGATGATAAAGAGGCATATAGCTTCATTGTGGAGCACCTAGGACTTCTTATAAAGGCTGCAAAAAAGCTGTTCGTTAAATGGAAGTGCTGGGCCCCACAAGCAGAGCAGGAGGATTTCCAGAGCCGCATAAAGAACCTTGAGCTCATACTTCCTAAGCTCACGGCCAGGAAGGCTGATTGTATTCGAGCAAAAGTTAAGGAAGATGCGGAAAGGGGTTCACAAGCAGGTGTTGTTCACTTTGCCACACCTCCCATTAAACTAAAGCCAGCGTCTCTTCCAAAGTTCACGGGAATTAGGCGTGAATTCCACAGGTGGAAAAGAGACTGGGAGGCCCTTCAAATACAAGGGGAGCCCACTGGTTCGAGAGAAATAAAAAAGTTCCAGCTTCTCGATAGCATTGATGACAAAACTGCCAGGGATCTCCGTCTGTCAAGCCATAAAACTGCAGAGGATATTTTCAGAGTACTGGAAAATCGGTTTGGAAACAAAACGAGCATTGCTATTGAAATAGTGGAAGATCTTCAGAAGCTCCCTGCTATTAAAGACCAGCAGCCCAAGAAAATTATTGAGCTCATCCAGTCTATTGAAAAAGCCCTCTCAGACCTGAGTGACCTCGGCCAGACTGGGGCCATAAAAAACCCGCTAATGACCAAGGCAATTGAAAGCAAACTTCCTGATGGACTAAAGAAAGAATGGCTCCTCCACGCATTAAAAACAAGGGAGGCCACAGACCAAGAGGAGCGGTTTGACTGTCTCCTTGAGTTTCTTCAGAGCCAAGAAGCCATCTATGAGGAGTTGGATCAGCTCAGTGGGGACTCATCAAAACCCAGGTATGAACAAAAACAGGCCCGCACCAAAACTGTAAATCAAGCAAGTAATCTGGTTCCAGGGTGTGTTGTCTGCGGAGACAGAGGACATAGAAGAAAGCTGTATTTCTGCAGAAAATTCCGCACATTTTCACTGGCAGAAAGGCGAGATGCAGTTAAGAGGTTGGGAGCCTGCAAGAGATGTTTGGAAGTCCATGCAGATGGTGGTTATTGTAAAAGTGAATTCCTCTGCAAAAATCAGGAATGCAAGGATGCTCACGTGGCAAGCCACCACATCTACTTGTGTCCAAAAAAGACCAAAGCCAGCACAGTGGGAGGAGGTAACAAAGGAGGTTACACCGAAGCCCAAGAAGAATTTGTTAAGAGCCTTCCCCCTGACCTCGCCGAGCGGTGTCGTAATGTATTTTGCAACACAGTGGCCAGAACCTCCCACATATCTGGTCATCAAAGCCTTCTAGCAGAGTATGGCCTGGAAGAGTGGCCGGTCATCATGATGCTTCTCGAAGTCACGGCTAATGCTGGTCAAAAGGTTGGCACCCTGATTGATTTAGCATCGGACACAAATTACATAACGCATGACGCAGCCAAACATTTGGACCTCAGAAGCGAAAACATCAAGCTTGTTGTTCACGGTGTCGGAGGCATGAAAGTGACTGTAAACACTAAAAGATACATGCTGAAAATCCGAGTCCTGACTGAGAAAGGCACGTTCCAGTCGCATCAGTTGGTATGCTATGGTCTTGACCATATTGCAGACATCCATCAACCCGTCACAGCCAAGCAGCTTCATAACTTCTTCCCCGATGTTCCTGTTAATAAGCTTACAAGACCAAAAGACATACAGCTCCTGATAAGCCACAAGGAAGGGAGGCTGACCCCACAAAAAATTCGCTGTGTGGGAGATCTCGTCTTGTGGGATGGACCATTAGGAAAGACAGTGGCTGGGACACATCCTGAACTGTTTGAAAAGGCAACTGTTTCAGCTCACATATCCCGCACACATTTTGCCAGATCCATGAGAACTGCAGCAGTAAAATACGAAGAACTCATCTGTTCCTTGCCCACAATCCAGCATTCCAGTTGTGCAACCACCACTCGCGACTTCTTTGAATGGTGGAAATGGGACAGCATTGGTGCTGCCTGTGATCCGAAATGTGGGGGCTGCCGATGCGGTAACTGTCAGCCTGGTGGCAAAGAGATGACCTTGGCTGAAGAACGAGAGTTGGAGGTGGTAAAAAATGGATTGTCGTACGCTGGTGCAGATGAACATAGCAAAAGTCCTCATTGGCATGCAAGCTATCCCTGGCTCGAAGATCCATCTTCCCTACCAAATAACAGAAAGGCTGTAGAAGCAACCTTCCTCAGGACAGAGAAGCAGCTGGCAAAAAATCCTCAATGGAAAGCTGCATACTCTGCACAAGTCCATGAGATGGTAAACCGGCGTGCTGCAAAGAAACTGTCAGAGGAGGTTCTTCTTCGTTGGAGTGGACCAGTCTGGTATATCAGCCACTTGATTGCTCCAAACCCACATTCTATCACAACTCCAGTGAGACTCGTTTGGAACAGCAGTCAGAGGTATCAAGGACAAAGTCTGAACGATCTCCTGATGAAAGGCCCTGATGTTCTTAGCCCGATCCGTGAAGTTCTTCTCGCTTTCCGCCAAGGTTCCTTCGCTGCCCTAGGAGACATCCGAAAAATGTATAACTCCGTCTGGCTCGAAGAACGTGAAGTACACCTGCACAGGTTCCTGTGGAGGGATTCCGAAGAGGAGGAAGTGGATGAGTTCGCCATCACCAGGGTGAACATTGGGGACAAGCCGGCTGGATGTATAGCTCAGCTCGCAATGCGAGAAACCGCAAACCTCCCTCAGTTCAGCCACCTGGAAGATGAACGCAGGGTTTTGCAAGAACATAGCTATGTTGATGACATCTTAACGTCCCACAACAATCTGGAAAGATTAAGAGCAATAACCACAAATGTGGAAATGATTCTGCAGGAAGGAGGATTTGCTCTGAAACCGTGGATTTTTTCCGGCCAGAGAGGAAAGGAGACAGAGGTGAGTACGCCAAAGATTGTCATCCTTCCAAATCAGATGAAAGACGAAGACAACAAAGCCCTCGGGCTTGGATATAAAGTCCAAGAGGACAAACTGCATGCCATGGTAAGAATCAATTTTTCAAAACGGAAAAAGAAAATGAGGCTTGGACAAGACCTGTTGCTCGAGGAGGTGAGAACTAAGACACCAGACCCATTAACAAGGAGAGAGTTATTGAGTCAAGTTGCTGGGCTGTATGACCCAATAGGTCTAACTGCACCCACGAAGCAAAAAGGGGCTATTTTGGTAAGAAAAGCATTCCAGGAGATCAAACCAAAAGGCATCGCTGTGAAAGATACATGGGATGTGGCTCTATCGGACGGACTCAGAGAAAACGCCATCGAACTGTTCGAGCAGTATGTCCAGCTCGGCAAAGTGATGTTCACCAGACCTCTGACCCCGTTGGATGCAATAACTGAACCTATTGCTGTTACCTTCTCAGACGGCAGTGAGTGTTGCTACGGGGCAGTTTTGTACCTCCGATGGACATGCACATCAGGAATCACAGTGAGGTTGGTCGAAGCAAAAGCTAAACTGACTCCTTTTGACCACAAAGGGGACCCAGTTAAAGCCGAGCTCTGTGGTGCTGTCTTTGCCAGTCGGCTAAGGAAATACTTTGAACAGCATTCTCAAATCAAAGTGAAACGATGGTATCATTTCCTAGACAGTCAAACCATCCTGGGTGCTATCCGTCGGGAGAGTTACGGTTTCCAGACCTTTTTTGCAAATAGGATTGGAGAAATCCAAAGTGCCACTGACCCTGAAGAATGGTGGTGGATTCCCAGTTCACTAAATATTTCGGACATAATCACACGTGGAGCTGGTCCAGAACAGCTAGACGAGGGCTCCGAATGGCAACAAGGACCGCACTTTCTCAGCCTTGAAGAAAACGAGTGGCCAATCATGTCAGCAAAAGATGTATCGGAAACTGCCAGAGAAAACATTTGCCAAATGCAGAAAAAGTCATTTGTGTCAGTGCTTACAAGAGCCAAAGCAAGACAAGAAATGGAGCTGTCAACTCAACAAAGACCTCATAGACCACCGGCTGGATCAACTGTCAAAAACTTGATAAATGAGCAACGTTTCAGCAACTTAACACGTCTTGTGAAAACTATCGCAATAATGTGGAGAGCTGCAAAGAAATTTATTGGATCAATAAAGTCCCTGGATACACAAAAGTGGGAGGCTGTGCCCGAGAAGGGAGTCATCACTGTCAGAGAGCGACAGGATGCGCTGCAAGACATTTTCCTTGCAGCTCAAGATGGAGTAACCTTCCCTGCTACCACAACGAACCGCTTAGTGGTCTATAAAGAACAAGATTCAGGGTTATTGCTCTGTGGTGGACGAATACAGAGCTTTAATCAAGAAAAGACTGCTGTACCACTCCTGCCACATGGTGCATGGATCTCAACACTGCTTGCACGTGAGGCACACAGTGCTGGTCATGAAGGAGTGGCCGCAACATTGCTGCGAATGAGAAAGAAAGCCTGGGTGGTCCAAGGCAGAAGAATTGCTCAAAAAGTTGTGGAGAATTGCATCTTCTGCAGAAAGTTCAGAGCCCAAAGGTGTCAACAGGTAATGGGAAGCCTACCTCAAGAAAGGTCCGAACCAGCGGCCCCATTCGAATTCGCAGCAGTCGACCTGTTTGGACCGTATCTTATTAAAGATGAGGTGAAAAAAAGAGTGATGATGAAAGCATGGGGCATTGTCGTCAGTTGTATGGCCAGTAGAGCAATCCACACAGACCTGATTAATGCAGCATCAACCGAAAGCTTCTTAATGGCATACATGAGGTTCACCGCAATCCGAGGGCACCCGAAAAGGATCTGGTCCGATCCTGGAACAAATTTCATCGGGGCAAAACCTGTACTGAAAGAGCTGTACCAATTCTTGGAAAGTCAGGATAAACTTGGTTTGGAAGAGGCCTCTGCAAAGAACGGCACAATATGGGAGTGGAAAATACAACCAGCAGACTCACCTCACCGCAACGGAGCGGCAGAAGCTGCTGTCCGAATCGTAAAGAAAGCACTCCAAAGCCTGGGCAGAGAGACTAATCTCACCTACAGTGAGTTTCAAACAACACTGCAAATAGCTGCCAACCTGGCCAACGAGCGCCCAATAGATGCCAGAGTACAGAGCTGTGAGGATGTTGTCCGGTATGTTTCACCAAATGCTTTATTACTTGGACGTGCTTCACATGATGGTGATATCAAAACGTTTGATTTTGAACAATATCCCTACAAAAGACTAAGAGAAATGCAAAACCTGGTTAACAAATTCTGGAGATCTTGGAGCCAACTTGCAGGTCCTAACCTCTTTGTCAGGAACAAATGGCACACCTCACAAAGGAACGTTGCTGTGGGTGATGTCGTCTGGCTGTGCGATCAAAACGCCATCAGAGGACAATTCAAACTTGGACGGATCGTGAGTACAAATCCTGACAAAAAAGGCATTGTAAGGGATGTACATGTAAAAGTTGTCTCAAGCTCCTGCATTCCAGTGACCAGAGCACTACCTAACCAACCATCTGCAAGCCTTGGAGGAAACACCCAAACCACAATACTGCACAGAGATGTAAGGCGTTTGGTTGTTCTTCTACCAATCGAGGAGCAGAACTAACGGACATGGAAGCAGTTCACAGGAACCGACTTGCGACCTTCCCAACGGCTCTCCGTGGCAAGATCGAGTGGGAGGTGTTTGGTTGAACTGCCCATTGCGTCTCCTCCTCTTTTCCCCGCCCCGAGCGGAGACACTCACGCGCCCGCAGGTGTGAGTAATCACAGCGTGCACGCGCCCAGGCGCACTGAGAGACTGTCAACGCAGCCAACACGAACTGTGGTGTGGTCCGTGCGATCGGCAAAAAAGCGGCTCAAACAGCGCAAATAGCGCGAGCCATAAGCTGCCGCAAAAAGCAGAAACTAACCTACCGTGCAGTCATCTCTTTACAATCCCTGAAGAACAGCCGGTAAGCTATGCTGCATATCTCGCATAAAGCACTGTCACTATGTGTGATGCGTTCACGGTCGCACGGAGAAAGTGAACTCTGACCTACAAATGTGTGATTGTGAATGAACTCTAAACATGCGGTAAAGTAAAAACATAATGAAGTCATCATTAGTAAGGACAATTATGACAATTTAAAATGATTTAAAAGTATGATAAAAGCAGTGAAGTTAAAAATTGCAGTAGAATTAAAACCTTGATGTAAAACATTTTGTAAAATGTATATTCATTATGTCTTCTGGTTTTCCTTTGAGGTTTTTTACCTGTTGCTACTGTTGCTACTGTTGCTACTGTTGCTACTGCTGCTACGGCTGCTGCTCAAAAAGAAAGTAAAGCAACGTAAAAGCAAAGAGTGAAGTCCTGTCGTCCTTCATGTAAAGAGTCCTTTTTCAAGTGGGGAAATACTGCACAACTAAAATAACCACTTGACACTAACCAAGGCAACCCAACAATCTGTCATGTATCACATGACATGTAAATTGAATTTGCATCCTTTTTCCTCTCCAATTTAAGAAGATCCATCCATTTCTTTTATCTAGGAGACAAAAATCACTGCTATAATGTTACAGTCTGGGTCATAATACATATAAATTATTGATGGTGAAAGTCATGAGGCGAAGCTCTGAAATTATTTGGGTGATGAAAAATATTTTGTGCCTAAAATGGCATTCAGTTAATGAACTTGTATTTATTTATTTTATTAGTGCTCACAAAGACTATTTTTTCATTTTAGTTTTCTCCATTCATCATGTCAAAAAAAAACTTCATAGCAAAAATGTGGTTTTCTTTTTCTTTCTTTTTTTTTTTTTTTGTTTTTACTCAGACAAACTCAGTTTTCCATCCTCCTTGAACTTATTGACTCTTTAATGTTCACTGAACTTCTAATCAACCTCCTCTTTCCCTGCCAAAGTCATTTCAGAGGCCCATCATCGCAGCGTCTTCTTTCTTTCACATGGCCATGCCTTTCTAGTCTACTTTAATGCTTTCTTGAAACCATCCAAACATGAAGTAGACAAAAGTCATCTTTCAACATTCTTTCCAGTTGGCCTGTGGAGAAAAAAAAGCTGATTTCCATACCCTCTCTACAGCTCAGTGGACAACAGGAAAGGCATTTTATTGAAGGTATTTTCCCATTTTCTCATGCAAATGAGGAATTTGACACACCTGAAGATTTCTGCCCAGTGTGTGTCTGTGTGTGCTTGTGTGTTTTTTGTTTGCGTCTCTGTTAGGGGGCTCCATCTGTGTGTGGACACACATCATTCAGCATGCTACCAAGTGAAGCAGAACATGGAGGAAATTTTAATCAAGGCTCACAGTGAGCCTGGTGGGTTTGGAGAGGTGTGTGTGTGTGTGTGTGTGTGTGTGTGTGTTCCATGTGCATGTGTGCATGCGGGTGCAAGTTATTGGAAATAGTGTCTGGGGTATTGTGATGAAACATTAAGACTGCTCCCACCAGTGATAAAGAAGCAAACAGTCCTGCGTGACCCTCAATTGGCTCCCTGGGAGAGAAACGATTACTGTGACTGTTTGGTTCGATACTAATAGTTACAAGATATATGCATGTTTAGGGTCTTCTATGCCCACCACAGTAGACTGAATACCAATTTTATCTTGCGAGTTCTTTCTGACCTTCCCGCTTTTGTTTTGATAAATCTTTCTTCTTCAAATTTATGTGTTCTGCTTCACAACATGTTTTTTTTTTCACGTTTTTTTTTTTTTTTTTTTTTTTTTTTTAACAGCAATTTAGTAAGATTATAAAAGCGATAACTGTCACCTATTATTCAGTAGTGCAGTGGTTCCCCAACCTTTTGAGCCACGACCCTCAATATAACCTATGCTGGTGTTCATGAGCTACCCTTCCCATTAACTCGGTGTTCAGTTGTGGAATGCATAAAATGGTTCCTCCTGCAGTCATCTTCTAAATGTAAGGTTTGAAAAAAGTCAGAAAATTCTGTCACTTGAGTAAGTAAAACGGAGGATAATGTAGTGTGAGGTGATGGCACCCATATTCTGAGAATTAGCGTGTGTCACAGAGAAAGAGCCAAATTTGTCTTTTTAAAAGTAAGAACTTTGTACCTGGTGACCCGAAAATAAAAATTCAGAGTGTTAGGTTTGAAAAACAGGAGAAACTTTAAAAATAAGGTGGATAAAATGATTTTTGGTGAATTTGGTTCAGTCTTGATAAAACGCCTACATGGCCAAAATCAGCTTTTCTCACTGAGGTAATACCAACATTTGAATATTTAAGATTGCACGAGTAATAACTTTATTGTTTATGGTTCAATTGGTTAAAAGGTTTAACGCATAATTTGCATTAAAGGGGGTAATTTTGACAGCCCTAATAAAAATCCCAAATTTAATTGTTAAATGTCGGCTATATAATTTTAATTTTTTGGGCATTATTCATAAAATTTTGAACATCCTCAACACAATGGTCTGTTCCTCAACAATTTGACTGTGGCAAACCCCAGGGCACGCAGGTAAATATTCAAGGATATCAAGTGTGTCCAGGCATATTTTAGTATATTAAGTTGCTGACATAGATACCGCTTAAATGCATTGCATGCTACAGTGATAGTAGCAACCTTCTAGCACTATTGAAGTGTTTTGGTCCTGAAGCCAGTGCATCACAAATTAACTGTGTAGGTGGAATTTAGCTTCCAGGCTCCTTTGCAGGTAAAAATGCAAAAGCAAAGGCATGGAATGTGATGTTACATAACTACTCCTGGTGATGTGTTGCAGGCTCATGATCATGTGTCAACTGGTAAAAACAAAAAGTTGGCAACAGCCACCAGACACACAAAACCCTTCTCACAGGGAAGGAGTAAGTCAAACTAATTCATTTGATGCAACAGATTGCTGGTTTAAGCCATGTCCTACACAACAGTTTCAACCTCTCTTTCACTGTTTAATTGTCTGTCACATGTAGAATTCACTACTTTTCTACTCATCAGTGGAGATGCTTGTTAGTGAAGAACATGGCCAGTTTATGTCCATGGTCATGTTATAGCTCTTTTCCATTAGTGTCGGCTTGTCTCAACTTAACTCGCCTCAACTCGTCTCAGGTTGGTCCTGCTTCTTTTCCATTACGATTTAGTACCAGGTCTAGAATGGGCAGGGTTTGTGTGAAATCGCTGTGGTGTCAGTGTTGTGCACGACAAGCACTATAACAACACAGGACCTAGAGGCAATCTGCTACTTGGTTTGTAGCTCGCCGGTCGCTGACCATAAATTGTATCCATTTGTTGGAACCACTTCCAGTCTCGTCTGTTTGATCCACTCCGACCAGGTCCTTGACCTGCCAATGGTCAATTTTGAGCTTTTCCAGCTTCTCTCGATGCTGCTGAAAACTCCGTTGCTAGCCGTAGCCATTGAGTCGGAAAGCTCTAGATAGATTTTTTTTCATGTTGTGTCGCTTCACCTAGTTCCCTTTGTATCATTTCCTCAGCAACCAAGCAAAGAAATGTCTCCATCTCAGTGTTGGACTATGGAACACACTTTTTATGCGCCATTGCTTGTCACGTAATGTAAACAACTTTTTGGTTTTGAGAGTTGGAGTTGACCCATGACCTCTGATTGGCCATGCCCCTGACCAGTAGTGACATGAAGTCTGGCGACGTCACACGCAACCCAACTCAGCTTGCTCAGAACCTAGGCTGAGGAGTTACAAAAAAGAGTACTGGTTAACAGGTACAAAAGTCTAGTGGAAAACCCTACAAACCGAGCCTCGGCTCGGTTTATAGGGTTTCTGTTTCTTCATGTTCCTCCCGTCTTGTACAAAATGAAATTTTATTAATATATTGTCATTACAGTTTTATACTGAAGTAGTGACACAGCTTTGCATAATCATTATTTATAGCAGATAATTCATTTCTATATTTAAGGAAGCCAAACAAAAAGGAGGACTTATATCATAGAGAAGAGTCATAGTCCATCTTGTGCTCTGTAATCCAAGTTTCTGTGCATTTGGAAGTAGGCCCAGCCTTGTCTACATGTTAGACTGTCTAAGTCCATCCTGTATGGCCTGCAGCATTCAACACTGGAGTTACCTACATTCTCCCTTTCATCAAAGAAGCAATATTCCTTCAATAAAAATGGCTCAGAGAATCACTGGAATGAGACCACTCTTCAAGATTAATTTCTGCAAGCAGCTAGGTTTTCATTTGCTTATTTCAGTGGGAAATATGCCGTCTCTATACAACCTCTGGTGACATGCATTGCATCCTTAACATATGTATTAGTATATAAGACCCATCAATTCATTTTGTTTCACTCACAGCCCATCAACAGCACCATCACAGGCAGCACATATCACCAGTCACTGAAAAGCAGGCATCATTTCATTTATACTTAACAGCTTATAATACAAACATTTCTTTTTTTTTTTATGTGAAACCTCAGCAGCTACTGTAAGCAACCATGTTTATTCCATAACACACTTATCATGAAGGTGAAGTAGTGTTGTTCAGGCACCTACTGGGATGGCTGAATGATGTTATGGTGTCTTGGGATGTTTTGAATGTAGTTAATGAAAATCTGTGACTATAAAACTGTAGAACAGAATACATCAGTCATTTAAACTTGTCCCTTTTATCTGAACGCAACACTGCGATATTTTAGCTGTAAAGCACTTGAAGCAACTTCGTCCTTGCCTTTAGTTCTCTTACAATGCTCACTTTTTCCTTTGTTATTGACTGATGTGGGACATCTTGCTCAAGAACAGGTTTCGGTTGAAGAGTACAGCCATAGCTGAAGTAAAATATGTCAAGGTCAACGCTGCTGGGCAGTTTTTCTTTTTTTTTTTCTTTTCCCTTCATAAAACACTAAAGTGAGTGTGATAATCTCTTCCCTGGGTGCATGGGGACGAGTTCTCTTTACTCAAGGGTTCTGCTTCCTACTATGAAGAGCTTCTTCAGACTTTGGTAGACGTTCATCAAAGTTTACATTCCTGAAGAACTAAATAAAGAATAAGCAGTTCTTCACTGGTTTTTGCTGCAAAATGAGATAAAAAAGGGTTTCTAAGTAAGTAAAAATAGCAGATCCACAATATTTATTTACGTAGTTGAACAAGTCATACTTTTTACTCATTTGTAAAAAAAAAAAAAAGAAAGATATAATCCACTCTAAAATGCCTACACTTTAAATAAACTGCTGAAAACTTTTTTATTACAATGTAATTAACTGCCTTAGAAAATGCTAAAGCACCACCATTGTTTATTAAATGCCATTAAATACCAGTTAACTTTCATTACTTATTTTTAGTTCTATACACTTGGGCGTACGGAAGTAGAACTCAAACACATGCACACCCATGCACAAAATATAATTATTCTTCCGTCAATGCTGCCAAGAGAAATAATTTGCAAGCTGTGCTTACATTTTTTCCCCCTCTTTACTTCTCCGCAATTAACATTTTGAGATGGCCTTTTTTCATGCAGTGGTTCATCCCAGTCAGCTGTGCAGGAAACAAGTTACATTTCCCCTGGTCCATGTGTCAGAAGAAACTCTTCTGTCACTTAAAACCAAGATTTAGTAATAATCCCTGCGGTGTAATTTTCTAGTCCACACACATGCATTCATTTGGCGGTAGAGTGTGTGCTTATGAGTTCCCCGGGATGTTGCTGTTTACTCAGTGTAACGTGAAATTTCAGGCTCTCAGAATAGTAAAGACACAAATTGGAGTGAGGAGGGTTTCAAACCTCCTTCACTTCCTCCTTATTAACTCCTGCTCGGTCAACGCTAACCTCCTACCCCCCGCCGTCTGTATTAATTATGCTCCTGTGTGGATCAGGAAGGATTTATTAGATAGAGGGAGTCTTAGGGTTGCTGGCATTTTGCTTATAAATGATGATCATGATAATCCCCTTTTTTCTACTAGACTGGGATTTAGTGTCTGGACACATGAGACCTGTGTTCACACTGCTGGAGATAAATCAATGTCAGATCTTTTTTTTTTCCTTTTGTCTATTAAATCTGTTTATCTGTTTTGTTTTTCTTTTGTGTCCTTTTATTTTCGGTTTGAGTGTGGAGACTGTTGACCGACTGTCAGGGAGAGAAGAGAGATCTGCACAAGTAACTTATCACTCATCTCTTACAGCTTCTATTAATTTCCTGTCTTCTTCTTCCTCTTCATTTTCCTTCCTCCTCCCATCTTTCCTCCTTGTTTTCTACCAACACATGTCACATACTTCTGTTTGATCAATGCACTTTCAGCGTCCTGGCTCCCCTGTTACCATAATTCTCACATGGGAACTTCTTTGTAGCTGCAACGATGCCACTTATCTTTCTGCAGTATTAAGTAATGCACCGCCAATGGCAAACGTAATTGTCAAGAGAAAAATATCACTCCACAAAGCCTTGTTATCTGCAAGGAAGATGGCCTATCTAAGAAAATTAAGTCACAAAATTATGTGATGGACCACTCATGACACTTGTGTTCAGGTCCAAAGTGAATACTTTTCTTCAGCTTTGCCCTCTTTTAATCTTCCACTGCACTACTTTGTTATACATGAATATAACTTGGTAAAGGTAAAAGCATCACGGTGAGACTTTAGTATAGCAAATGCAACATAATACATTTAATCGAGAAAAGCTATGCCAACATTTAATAGATTTCCATGTTCGGTGGTCCCTCTCTGCCATAAAATATTTCTTTAAGATTCTTATGTCAAGAAATACCTCATGCCCCTTATGCCCTAAAACTGGACTACTTAGTTACTCTTTGATCCATTGTAATTTAAATGCAGTAGAACTGATTTAGCACCTAATGCATAGAGCATAGACCACTGGAGCTTGAATGTTGTTTCCACATTTGTAGGGATAAAAAGTAAATAAAAGCTTCTGCTGAAGGACTAAATACAAAGTATTGTAAATGTGAATGTACACCGAGACTGTCACATCCAAGGTTAAACAAACCTTGCACATCTAAAACTGATGTGCAAGTTTTCTTCAAAAACTGTTTCTGATCCCTTCATTTCTTCTCATCTCCCAGTCTTACCTTCCCTTCCTTCTTCCCAACGTTTTGTCTGCTTGTTTTACGAGCTTTGTTTTTTTTTCTCATCCCTTTTCCCATCTGCCTACTTGTTCCCTCACTCATTCTTTTACATTTTCTCCCACTATACGCATCCCTTCTTTCCTTTATTGATTTTCTTCACTCACTGTGTCAGCCTCTCCCCATCACATCCACATCTCTCCCCATTCACTTTTTCTTGTCTTCTTCTAGTTTTTACTTTCTTTCTATGCACCACTCTTCCACTATTCCACATTTCTTCTTTTTGGTTTTACTTCTATTTTATTTTTTCCTTTTACCAGAAGTACTTGCCACTGAGCCAAGGCTCCTATTTACATTAAAATAAATCTCCCTCATCACACGTCCACTTCTCAGCTGTTTCTTTAATTTTTTTTTTTAAACCACTTCAATCCTTTTATCCACCAGCCTCAACAATTAATAAAAACAGGGCTATAAAGTCTGCTTTCCCCAACCTTTTCCCCTACCCTGGCTTTCTCAATGTCAAATGATGAATAGCTGCTGGTAGAGAGTGCCAGCTGTGATGTAATGACAGTACAGCTATGTCTATATTTCAGTCCTGGTCCCCATGAGGGAATTTATCAGCATGAGCTTACTCCAGTGACATAAATAAAGATGCAATGTAATAAAGAGAGATGAAAATAGGAAAGCAATTCTAAGATTGTAATGTCTGATTAAAAAGGACAGTTAATTAAAAGCTAGTTTTTGTTCATCTGTCGATGCTAAACCTGATGATGTGAGTCAGAAGACCATCTTGACACAGATATTTTTTAGTCAATCTTAAAGACTTTCAGTTGCACTCGTTTTACTGGAGAGGTTATCTGAGTGACGAATAATGTAAAAATAATGTAAGGTCAAAATTAAATAATAAGACACTTTTATATCATCATCAATCACAACATGTGCCCATTGTTGCAACATTGAAGTGTACCACACGAAAAGATTAAATCCTGCTGATCTGAAAATGAATTCTACCCATGACAAAGATCTAGCCTGCACAATATTTTCCAGTCATCTTTATGTTACCAGTTGTAACTATGCTTTTCCTGCTGTGACACTGGGCCCTTTCAGGTACTGAAGATGACAAAGTTCTGAACTATCCAGGAAAGAAGAAATCGATACCTTTCCCACATTGAAATGTCACATTTCTGACTTGTTTTGATGGCACACAGACATGTATTATGACCATTCATTGTAAGGAAACGTCCCATAGCTGTAAAATAATACTTTACTAATGTGTGTTCCGGCCATCATGCGTCATGTGAAGTTGTGTTTTGCTTTACAGCATCAGATAACACACAAGCAACTGCATGTCAACACACTTGGATGCACACAATGGAGGATTCTGCAAAGAACCATAAAAATATATTATCATTGGAACTCGTGTCATTATTTTTATGTCTCGCTGTGAAGTAACAAGAATCTTTAAACTCTAGTCAATATGCATTGACATTGTCATGATGAAAAGCGAAGACATGATCCCAAATTTAAACATGTTTTGGAGTTTTCTGTATCAGTATAGAAATAGCTCATTTTGCTCATGATAGGCTCACACTGTTGTGACTGAAACGTAGAATTTAGACAATTTTGTTGGGAAGAATATTTGAGTTATATGGTCAGCATGTAATTAAATTGATTGGGATTCAGTTTTAGGACACAAAAATATTCACTGGCATTTTGACAAAGAAACTCAACTACATTAAATATGAATAATATAAACAACACTGGCAAATATTGCATATAGTGGGAACAATGATCATATTTTACTGATGGAAGACACGGGCATTAATGTCCCTTTATTCGAAAGAAAAACAAGGCTATAGCTAATGTTTAAAACTGATCCAAAGCAGAAGGTCAACACTGAGTTGTCTTGATGTGAACAAATGAGCAAACTGAACCGACAGCCTTTGTTTCAGTCGTTGCTGGTCAAAAGGCTGGCCTTTGTAATTCAGAGTAGGCTTAACAAAATGAAACGTGCATGTGTTGCAGTGCAGGACAGTGAGTGCTTTGGTATTCACATGACAGATGATGAGGACTTCACAACCAGGAGATGAGCAGAACACTCTCACATTTGAAGTAGAAGAGACAGGAGTGCCCTTTTCAAACTGTGTTGACTCTACTGCCATACTTTACTGACTTTAATCTTAAAGGACACAGATCAGCATCCCTGTGAGAGAAGGTATTTTTGAGTAACACCTCTGTAATTTGATTTCTTTTTTAAATTTTTTTGCCTTTCATCTGGCTTTTATTTAACCATTTTTCTCAGGTCATTGCTTGTTGGTTTCTTTTTTCTTTATACTTTTAACTGTATTCTTAACATCAAACAGTATTCAGCCTTGGTTTTAAAGTATATATGTGTGTCTGGAGGCAGTGCTCATCTTTCACTGCAATGTTTTTTACTTGTGTTGGACAGAGTACCAAGAAAGGCAGGCAACAAAGCAGGCATTTGTGTTTTCTTTTGTTGCCTTGTACTGCATGAAACATATTTTTTGTCATAGAAATATTCACTCAGAAAAAGAGATATCTGAACATTTCTAATAATACCAGGAGTAATAGAAATACTACGCTTTTTATTGTAGCTGAATTGACCCTTTAATTAACACTGTATCATTTTAGGTCTGATCCTTTTACATAATAACTAAACTGTTTAATACTTGCTCACCATCCTTCTCTCTCCCTTTCTCCCAGTCTTTGTGAAAACAAATTGAATATGCTGAATGAGTCTGCTTGACCCTTTAATAGAGAGTATGTCAGGCCATTCCAATTTGTCCTCATACACAAACCCATATGCACATGCAGGGTGTATCAGTATGAATCTGTGCTCGCACCTGGTTGTGCATATGACCTTGACAGACTGCAGGGATTCCACTGAAAGACGTGTGTGTTGTGATGCTATAGCAGTTAAATTCACCATATGCTCATGTGCATAGGCAGAGCAAAACATGACCCAACATCTTTCCCACCCTGCTCCCAACTCAGCCCATTTATCATGTAATCCTGTCTGTGGTTTGGTGATTACAAAGGAGAAGTTGCACAGTTATGTCATGTCTGCATCACAGCGATTTTACCAAACAAAGGATGAGAGATACGTTTAAGAAACAAAACAGATGTGATCCATTCATCAAATAAAGTAGGTGGTGGTAGCTTTCATTAAACAAAGCCTCTGGATAAGATTCAGTAAAAGAATGGAGGAGGGAGGGTTACACTCACCAAATGAGACGTCCATTGAATTATGTACAGACATCGTAATACTCCCAGTAAAGAACCAGTCTTGCCATTTAAACACAAACACAAATGTGTGAGTGTGCATATAATAATAATTATATATATATATATATATATATATATATATATATATATATATATATATATATATATATATATATAATTCCATATTTATAAACAGATGTGACTGTAAATAGTTAAATTGACAAATAATAATAAGAAAAAAGTATTTTATGAAAATTATGACGTTCCTTTTGAACTGTATTTCTTATTTAACTGTGACAACTGTCTAATTTCTTGTTATAAAGTTTTACCTAAATGAGTGCACAGACCCATTTATACTGAACACAGAAGACCTGTATGCATAGGGACAGACAGTTTTATCTATCCCTTGTGTCAGTTATGCATGTCATTTGGCATGTTTTCAAGGGGCTCAGCTATCCATACTTAGACCCAGATCATGGCGCAAACCACAGATCTGTTGAGTTGGACTGATGACACAGAGCAAACCAGAAAAGATAAAATAGTACAGGGTGAAAAACGATGCAGAAACCATCAAATAAGAAGCACCTCAAGAAGAAGCATAAGAAGCTAAGAACAACAAAAACCCTTGTAGTTTTATTCTTCTACTTGATTTTTTTTTTTTTTTTTTTTTGAGAAGTGGTAAAAACTTTATATATAGAACTCAACACTGCCTACTAGTGGATGACCTGACTTAACAACCATGTCAAAATAAAAGATGTAGTATGAGATTGGCGTCATACAACGTTTGAAACAGACATCCCAATTTACGTATGAGCTTTAAGCCCCATAGCAAAAAAAAAAAAAAGGTCAAAATCCTGATGCTGGCAAGAGCCTCAAAAGTACAGCTTGGTCACTTTTTCAAGTACTTCCTATAGCAATGTTCAGTCATCCAGCTAAAGACTTTGTAGTGTCCGTGATACAAAGCGCTTTTCATTAGCAGAGACAGTTTGGCTTTTCTTTATGGACTCTGGGTCACTTCTTCACTTCACAGTTTATTCAGGTCACAATTTTGTGTAACAAACTACTTTTGTAAAAGTGTCTTGGGTGTCTACACCCCGTACACCTGTTACTCCAAAATAACGGTTTTAACTTAAAAAGGTAAGAAAAACAGGCTAATAGTGCAAAAACAACTGTAATATAGTTCCCTAAGACCCAGGTTTGAGTCCTGTAGATCCATAGTTTTTGTCAAATTCAACCTCACTCAAAGGTCTGTGAAGTTTTCATATCAAAACAATCATTTAAAGTTAAAGAAATGTTTGTAAAACGGCTTAAAATGATTCCCTTCACAACATTTACCCTGACATATGAAACCTTTATTAATGTAATGTCATAATGTGATGCCAAAAGGTCCTGACAAAATGCTGACATGTCACATGCTGGGAAAGTAAGGGTTACACATTTTATGCCAGCAGCGGTTGCATTAGTATCCCTTCAGCATCCAGTGAGTCATTATTTATTTATATAGCATTCTTTATACCTGTTAGTGCATGCCGGTGTGCTTCACACGCCACTGATAAGAAATATGTATAATAAAAAGAAAGAAAAACAGACTATTAAAATACCATTTTAAATACTAAAATACTTTAAATTCTACAGCAAAATGAATGGTTAAATGCAAGGTAATCCAAAGTGAATTTATAAGATTTCTATTAGAGTGTGTGTGTGTGTGCAGAATTAAATATCTTTACATTCAGCCCAACCTGCTTTAAAATGCATTTCACCCTGGTCTTGTTGGGTGTTCTGCATCCAGAAAGATACTGCTTTGAACTTGTATTTTTCCAACACTATGACTATAAATTCTAACAAGACTAGTTACACTGGTAAATTTAAGCAGAAATGCTCTCCTTTCTTTGGTGGCAGCAACCCATTTCTCACCATTTTTCTCTACTTGTAAGTGACTGGAAAGCGAATTCTTAAAGCTGAGCACTAATTTCCAGCATTTCGGCTTTAATTATCCAGCCACTTCATTTTCAAACCAGGCTTTGCAAAGTGAAGTGGGGCAAAATACCAGTGGAAACATTCCAAGCATTGCATTTAGTCCTATTTCCTCACACTGCAGCTTTTGTGATGGCGTAGTGTTCTTCCTATTGTCAGAGAAATAACTTTTATAATACCATGTGGAGACATGTTTAGAAATCTTTCTTTTGCAAGTTCAAGTCAAGGTGCTGAAGAGAAAAGCTGCCACTGACTTTGAAAAACATGTACATAAACATGGACATGTATTCAGACAGTAAATATACTTGTAACACTAGAACTGCCACAATTTTATACTAGAACGGTCATTTTGATGACAACATTTATACTGCAATGAATTACCATCTTAAAGCTGGGGCAGATAATCTTGCACAGAGACATTTGTTGTTACTCTGGGTGAAGTGGTTCTTCATCCTGATTGTAGTCTTTACATTTTGTAGTCATGAATAATAAGAAATATAATTAGACCCCTCAGTTTACTGTAAATCTGTGAAAACTCAGACCAATCAAAACCTTCGGGCCAAATTAAAGTTGTTCATTTCTTCTATTCCAAAAGCTTTTTCTCCCAGCTCTCCTCCCTCCCCCTTCTCTGTGCATAGCCACACCCTGCATTTAAATAGAATGTTGGGATGAAAATACAAAGTAGTGAAGAAGAAACTCGGAAGGCAATCATGGTTGAGAAAATGCAGGAAGGATTTCCCTGACCCGGTTTATTAGCCTCCTCCCGCTAAACAGCAGAGAAAGAGAAAATCATTGGTGGAAAAAGCTGCAAACCAGAAAAGCACTCGGAGAGCGCAAACCTCCCCCAAGGCCTTTAAAAATTCCTGGATCTAAACAGTGTTCTGGATCACCACCAAAATTAAATCAGTTCTTCTTTTTCACATTTCCATCAACTCCTGAAAATTTAATTAAAATCCGTCCGTAACATTTCGAGTTAACTTGAGCACAAACAGAAGCCTTGGATCACACAAGGAGCAAAACCAGAGGGGGGAGGAGCCAAGACAGGGTGCAACTTTCAAATCTTGCTAGCCCGCCAACATTACCTGTCCTAGCTTAGATATACAGCAGAAAATTCCACATTTAATAAGCTAAATATTGTTTATAAGATGAAATAACACAAAAGGAGTTCACTCATAAATGAAAATAGACAATACCTTTGATTCATGATTAGGTTTTTATATGCACACACACACACACACACACACACACATTATATATATATATATATATATATATATATATATATATATATATATATATATATATATATATATATATATATATATATATATATATCTTGTCACTAGCATAGAAGCTAATAGTTGATTTGCTTTCATTTTTACTTTTAGAAACCAACTTTTTCGTGTGTTTTAAAGGTAGATGGAAGAGGATGTGGTGTATCGAGCATCCCAGATTTTTATACCACAGGTATAGCTTCCTGGTCTTATACTGGTCCCTTTTTATTAAGTTTTAATGCCCCAAAAGTGACAATGTGGCTGCGGCAACAGATTTATGCTGCCACAGACAGCGCTGTCATTGTTTCCACACGTTGCACATTTGGATACGTCTATTTTGTGTGACGTTAAGTCAGTATTGGTCTCGGGTAATGACAGCACACAATACATATATCAGACACAAGACCAGACAGAGAGCATGAAAGAGAGAACAAATTCCAGGTCTAGTTTTCTGACTTTTCAGTGCAAATCCAAGTCAAGTCTTAGTTCACTGAAAGTGCAACTTAAGTATGACTATAGTCTGAGTCCAAGACTCAAGTCCCCATCTCTGGCCATGACCTTGTTTTCATGACATTACAACTTACTGACATCCTCATGCTGAACTTTTCAGAGCTTTCAGAGATTAATTAGTACAAACAAAAATCATAGTGTCACACTTTGTGGAGAAATACACTCTCGAGTGTAATTAGCTGTTACATATCTTCTTAAGTGAACCTTCACATATTCCAACACTACCTTTTTCCCATGGGGGTTCAGAGGCCCGTCTGTGCTCAGGCTTGCTGCCGTGCCTATATCTGTCTGTGTGAAAGCGTGCATGTATTTATAAGGGTGACATTTCCTGTATCACGTTTTACCATTTGTTTGATCGTCCCTCTTTCATCTTCTCAGCAAAGAAATCCTGACATTACAGGGTCTCTCTCGATATTCTTCACTTGCTCCATTTCAAGTGTTGAGCACGACTGCCCAAGTGTGTGTGCGGGTCTTTATGTGTACGCATGTGAAAGCTAAGCGGGTGATAAATAAGTGTGTCCTCTCAACCTTAGGGTGAAAGAAAGTAAAGTGTACATTCCCACCTTCTTCACACAGTCTGCATCAGTAAAGGTAACGGATTCAGGGGTGTGTAGTGAGTGTTGAACTTGCCTAGTCTGACCACCAAGTCTGTGTATCAAAAGCTACATTAAACTGTTAGTTGCTCCAGCTGTTCATGAAAAGATGCATTGCACTTTTGCTATGCCTTAACAGTGAAATTTCAAACCAAATGTGACTGTGGAAAGAGAGTGAAGAACACTGTGCACTGTGTGAACAGCTCCATTATTTTCTGTATATTTTACATTATTCAAACAAGATTAGTTTGACTTCCTCATTGTGGGACAAAGAAAGTGGGTTAGTTTATCATATCTTAACTCAACTTAACGTAGCTTAGCTAACCTTAGCTTAGCTTAGCTTAGCTTAACACCCGACAATGCTTGGTGTTGCTTTAGATCTCTTAAAAGTAAAGAAAGATATTGATGATTTTAACAATTATTCCGAGGTTTTTGCAAAACTTTGAGAGAAACAAAGAAGACTTCCCTCTCAACTTATAGATTTTGTTAAATAAAAATATAACAAAATGAAATAAAAAGACACAGAGGACAACACAACTCACGCAGGGTTAAAAGCCAGAGAATAAAAGTGAGTCTTAAAACATAAGACTTAAGAAGACATAAGAAACTCCAGGGTGGGGGCTGTTTTGACATGGGGGGGCAGGGCATTCCACAGTTTATGTCCTGCCACAGAAAAGGCCCGTCCCCCTGAGTTTAAAGCCTCATCTTTGGGACCATAAGCTGGAGCTGGCCCTCTGACCTCAGAGCACGTGGCGGAGTGTAAATTTGGATTAGGTCAGAAATCTATATAGGGGCCAGTCCATTCAACGCCTTAAAAACAAACAATAACATTTTAAAATCAACTCTAAAACAATCAAAGGACTCTCCTTCTATAAGCTATGATATGGATATGCAGTGTGTTACCTTTCTGTTCTGTGTCCTACAGAATGACACTGAATGGCAGACAGTAGGAGAATGTTGTCCTGGAATGACACTGACCCCTAAACCCTGTGCAAACAAAGCTGAGAATAAAAGACAGTTTCCCTCTTGGGAGCAGTTAATTAAAATGAGGAGAGAGTGGTAAAGGCTGAATAATGTGCTCAGTATAAATAAGTCGTCCATTCAACACCACCAAAAGGGTTTTTAAATCACAATCCACTGTAAGAAAATCTGGCGGTTAGTGCGACCTGATCAGCCAGTCTTGGCATTGCAGACGCGGCAGGTGGCTGTTTGGACTGATCTAATTTTCCAGTTTTAACTAATCTCACACTGAAGACACCGGTGTGGAATTTAGCAGCTCATTAACTTCCAGAAACACATGTCTCACCGCTGCAAGTCATGGATCATGCCAGTTTATGACAGGTTTGTCAAATAGAATTAAATGGAACACAATGGGGTATAATACATAAAATAAGTTCATAATCTTATCAGGTCCACAGGCATCAGTTAAAATAGGCAGACTCGTAGTGGCTCTAATACCAATCTTTCATGGCATTGCTATTGGCAAGATTTATCAGTCTAATCTCATTAGAGGTGTCTAGATTCTAATTTTAGTGTACCCGTCTCTTTGCTGGGCACAGTCATAAATAGTTAATTATATTTCAGGAAAAAAAAAATACTGAAAAACAGGATGACAGTTTACATAATTTGGGATAATCCTTTTTAATTTCAGAAAACAAACCACTGCAATTCATTTACATGGACTACATTTGAGAGGACTTTATCTCTCTGGACAGCATCTTGCGCTCTTATTCCTCCATGTACACTGTTAATTGATGCGCAAGTTAAATGCGCAGCCTTTCAAATCCTCTATCTTCCAAAACACCTTACATTAGTGATGCTTATGGTGTCTGCTCAGTGAAAAGCAATGGAAGAGCTGCAGCATTGAAGTACCAACAGATTCATTCACTTAGCCAGACACAGACCTAATTATTTGCCCATACAAATACTCTAAGACACAGACTCTCAGTATGAGACATTTAGCCATCACGCTGTGAAAGGCTGTTATCAGGGTTGTTACTGTTCCTTAATGTTGTTTGTATCCCTGCTCACACAGCAAAATAAAAACACTTTTAAGGTGACAAGGCCCTCTGCATCTTTTTCTCCCTCTCCCTCTCTCTCTTTCTCCCTCTCTTGCTTACACTTCATTGTTTCCTCGAAATTTTTCTCCTCCCTCCCTGCTCTGCCAGTCTCTTATTACACCATGCCTGTCGTTCTTTACTCGTCTCAATCCCCCTCTCCTTTATCCCTTGTGAATGTCATTTTGTCAGCTTGTTGTCATTTTGCCTGCTGTCTCTCTTTCTATCTCTTCCTCCTCTTTTTATTCTCTGCTGAAGGACTAATGAATCACTGTGTGTGAAGGAATGGAATGCTGCATCAGTAAAATGTAAGACAAACAGTAGAGGTAAAATGTGAACAGGAAGGCAAAAGAGGATATGTTAATGAATCGTGAACGAATAAATAAGTTATAAAAAAGTATCATTGGCATCTGTGGCGAGAGGGGCTTCTCAAAGGCATAGAATAAACTAATGTGGATCTATGTCACAAAGTTCAAAGCATTTTTGATCCCGCCATGAAAATGTTGGTTTACAGCAGGGACCGAATGCCAGCTGAATCTGAACAGGAGTCATGGCAACACATAACCTATTAGGACATGTTCTAAACCATGTGTTGTCTGAGCTTTGATTCCCAAAGAAAGTCATAAAACAAAGATGCTAAACTCAACAAGAAGTTCAAAGTTGTCGTTGAATAGAAATGTACAAATTTCTTGAAATTGTTGGTCAAAAGGAGTGGAATCCCCAGTAGAAAAATCCAACTTTACTGATCATTAAAACTCAAATTTGATGTGGTGGGAAAATATTTAAGGATAAAACTTGACAAAATTCCATAAAAAGTATTACTCCAACAGAGTTTGTTTCAGCAGTTATTGTAGTAGATCTTACAGCTCTTATAAACTAATATTATGCCGGGTGGACACTGTCCGATTTTGAGGGGATTTCACCACGACTTTGCTGCCGCAGACCACGCTGCGTCATCGTGGAAACATGGTAGCGTCGGGATGTCCGGTCGGAAGGTCGTAAGCCGTACAGTGTGAGAACACTCACGAGGAAGGATTAATTGCTGCTACGTTCTAACGATGATGCTGCGACCTCCTGATCAAACTTCTGGCATGTCAGAAATTTTTGCCGTCGCTCGTACAGTGTGAGTGGTGTTACGTCACGATTCTACGTTCGCACCTGCGCAGGAGACACCGGTGGAGCTTTAAACAATGGTGGGCAACCCCAACTTCAGACGTGTGCGGTGGACACAGCTGCTAGAAGAGAGATTAGTAGAGCTATGGAAAGAACACAAGGTTTACTTTTTTTAATTTTGTTTCAGCGCACAAGACAGCGCACACAACTGCAACAACTTGCTGCCTGCTCGCCATCTTGTTGTCAGGCACGCTGTGGTTGTCATAGGAACTAGGAACCTTTGTTTTTCGTTGTTCACACTCGAGCACGTCGTGCCGTCACACGCCGACTGACGCCGACAACTAGTCATGGTTGTCAATAATCGTGGCTGACAGCAGTCGTACAGTATGAGTACACATGTCGTAGGGTCAAATAGAGTACGAGGGACAAACCCGGTCGTGCAGTGGGAGCATTTCCCCGACAGTCAGATTTCTAAAATCGCACAGTGTCCGCCCGGCGTTAGTAAAATTAATCTGATGTTAAAACCAGCAGGGAAGGCGAGGCCATCTGGTTGGTCGCCTTCTGTCTTGAACATCTGGGCAAACAAACAACACTTGAAAACATTGTGATCACGTCCAACTGCCAGCTACAGTGTACCATAGGAGATCATTTCTACTCTGTTTACAGCATTCAACAAGGCAATTCAGATTATTACATGGATTAAAAGAAAAAAGGAGGTACACAATGAAGCGTTTGCTTATCATCACTACTTTTCCTTCACAGACATTCACCATGTCTCCAGATGTTTGCAACTCCCAGAGTGGTATGTGGAGGCCTTGAAAAATGCAAACAAAAGAAAACGGGAAAAAATACATTTTTGGACAAACTGTTAGACATAAACTGTCAACAATATATATATATATATATATATATATATATATATATATATATATATATATATATATATATATAACATATACCAAACAAAACAAGAAAAACCTTTTCTCAAAAGACCCACGAGCAAACACAGCTGATAACACCATAAAACCCAGTTATAATTTAGATGGAAGACTTTAGCTGGTACCTAACAGTCATCTGTAATTTTTTGCTTAAGGGATTTCCAAATCATCTCCTCATTTGACACGAGATGACTTTATCTAATTATAGTCCCTATTGGTGATTTAGAGCAGATTATTCCTCCTTTAACGTTCTCTATTATCAGAATTTCTAATGGAGGAAAAAAAACAAAAACATGTTCCGCAATTATACTGAATGAAAGTTTATTAAAAATATCAATTTCCTCATATTGCTGCGAATTTTAGAATTTCCTCTTAGAAAAATGATGAAAGCTCCGACCAATAAGATTAGCATCTTTCTCCTTTCTAAACCTCGGACATCAACCCTATTTTTTTAAACATTTATTTCCAAAAGGAGGTTGTCTCTTGATTTAGCAAGAATCTGTTTTTTAATAGAGCTTCAAATTTGCGTAAATTATAACAAGTGCTTCAAGCAACACCAGCACTTCTCTGCCCATGTTCTGATGTTACTTTTACTACGTATCATGCTCTGTCACACTATTTTATTGCGTTTTAACAGGAAATGTTCACTGATCATTATATGTACATTGAGGGAGCTGTACATCGAATTTATTTATACATCCATTTAGACAAATTAGCTGTGGGAAAGGTTAATGTTTGTGGTTTTTCTGTCCAGCTTTATGGAATATGTGCATGAAATTGAAGAAATTAAGAGAACACTCATTCTGCAAAAGTAAATCTTGCTATTTTTAACATTGTGTGGTATCCTTCTCAAATTTACTAGAAAAGCTATGATGTTTTAATGTATTCAAGGTAAATTCCAGACAAAGGAAGAAAAAAAAAGGTGAATCTAACACATCTATCAGATTACAGAAACCCTCCTAAGAATGAGTGAACAAGGACACACATATGTAAATAAGCTTGTCGGAGTATTTAGCTGCAGACAAGTCAAATGACATGACCCAACAGTCAAAATAAATTACTTCTTTTGTTTTTCTTTTAAACAGATTTCTGTCCTCTCATTTGAAAAAAAAACAAAAAACAAAAATTCTTTGAGGTTAAAGAACGACGATGGTGCAACAGTAAAGTAAGCATTGTGATGCTGGACTAAGAAGTTGAACTGAGCTGTGATGTGTCCCATATAACAGCTCTCATTAGCCTACAAATGTTAAACTGCAAGCGGTGTCCTATGGTGTGTCCCACATCACAGCTTGAAATACAGCTGCTTAAAATACAGTATATTTAAAAAAAAAAAAAAAAAAAAAAAAAGAAAGTATTTTTTTATTTTATTTTGACTAGTGCATCATATATTTCTAACTTAGAAGTTAAAAAGAAATCATAATATAGGAGGACGCAGGTAAGTGACGTAATGCTGTAGGCAAGTAGTGAGGTTGAGACGGCGGAGTCCCACTAGGCAAACGTAAACTATTCATTCATTCATTTATTAATGTGTGCGTTTTACCAAATTAATCTGAAATTAATTTGAACATTCTCCTAAGTAGGTAAATAGTGTCTCTTTAAGGTGCATTCTGGAGCACAACGAGGAGGATTTGGCCAGCCTGACGGACTTCATAGATCAGTATTTCGACAGAGTTGTCATGGGGAGGCCAAAGCAAACATCGACCCCAGCTGCATCATCTCAGGCTAAAAGACAGCGGAATGAGGATTCATCCGGAGCCATTTCGTCGCCGGGGAACAACACAACCGATGTTCTTATTTCTGTCGATAAAAAGCTCAGTAGTTTCGATGCACGCCTGAGCCTGGTGGAGATTCTCCACAAAGAGTTTCAGGCCTTGCGGGAATCACTGGAATTCAGCCAGAAGCAAGTGGAAACACTGGCCATAGAAAACGCGGTCCTCAGAGAGTCGGTTAAATCCCTCACCGAGGGATTGACCAGAGTCTCCGATGAGAACAAGAAGATGAAGGAAGCGGTGCTGGATCTGCAAGCCAGAAGCATGAGGGACAACTTGGTGTTTGCAGGGATTCCAGAACAAGCAGATGAAGACCCCGAGACCACAGTTAAAAACTTCATCCAGACTCATCTAAAGCTCCCGGAAGAAACGGTGGGGAACATCGCCTTTCACCGAGTTCACCGTCTGGGCGGAAGGAAACCCGGAGCCGGCCGGCCACGGCCCATCGTAGCCAAGTTTGTTAACTACAAACAAAAGGAGCAGGTGAAGAGTCAGGGTCGTGAACTTCGGGGCCTTCATTATGCAGTTAATGACCAGTTTCCAAGAGAGATCCTGGATCGGCGGAGAGTTTTGTTCCCTATCAGGAGAAAATCCATCGCCGAAGGAGCTCGCGCTGTCATCGCCGTGGATAAATTATTTATCAATGGACAGTTGTACCGCGACCCAAACATCACTACGTGGCTCTACTGACTTGTTGGTATGTTCCTTAATAATCTTAAACCTTAAATAAGTTATGCCATATTTGTAATACTGTGGTTTCAAAATAATTATCAGTATTTTCTCCACCCGTCTCTGCTACACCGTTCTCCTCACGGATGTTTCTTTTACATTATTTTCTTCCTTTGGCACGGTCACTTTTTTCTCTTTTCACTTTTCTTTGTTTGAACCCTTTCACTTTTATCAGTAATGTCACCTACTTCTATATTTATATGTTTCATGGCGCACGCACAAGATTAAACATCGGACACAACATTGTGCATGATTCACACATACACACACTTCTCAGTACAAGGAAAGCACACATAGAGACACTTAACGCGCAGATCCAGGTACCGCACACAGCTGACAGGCGCACAAGCAGCGGGTTACACACAGACACACGCTGTAGTAATATGCACATAACCTCCATCTCTGCTGGTTTATGGATACACAGGTTTGTAATATGCAGATAGTCTTAGTTTTTGTTGGTTTATGGATGCACTGAGGTTTGTCTCTTGGAATGTGCGTGGAGCTGGTACAAGAGAAAAGAGGTTAAAAATTCTTAATCAGATGCGTGAAATGAAGGCAGACATCGTTCTCCTGCAGGAGACTCATTTATCTAATTCAACAATAAATCTTTCAACGGACCAGTTTCCACATGTTTACTCAGCTTGCTATAATTCCAGACAAAGAGGAGTAGCCACTCTTATTAATAAAAGTTTAAAATTTGACATTGATCAAACAATCACAGATCCAGAAGGCAGATTTTTAATAGTTACATTATCTATTCAAAATGTTAAGTTAACTATTGCAAATGTTTATGGCCCAAATGTTGATGACTCCTCCTTTTTTCACTCCCTCTTTACTTCGTTCTATGATCACTTAGATAACACAATCATTGTAGCAGGGGACTTAAATGTTATTCTTGACAAATACAGTTCATCAGGGAAGTATCGAGGTTGGAAATCAGCTGAAACGGTTAAACAGTACATGAAGGATTTTGGTCTTTGCGATGCATGGCGTTCTCATCACCCGACACTGAGAGAATACACTTTCTTCTCTGCAGTTCACCATACCTATTCTAGACTAGACTACTTCCTAATCAGCAGTTCACTCATGAATGACATATCAGAGATAAAAGATCCATCCCATAATCATCAGTGATCATGCACCTGTATCATTAACCCTTAGAAGTAAAAACTGTAAGCCAGCCACTAGAAACTGGAGATTGAATACATCATTACTTACAGATTCTGAGTTTATCAGTTACTTTAAAAGAGAATGGTCCTCATATCTAGAAAACAACAACAGACCAGAAACTTCAGCGTGTGTTCTTTGGGAAGCAGGAAAAGCAGTAATGAGAGGGAAAATAATATCCTTCTCTTCCCATAAGAAAAAGAAGGAAACTTTGAGAACATCAGAATTAGAACTCAGAATTAAATCACTAGAGGAAGATTACCATGTCTCCCCAGAAGAACACACACTGAATGATATTAGAAAAGCTAAATTAGAACTTAATGAAATAATAGATAAAAGAACACAATTCATGGTGCAAAGACTTCGATTGGACAATTTTGAACATGGTAACAAATCTGGAAAGTTCCTGGCTAACCAACTAAAGGCAAATAAGGAGAAAACAACAATTTCCTCTATAAAAGATTCAGAAGGAAATATCAGCCATGATCCTGGCATGATAAACAATACTTTCAAAGAATTTTACAAAGCATTATATTCATCACAAATAAATCCAACAGATAAGAATATTAACCAATTTCTTAGCAGCATCAATCTTCCTAAAATAAATCAGGAAAATAAAATGGCTCTAGATTCACCTATTTCAGTTCATGAGCTCCATGAAGCTCTCCATTGTATGCCAAATAATAAAGCACCAGGTCCAGATGGTTATCCAGCTGAATTCTACAAAGAATTCTGGACCACACTGGCTCCAACCTTTTACAGCATGGTATTAGAAATAAAGGAAAAGCAAAAAATACCCTCCAATATGAACTTGGCGAATATTTCAGTCCTATTAAAACCAGGAAAGGACCCTACACTCCCATCCAGTTATCGTCCAATTTCATTAATAAAAGTAGATCTCAAAATAATCAGCAAAGCTCTAGCCAGAAGGATAGAGAAAATAACCCCTTCCATAATTCACGCTGATCAAACAGGCTTTATAAAAGGTAGACATTCCTACACTAACATGCGCAGATTAATTAACATAATAGATTATTCAACTCTACACAATCTGAAGTCCACAGTTATATCTTTAGATGCAGAAAAAGCATTTGACCGTGTAAACTGGAAACTTTTATTTGCAAATTTAAAAGAATTTGGGTTTGGGTCATCATTTATTGACTGGATAAAAATTATATACAATAACCCAAATGCATGTGTGAAGACTAATGACAAAACTTCTCCAAACTTCTGCTTACAGAGAGGCACCAGACAGGGCTGCCCACTTTCTCCATCACTCTTTGCCATTTTTATTGAACCCCGGGCAGCTGCCATAAGACAAAACCAAGAAATCAAAGGAATTCAAGCTAAAAATATTGAACATAAAATTAGTCTTTACGCAGATGACATTTTACTTTTCCTTACCAACTCACAAACAACACTTTCTCAAACAATCACACTAATTAATAAATTCTCTTCAATATCAGACTATTCTATTAACTGGTTAAAGACTACAGCAATGCCCATTAACTGTGACTTTAAAAACATATCTAACACCACTATACAGTCAGGAAATATTAGTTATTTAGGTATAATAATCTCTCCCAGACTAACCGAATTAATAAAGTTAAATCATGATAAGCTAATAAAAACAGTAGAGGATGACCTCTCAAGGTGGAACCGCTTGCCCATATCACTTATGGGGAGGGTTTCCACTGTTAAAATGATGGTTTTACCAAAAGTTAATTACCTTTTCTCAATGGTTCCCATCAGACCATCCTCCACTTGGTTTAAATCATTAGACTCCCACATATCCAGATTTCTCTGGAAAAACAACCCATCCCGCATTAGTCTAAAAACTTTACAACAGACCAAAGACAGAGGTGGGTTGGACCTGCCAAATTTTAATCAATATTTCTTATGTAATAGGCTGCAATGCATCTCCAAGTGGCTTAATCCAAGTTCTTTGGATGAGCCATGGCTGGATGTTGAGCAAGCATTGTGTGAGGATTTAGTCATCTCTGATTTACCATTCATCAGCTCAACTGTCAAGTCATATAAGTGTTTTAAAAGCATTAACATCAGCTCCAGTTTAACGGCTTGGTGGGAATTCCTGAAAGTAACCAAGTCTGCGCTTTTTCCATGTAAGCTCACACCCATCTGGAACAATCCTGACTTCCTGCAAAACAAAAAGATGATAAACTTCCCTCAGTGGAAGAATAAAGGAGTAAAGCAGTTAGAACATATAATAGAAAATGGAAACTTTCTGTCATTTGATGCAATTTTTTCACGGTATGAATTCAGCAGTACCAAATTCTTAGAATACCACCAACTTAAATCTATTATAAGTAAGAAATACACCACTGATCAACTAAACTTACAGTTACCTATCAGGGTTGCAGAATTCTTAAATCTTAAGGCCCCGAAGCTACTATCCAAAATATACAGATTACTATTGAAGCTAGAAGATTCCATCTCTCTCCCAACTTCTAAATGGGAAGCAGACTTATCCAGTAACTTCAATCAAAATGAATGGTCACAAATCTGCTCAAACACATTCATAATGACTAAGAATTCAAACATGCAATTAATACAATTCAAAATTCTACACAGAACTCATTATACAGGACACAGGATGTTCAAGATGGGTCTGTTACACTCACATATCTGTTCACACTGTACTGACAACATGATTGACAGCTACTACCATGCTTTATGGTCTTGTCCACCTGTCCAGAGATTCTGGCTCCAGGTATGTAAAGATCTGTCAAACTGGTTTAAATGTAATATCCCTGCAAACCCCAAATTGTGCCAATTGAGTCACTTAGGTGAAAATAACATAGGGTTTAATTTAGCAAAACCAATCCTCAGTAGCCTGTGCATTGCAAAGAAAACTATCCTTGTGAACTGGAAAAGCAAACAGAATCTGTGTATCCAGCAGTTTAGAAATCTGTTATTAGATTACATCAGCATGGAAATGATGTCTGCCTCCTCAAAGGATCAGTCAGTTGAATTTCACTCTCTCTGGTCTCCTGTGATCAGCTCCATCACTTAGTGTAGGGGGGAGAGTGTGACCTCATCCCGCTCGGGGCTGGGGACTGGCTGGGTGGCTCAGGTGGCTATGGGGCTGGAGTGGACCCCTGGACGGGGATCTTGGCTGCTTCATTACTGGGGGGGGCTAGGTTTCCAGACCTGGCGGGAGGCCTTGGGTTGATCAATGGTTGGAGTTGCCTTGCGGCGTTGGGGCGAGGTCGCTGGAGGGGGCTGGATCGGTGGGTATTGGCTCCGTGACGGGTGGCCATGCCGCTGCGGGGTGGGCGGGGTGCAGGTCCTGGGCTCCGGTGCCCGGGGCTGTCCCCTGCTTCTCGGGGATGGGGGGTCGGCCCTGCCGTGGGGGGGTTGGGCTGACCTGGACCTGCCGCTGCAGTGGGGGCGGGTCCGTGCCCTGGTGCCCGGCAGAGGATGGGGGGTGCCTGTGTATATATGGGGTGTGTATGGAGGAGTGTAGTGGTACATGAATGTATGGGGGGTAGGGGTGCGTGTATGTGGGAGTGTGTTGAGGCATGTATGTGTAGGGGTGGGGGTTTAGGGGAGTCCGAAAGTACATGAGTGTGTGGGGTGTAGGTGGGGTACGTATGAGGGAGTGCGGTGGTGTATATGCGGGGTGTGTATAGAGGATTTTAGTGGTACATGAAGGTATAGGGGGTGAGGGGTGTGTGTATGCGGGAGTGTGTGAGGGGTGTTGGGGTGGAGGTTTAGGGGACTGAGTGTGTGGCGTGTAGGAGGTGTGTGGTGGTTTATATGTGGGGGGTTTATGGGGAGTGTAGTGGAGCATGAGTTTGTGGGGGGTAGGGTTGTGTGTAAGGGGGAGTGTCTTAGGGCATGTCGGTGTGGGGGTGGAGGTTTTTGGGGAGTGTGATAGTACATGATTGTGTGGGGGGTTGGGGTTGTGGATGAGGGAGTGGGTGGTGTGTGTGTGTGTGGGTGGGAAGGGTAAGGTAAGGGCTTGTGTGTGGATAATCTGGTGTTAAATGCATGGGAGATAGGGGTGTATATATAGAGGAGTATTGAGATGCATGTGTATGGGGGGTAGTGGCCTGTGTGTAGGGGGGAGTGGGGGGGTGCATGTGTATGTAGGTGTATAGGGGGGTGAAGGGTCATGATTATGAAGGGGGTAGGACTTCAGTGAGAGAAGTGGGGAGTTGGGGTGGTTTGTTCTAGGGTAGGTAGAATGAGAAGGGGTGTTTTGTGGTGGGCAGGGGGGTGAGTGGGATGTAGGGTTTTGGAGGTGGACTAATCTTTTGGCCGTGTATCTGTTAGAATGGGTGTGTGTGTGTGTGTAGATGTGTGGGTCTGTAGGTGTGTCTGTGTGTAGATGTGTGTGTATACCAGGCTAATGGTGAGGGGGTGTGAATGTGTTGGTGTGTAAAGGAGGAGGGAATACAACGTGTCTCTGGGTGGGGGCATCTCCTAGGGGTGTGGGGGCGGTGGGCCCTTGGTCTGTCTCTCCTTCTCCCGCCCCTCCTCTTCCTTGCCCCCCCCCCCCCCCCCCCCCCCCCCCACTTTTGCATGTGGTTCATTGGTGCCTTCTGGGGCCGGTGGCGGCTCCTTTGTTGGTGTTGCTGAGGGCCCTGGTTGTTGGGGCAGCTGCCCTTGGCCTGTCCTGGCCTTCGGGGGCCCCGGGAATGGGGAACGTGCCTCGTGCCGCAGGTGGCTCATCTTCTTGAGGGAGGCGCGCTTCCCTCGGGACCTAAATCCCCGGATCCCCCTCCTTCCCTTCTTCCACCACACACAGGCAGGGCGTTGGGAGGTGGACACGTTGATCTGGATGGTGAGAGAGGCCATCAAGGTGGTCTCGATTGCTGCACCCAGCATCGGTTCACCTCCCAGTTTTAATTACACTTAGTCAACATAACACAAAAAACACACGCTGACAACACATGGACATATTTTGGGGGGCGGGCCATGCAGTGTGCGGTGGGCGGGGCTGCTTTGGTGGTCCCGCTCCCAACATGATGTGGTTACTTCTTCCCAATTTTAATTGAAAACAACACACACTTCACAATCATTCATAAGCTGGGAGGGAGGGGGTGACAATGGGGTCCTGCCACACCCCTATTTCCGGGGCTGTGCCGGAGGAGTTTGGGCGGGGGAGTGGTGCTGTTCAGGGGGCCTGGGTCTGGGCTGGCCTGGCAGGGGTGGGACTGCTGCTGGCCCTGGGTGGTGCTGGATCGACTGCATGTGTGGAGTGGTGGGGGGGCATTGACGGGGGTGGGGGGTAGTTGTGGGGCCCTGATCGGGGCCCTCCTATCCCCTGCTCCCCCGGGGGTATCTCACAGGGGACACGTTGGGAAAGAAAGGTGAGGGCGAGCATGAGCCAATGGATGAAGTGGTGAATGAATGTTAGGGTAGAGGGGGGATCAGGGTGAAAGAATTTAGGAAAGTGGGTGGCCGCTGGGATAGGAGGAAGGGGGGGTGTATGCAGATGGGTGGGGGTGTGTATGTGGGGTTATGTTGGTGGTACGGGGAAGTGATGGGGTGGGTGTACAATGAGGAGTGTGAATGTGGATAGAGGGGTGTAGGGAGGTATGTGTGTGAGTAGAGTGGGGTATGCGTGTATGGAAGAATGGGTGTTTATAGAGGGAGCAGGGATGTGTGTGTGAGGGGGTGTGTGTGTATAAAGAACGGGGGTGTGAGTTTGAGCGTGTGTAAGAGAATGGGTGGATAGGGTGTGTTTAAGGAGGAAGTGTGGATGCGTGTGGGTGGGGGTAGGTGGGTGGGTGCATGTGTGTGTGTGTGTGTGTGTGCACATGTGTGTGCGTATGTGTGTGTGTGTGTATGTGTGCGTGCGTGTGTGTGTGCGTGGGTGCGTGGAGGGTCTTGGTGCTCGGGGAGCGCTGCTGGTGCACTGGGGTGCGGCCTGGCTGCCGCTCGGTGGCGGTCTGGGGATCCTGGCCCTCCGTCCGTGTGGGCTGGGCCCTCTGCCTGCGGGGGTGGGGGGTTGCTTCTGGGCTCTTGGGGCCGGGGGGCTCTGTCTGCCCTGGGTGGCTGGTGCCCGGCGGGGCCGGTCCTCGCTGGTCCGGGCCTGCTGGGGCCTGTTCCCCCTGACTGCGGGGGACTCTGGCTGGGACCCCCCTCTGCCGCCTCCTGGGTTGGTGCATGGCTGGCTCCGGGGTGGGGCGGTTGGGGTGTGCGCCTGGGGATGGCTGCCGATGGCCCTGGTCTCGGGGGTACTCCTGGCGTGCCTCTTGCCTTTGTGTGGGAGGGGTCACACTGGCACGATCACCTTTTCTGGAACACGTTCCACTCTGCATGTTCTGCATGTGACACAGTCACCGAGTCGTCACGCAGTTTTATTCACTAACAGCAGCTAGTTTTCTCATTTCTGTTTGTTTCTCATTTATATTTAACTTTTTAGATTCATAGTTTAGTTACTATGATCTAAAGTTGGCTTGTATGTGTATGTATATGTGTTAATACTGGCAAGTGCGTATATGTTTGTACGTATGTGTGTGTGTGTGTGTGCATAGAGGTGTGTGTGTATATGTATGTATGTGTATATGTATATGTGTACATATGTATATATATGTGTATATATATATATATTATGTGTGTATACGTGTGAGTATATGTATGTGTATTTACGCGTGTGTATGTGTGTGCATATGTATGTGTGTGTATGTATGCGTGTGTATGTGTGTGCATATGTATGTGTGTGTATGTATGCGTGTGTATGTGTGTGCATATGTATGTGTGTGCCTGTATGTGTGTATGTATACATCTGTAGGTTGTTTTCTTTCTTTTTGTTTTTGGGTTACTTTTAGTTTTTTTTTTCTCTCCCTTTTCTCTCCCTTTATCTCTTTCACTTTTCTTATGAGGTGTTTTTTCTCCTTTCTCTTTCTGTCTTTCGTCTGTCCTCTCTGGTCCAGCAGTACAAACTCTACAATTCAAACAATAATACAAAATAAATATAGAAATAAAATAAAAATTCAGAAAGTCAAGGGGATCATTATATCTATAAAGCTTTCCTTGGCAGAGAAAATTTGCTCAGCAGAACACAGCATCCAGACCATCATTCTGCTTGCCTAAATGCTGGACAAGACAAAAAAAAAAAAAAAAAAATCATAATATATGTGCTACTACACAAAACATTACCTCATTATCAATGTTTGTAACAAACTATTAAGACAAAAAGAAAAGAAACTAAAGAAAAATGTGCTACAAGCTTTTTACACTTCCTCCTGACCTCTTATAAAAGTAGTTAAGCGTCACTTTACATGTTACAGCAGCAAGAAATTGTGGGACTGTATTAATTCCTACTTGAGTTAGATTTACTCTGCTTGCAACAGTGGGGCTGACTGTGGAAATACAAGTGATTGATTGTTCTGATTATTAAGCATGTACTAAAAGAGGAAATGTAGTCATCACTGTGTTATAGTGTTGAGCATGGTGCCAGTTGTTCAATTGAAACCCAGTAAGAGAGGATGAGCATGGCAAAGAGACTTTTTAGACAACCCATTTTAAACATCCCCCAGCACTTTCAATTAAAGAAAAGAAAGAAAGAAATCATTACTGAAAAACTGTTATGATTGACCTTTTTGAACATGCAGCATTTACGTCACTGTGATACAGAGAATTAGGAGCTACTGGACCAGCTCTCGGCTCAGATGAATGGTTGTGTAATTGAAATCAGAGTCCAGAGTCACAATCTTGAAATTACTAACTGGTCATGTACAAAACACATAAACATGTGACAACACGATACATTAGTAGATAATCATGATGCCTTGGTTTGTAACACAGATGTTTAATCTGTATCCATTCATGTGACTAAATTTCTTTTGTGAGTTCTGATTTATTCTTTTTAAGGCCGCTCGTTGACTTAGATTATGACTTTTAATAGATATAGGTACAATTAGATTAACTTTGAAATTCATACTTTACAAGGTCTCTGTTACCACAAACAGAGTATTTGTTTGATGAAGTATTGTGTTCATACAACACAATACTTCATCATTTTAAGAATAACGACCCTTTATGTTCAGCACAATGTTGACGTAATGCACCTTTAAGATGAAATGGATAAGACCTTCAAGTTTACATTCACTTTTAATCAATACAACAAATATTGTAACATAAGGCTATATCCCATCAAATCAATGAACTTTAGTTTTCTGACAGTGCAGTTGTGTGGAGTTTTAATCTGAAGGAGGTAAATTTAATCACAGATCGAGCACAGGAGCGATTCAGAGGGTGCGAAGGAAACGTTCAGTTATGTTGTTATTGACATTGTTCTAGAATCCTTCAGCTTCCGTAGGTATGCATTATATGTGCACGCCATCCGCAGCAACTGCAGTCATCCAGGAGAGAGAGGAAACCAGGCCAAAGCTCACAGGGGATAAACAAAACAACAACAAAAAACAAGCCTGGCTTGAATAATGTAGAAAAGTCAGTTTAACTCAAAATACAACAACATGAAATCACCATAAACAACAACAAAAATAAAGATTCAGACACTAGTATATTTAATAATGCCGCAGCTTTTCTGTCTGCTGTTTAACTCAATGTGTGTAAAAAACAAGTCTTATCAAAACCAAATACCAGCTATTAATGTCAGATAAACCAAATATAAGCAATTTACTACAGATATGTGCAGTCAAAATTAGTGACGCTCATTTACATAATGAAAACACATTGTGTAAATAAGATATAACCAACAGAAAACTTACCCAAACCATCCTAGGTTGGAGGTACAGCAGCTTGGTTGTATCAGCGGGTCAACCCCAGTTGGAAGCTTCAGTTTTATACCAGCAAAGATAACATTAGGCACTAGCCTAATATTACCTAACTGTATTTCAACTTTAACTTCTAAAACAAATTTTAACTGCACCTTATACTGTTTTAAACCAAAACTGACAAACTGTATGAACTGTCAAATTATCTGTACTCATATACTTGCTCTTATTAATGGTATTTGTTATTGGTGAACCTGTTAGTATGTGTGACGTGGGTAACAAACACATCCCCCACATAATATTACAACAGCACACTATACACTCATCTGCCATTTTATGTGGTACTTTCATGATGTGTGTTTTTTGTGTCATCTTTAGTTCTTGTTTCCTGTTTTATTGAGAAAAATTGCCTGTTTTGGTGCTTTTGTGTGTTTTCCTGTTTTGCTTCCTGTTCAATAGCTCACCTGGTTTGATTTCTTCATTTACTTCACCTGTTTCGTATTAGTGTATTTACACTCCTCAGACGTCAGTATCAGTGTCATATCCATCCATCCATCCATCCATCTTCTGCCGCTTATCCGGGGTCGGGTCGCGGGGGCAGCAGCCTAAGCAGGGAAGCCCAGACTTCCCTCTCCCCAGCCACATTTGCCAACTCTGCGGGGGGGATCCCGAGGCGTTCCCAGGCCAGCCGAGAGATGTAATCCCTCCAGCGTGTCCTGGGTCTTCCCCGGGGTCTCCTCCCCGAGGGACGTGCCTGGAGCACCTCACCAGGGAGGCGTCCAGGAGGCATCCTGACCAGATGCCCGAGCCACCTCAACTGGTTCCTCTCGATGCGAAGGAGCAGCGGCTCTACTCTGAGCCCCTCCCGGATGACTGAGCTCCTCACCCTATCTCTAAGGGAGAGCCCGGCCACCCTGCGGAGGAAACTCATTTCAGCCGCCTGTATACGAGATCTCGTTCTTTCGGTCACGACCCACAGCTCATGACCATAGGTGAGGGTAGGAACGTAGATCGACTGGTAAATCGAGAGCTTCGCCTTCTGGCTCAGCTCCTTCTTCACCACGACAGACCGGCGCAGAGCTCGCATTACTGCAGACGCCGCACCGATCCGTCTGTCGATCTCACGCTCCATCCCTCCCTCACTCGTGAACAAGACCCCGAGATATTTAAACTCCTCCACTTGAGGCAGGACCTGACTCCCGACCCGGAGAGGGCAATCCACCCTATTCCGGCTGAGGACCATGGTCTCAGATTTTGAGGTGCTGATTCTCATCCCAGCCGCTTCACACTCGGCCGCGAATCGCTCAAGCGAGAGCTGGAGATCACGACCAGATGAAGCCAACAGGACCACGTCATCCGCAAAAAGCAGGGACCCAATCCTGAGGCCACCAAGTCGGATCCCCTCAACCCTTCGGCTGCGCCTAGAAATTCTGTCCATATAAGTTATGAACAGAATCGGTGATAAAGGGCAGCCTTGGCGGAGTCCAACCCTCACCGGAAACGAATCCGACTTACTACCGGCAATGCGGACCAAGCTCTGACACCTGTCGTACAGGGACCGGACAGCTCGTACAAGGGGGTCCGGTACCCCATACTCCCGGAGTACCCCCCACAGGAGCCCCCGGGGGACACAGTCGAATGCCTTCTCCAGGTCCACAAAGCACATGTAGACTGGTTGGGCAAACTCCCATGCCCCCCCCAGGACCCCAGAGAGGGTATAGAGCTGGTCCACTGTTCCGCAACCAGGACGAAAACCACACTGCTCCTCCTCAATCCGGGATTCGACTATCCGGCGGACCCTCCTCTCCAGGACCCCTGAATAGACCTTACCAGGGAGGCTGAGGAGTGTGATTCCCCTGTAATTGGAACACACCCTCCGGTCCCCCTTCTTAAAAAGGGGGACCACCACCCCAGTCTGCCAATCCAGCGGTACTGCCCCCGATGTCCACGCGATACTGCAGAGGCGTGTCAGCCAGGACAGCCCCATAGCATCCAGAGCCTTAAGGAACTCCGGGCGGATCTCATCCACCCCTGGGGCCTTGCCGCCAAGGAGCTTTTTGACCACCTCAGCGACTTCAGCCCCAGAGATAGGAGAGTCCACCCCTGAGTCCACCAGCTCTGCTCCCTCATGGGAAGACGTGTTGGTAGGATTGAGGAGGTCTTCGAAGTATTCCCTCCACCGACCCACAACGTCCCGAGTTGAGGTCAGCAGCACCCCATCTCCACTGTACACAGTGTTGATGGAGCACTGCTTCCCCCCCCTGAGCCGCCGGATGGTGGACCAGAATCTCCTCGAAGCCGTCCGGAAGTCTTTCTCCATGGCCTCGCCGAACTCCTCCCATGCCCGAGTTTTTGCCTCGGCAACGGCCGAAGCCGCATGCCGCTTAGCCCGCCGGTACCCATCAGCTGCCTCCAGAGTCCCACAGGCCAAGAAGGCCTGATAGGACTCCTTCTTCAGCTTGACGGCATCCCTCACTGCTGGTGTCCACCAACGAGTCCTGGGATTACCGCCACAACAGGCACCAACGACCTTGCAGCCACAGCTCCGGCTGGCCGCCTCAGCAATAGAGGCACGGAACACAGCCCATTCGGACTCAATGTCCCCCGCCTCACCCGGGACATGTTCGAAGCTCTGCTGAAGGTGGGAGTTGAAGCTCGCTCTGACAGGGGACTCAGCCAGACGTTCCCAGTAGACCCTCACAACACGTTTGGGCCTGCCAGCTCTGACCGGCTTCCTCCCCCACCATCTGAGCCAACTCACCACCAGGTGGTGATCAGTTGACAGCTCCGCCCCCCTCTTCACCCGAGTGTCATATCATTGTCACGTTATCTCCTTCCAGTTTTCCTGTTCAGTCTGTTAGGATGAAATCCTTATTTCTCGGATTCCATTCTACATAAACATATGTATTTCAACATATGCAAGTTTACACAAATAAGATTTTCATTTTTGGTGTTACTCAGCAGGTGTACTAATATTTAAAGGTCATTAACACAAAGACTAAGTTTCTTAATAATGCAGACTTGCAATATTCTGTATATTTTGCAATTTCCAACCAAATGCATTGAAGCATAGTCAGAAGAACTGATGCATTCGGGCTGGACTGTGCATTAGTACAGTGTGTGCAGTGTACATGACATGAGGTACAACCACAGTAATCTAGTGCTTAGCTATCTTGTTTTGTTCTGTTTTATTGTTTATTGGCAGGCAAAATATTGCTTTCCTTGACACTGCCAAGGCTATAACATTGGCATTAAAAACTCATAACACAATACAAACGGGTTGTTGCACAGTAAGTTCTCGCTCTCATACCCATACTGTTGTCTGTGTCTTGTACTCGTAAACACACACAGACACGGCACACTCTTGGGATTGTATTGGCATTTCACTACAGCTCATTCTGTTATGACAGTGTAACACAGCCTTGCAGACCTCTTTCAGACAGATTGGCTTATCGCCTCTAAGAGAGCTGATAATGAATTTAAAGCTTGGAGCTTGGCTTTGACATACCTGTAGAAAGTACAATCCCAAATGATGAAAGAGGCGTGCAGACATGATGCGAATTGGCAAGACATCATTGTGGAAATGAAAATAAAAAGGGCTGGTGTCATGGTAAATCGGTAGGTTTCATGGAAGATGGTCTTTTTACATTAAAAAGTGCTTCAAGGAATGATTGGAATTTGCTTTACAGCGTGATCCCACTGGAATTTGGGGTCTCTTACATTACGGCTCAGTTGGAAGAAAATATCTGCCGAAATCTTCCATCAACTGCCTCGTGTGTTTTCACAGTTTTCAGCTAGACTTTTGTTATTTGACTCTCAACACTCCATAAATGAAACAATATCTGAGCTCATTTACACTCCAATACTCCAGATGCAATAAATTGTTTTTTGCAAACAGAAAATAATTCCTCATATCTGACTGACGCAGAAACCTGTTGGTGGGATGGAATCACCGGGAGAAGTGGATCAAATGTGATGAATTTAAAATGTGTTCTGGAGAGTCGAAAGATAAGGTTTCAGATGTGGGTTTTACTTCCAATTAATGAAGGCAAAAAGTGTTTATGTTAATTGTGACTGTGAAAAGTATGGCTCAGTGCACAGCTCTCACCAGCAATTTCAATCATAGCTTGTTTTTGCAAGCTTTCTTTAACCCACGTTATTCATGTAGCATCGCTTTTAATCGCGCCTGTATGGAAAAAAAAAAAAAGTTACTTCTTAATGTCCTGTACATGGAAATCACTTTAGGTCTTCAGCAAATTAAAATCAAATTAATTGAATGGACTATTCTTTATCAGAGTAGACATATTCATTTAGCTAATAATGACTTTATTTACAACAGTAGCGTCAAAGTACAACTGACTTAGTAGCAAATACGGATGCAACATGACAATTTACTTCTCTGTTTCCTTAATCACCAACTGATTGCACATACTGAGAGGCCCTGTGGAAACAGGATTCAACGATTTGTGCCACTTCCACTGCTCTGCCTGGCAGTACTTCAAATGTCCTGATCAACTCGTTTGTGTATACTGTATAATCTGTTGTTCAGCTCAGATCAGTTCAGTTTATTTGCCATTTGCAGGATTAAAACCACATTGGAAAGCAATAGTAAGGGCACATTAGTCAAACATACAACACATGTAAAGACATCCTAAAATAGAGTAAAAATAAAAGAAATTAAAAAAATAAAATGATAAATATAACACAACACTTAAAAGATAACTAAAATGATAACTGAAACAGTGATGTAGTTGTGTCAGCAAAAACCTATGTTACCTATTGCGCTTTTTACTATTTGTCACAACAATATTATTAGATAAACGGTGAAAAGTTCTTTGTTAAGGTGGCTCCAAAAAAAGTCAAAATACAGTAGTTGACAAGTGTCAAAGTAATACCTTTTCAACTACCAGGATACATAGTTCATGTGCTTGTTTGTCTTCTATGACAATGTTTCATAACAATAGCAACAATTTCCATGGTCTACCACTGCAACACAACTAATACTTTGTTGTAGGTTGCGTGGCCAGAGTGGCTAGCGGATGGCAGTCAGCAGACGTCCTCCAACAAGTTGAGAATTTATTGTGCAATGGTGAATGTTGTCTTAAAATACCGTATTTTCACGACCATAAGGCGCACCGTACTAAAAGGCGCAGTCTCAGTTATGTACGCCCTTTCTGTATTTAACACATACATAAGGCGCACCTGACCATAGGGCACAGGTTTTATATACCGGTACAATCTACGCCCACACTTCCCCCTTTAACATTCTCAATGCACACAAGCATACAAGTATGCCTTTTAAAAATAGAGCGGGAGAAAAACTGAGTTTGGTTGTGCTTTATTTAAGTATTGATTACAAAGTACTAACATTTTTTAATCATCAATCAATCATCAATAGGCGCGGGCATGGTAAAACACATGGATAAAACAAGCACACAAGTGTGCATATTTAAAATAGACCGGGACCAAAACTGAGTCTGGTACTCACATTTTTTTACCGGTAATCGTCATCAGTCAAACCCATCAAAGTCCTCATCCTCTGTTTCTGAATTGAACAGCTGCGCTAAATCTCCAGCAAACATGCGAGGTTCACTTTCTTCACTGTCAGAGTCACTTTCTGTGCCGTACGGCTCCTATGAAATAATGTCAGCTTTTGCGAAAGCGCGGACAACAGTGCCAGCAGACACGTTAGCCCAAGCATCTACAATCCATTCGCAAATTGAGGTGTAACTCGCCCGGCGCTGCCGTCCACTCTTAGTGAAACTGTGGTCTCCATCGGTCATCCATCGCTCCCACGCTGCTCGCAGCTTTACTTTGAAAGGCCGGTTCACACTGATGTCCAGCGGTTGGAGTTCCTTCGTCAGGCCTCCTGGAATGACAGCAAGCTCAGAGTTCATTTGTTTCACTTGTTTTTTCACATCGGCTGTGAGATGGGCACGCATAGATTCACAGATCAACAGCGATGGTGATGCGTGAAAAAAACCACCTGGTCTCTTTACATACACCTCCCTCAGCCATTCTTTCATCATTTCCTCATTCATCCAGCCCTTTACATTTGCCGTAATGATGACTCCTGCTGGAAACTTCTCTTTAGGCAAAGTCTTTCTTGAAAATCACCATTGGCGGCAGTTTCTGTCCATTAGCATGGCAGCCAAGCACAATAGTAAAAGAAGACTTTTCGTGCCCCGTTGTGCGTATCGCTACTGTGCTGGTCCCCTTCTTCTCCACAGTGTGACCAACCGGGATGTAGAAGGTGAGCGGCACCTCGTCCATGTTAGTGACGTGGTTGGGCTGGATGTGTTTGTCGGAGATGTGTTTGCTGCAGTAAGAGCGGAAAATGTCCAGCTTTTCATTATAATCCACTGGAAGTTGCTGCGCTACCGTAGTCCTTGTCCGGATGGAAAAGCACCAAGATGGACCTCCTTGGAAATGTTCAATTTTCATTTCCTCTGTTAGCGTTACTGCTTTTAGTCAAATGGTGACCGTCGAAATGCTTCTCCCACTTGTTCTTTGCTCGATGATCCACTACTCCAGTCTTTCCTCCAACTCGGGCCACCTTGCCTTATGTCCACGGAAACTCAGCTGCATCTTCTTTACCTGTCGGAGCTCGTTTTCCATCTTTCTCCACTTGCAAACCATCGATTCATTAATCTTAAATTCTCTCTCGGCTGCTCGATTTCCATGTTGCTTGGCGTAGTTGATGGCCTTCAGTTTAAACTGTGCTTCATAAGCGTGTCTTTTTGCCATTTTCAGGGTTGTTAGAAAAAGGTGTTCTGCATAACGCACCTGTTCTTTATATGTGATCAACACCCACACTTCACCCTTTAACGTTCTCGTGGTGTTCTCTACTACGTCCGATTACTACAACAACAACAACAACAACACGCACACTGCACTATAGGGCGCGCCGCACATTTTGAAGAAAGTCTAAGACTTTTATGTGCGCCTTATGGTCATGAAAATACGGTACATAGAAAACCACAATGGAAAATTATCATTACACTCATTACATTTTACCCACTAAACATAACTGAAATCAAATAAACCTAAAGTAATCTAACACGTACCCTGCTACATCAATATCGGCTCTCGCGGATACACAAAATGCCCACCTTAAATACCCTCACACCTGAATCCCAACATGGCCGCCCCCAGCATCTTCCACCTTTCAGGTACGCGCACTAAGTAACATCTTAGTCATTCATTCCCCGTTACCACAGATAACTCTCTAAACTGTTTCCCCATTCACAAACATCTGGCACAATACATATCCTATAAAAGACAAACCAATTCCTGTGACACAATACAACTCCCCCCCTCCCCTCTCCATACTTGGTACCATCCAGTGACATCACCAGTTGGGTAAAATCCTCTAAATGCAGGACATGAGCAGCTCTTCCTTCCTTTCGTCCTAGAACATAAGTATGATGAGTAAGTCAAGAATACTGACATTTCATTAACAAAACAAAGAGAATATTAAACCAAATTATTTCTATTGGTCTGCATCTTTATGGTTGTATATTTTAACAAATACAAAACACAAACAAACCCAGGTTAGTTGGTGTCTGCTTACCACTGAGAGGATAAAGAAAGTATCAGTAACTCAAACACAAAATGGTTAGCTGTTTTTGTGTTAAGCAACAGTGACAAGTGGGGGCACTTTACTATGTTGTTTGGATTTATTCATTTATTTATTAAAAAAAAAAAAAAAAAAAAAAAAAAAAAAAAAAAAGGATATATTGTTTAATGTGTGACTCAAATGATGAACATAAAAAGGATAGAAAGTCTTTAAAAAGGATATTGATAAAATTTTAATGGCTCCAGGTAATGGTAACTAGGGATAAATAAACAGAATTTTCTATTCAGTAAAACCTGATTTTAATAGCTACAGCATAGCTTGTAGGAAGAGGAGGTACAAAAGTACTACTGCAATGAAATAATAAGTTTGTTGTGTGTTCACTTTTGTTTCAACATTTTGCCATGAAAGAGTAAATCTTCTTGTACCTTTGTGCCTGAGAGACTTTCAGATGTAGTTTTTTTTTTTTTTCTATTTGAAAACCAAATACCAAATCATACCAGCTATAGTTAGTGGTCAGTGTGTCAGTTAAATTGATATGGCCTTATGAGAGCTAATTATGTTCAACTCAGTAGTGGGATAAATTGTTACTTGATGAGGTTGCAGTGTGAGGGATTTGATCTATCCACATGATTCTTGCATTCAAGTATTTTTAGATGTGTAGCCAAGGGCCAAAGCAATGGTTGGCACTCGTAGGGTTGTAATACATTTCTATCATCAATTTTCATTTTCATTGTTTGTAAATTCTTCTTGTCTTCTACTGTCAGACAATTTTTTGACAAAACTGATTCTAATTTTCTTCATTTTCACAATACAAGTCCACCGTTTAGATTTGATTTGTACAGAATGATCCCAGTTAAAAATGCATTAAGTTCCAGTGTCCGTCGCAGTAGCATCTCTGCTGACACATGCCCGAGTAAATAATGGCAAAATGCCAATGTGCAGGACTGAGTATGTTCACAAAAAACATATATGCATGCTGGGGGATTGTCAGATGTTCTCTATGTAGTTTAAAGATGTCTTATAACACAGATCAGAATTTGATGTTCTGATATAGAAAGTGAGCACTGCAGAAACTTTGCTACCTTGGGTCTTATGGTACCCAGACAAGCTTTGCCTGCTCATAGGAAACAGTTGGGAATACTTTAGAATTCGGAATAATTTCCATGCATTTTGGGGAACTTATGAAATCAGATTTTAAGAAATAAACTGAAAATTGCATCTACTGATCAGTTGATGTTATGTCTAGAAAATAACAGAACAGCCAATCAGACATTTTACCATACATCAGCTGTTTTCTGACTAGATAAGTGACCAAACGGATTGTATTCAGACGTTTTAAATCGTACAAGTAAAGATGAGATCAATTTACCATTTTTTGGGACTGAACTTAAACTTCAGTTATAAAACAAAAGCTTACTTTGCTTTTAAATCTGGATTTGTGTATCATTTTCACAACAATTATTGTGAACATTTCTTTGGCCTGAGGAGCAATATTTTTGTTTATAGGATTTAATATAGAGTGGGTTGTGCAAAAACCCATTAAACTTTTCTCATTAATTTTACAAATACATTTGATATTTGATACATCATGCTGTAAAAGTGGTAAAAAAGACAAAAAATATGCTATTTAAATGGCTCTTCAATCTGAGAAAGAGAAAACAACAATGAAGTAGAGAAATAGTGACTGAAATGAGAAATGGGGTTTCATTGGGATGAGAGGGAATGGGCAGATAATAAGCTCTTTTCTTTTACTAGTGGCCAAAATAAAACGTGATACAGAAGAAGAAAACAAAGCCACAAAAAGATATAAACCATTGCAAATGGAGCCTGGTTTTCTACACACACAACCCTCTGCAGAGCAAGGAGACTGGCACCATTTTACATTTATGTGTGTGTTTTAGTCTGTGTGGCACAAGGGTCACGCAGAGTGTGAATCCCAGAGTTGTGCATTAACCATCCCTGTGGTTGTGTTAGTCTGTTGGACCAGCATTTCACAAACTCTTGGGAACCAAAGGCAGTAAATTTAGTCGGCCCCCAGGGGTGGTGAGTATGGAAAGCGATGGAGGAAGGATGGTGTTGGGAGGATGGGTGGGTGGGGGGACTCTGAAAGCATATACCGCTCAATTGTCAGGGGAGGAGGCTCTAGAGAATAGTCTGCCACCCACACGTTGCAGTCCATAGAGTGAAAAGCTACAATAAAATGACTCTAACATTGCTTTTACCCTCAAACCAAAGCATACAGAGGATGTGTAATTTAATTTAAGCTGTGTATTCATTAAAAACATAAAGTAACATGCAAGGAATTAAAGAGGTTCTGTTGCTGAACAGTACTGCAAATAGTCCAAATAATGGTTCAATTTAAACAGGAAATCTCATTTCCTTTCTTCCAGTTTGGTTCTTTTTTTATGCAGAATCTATCATATGTGACTATTAGATAAGAAGGAAAGAGAACAATGTGGGGACAAAAGCAACTAAGGCCTGCAGTAGAATAATATACAACTCCAATTCCAGTGAAGATGGGATTTTGTGTAAAACATAAATAAAAACAGAATGTCATGATTGGAAAATCCTTTTTGACCGATTCAAATTAAAAATAAGTGAAAACTTGCAACAAAAAAATGAAAGTTAATCAGTTTATATTCAGTTAAACATTGGAACTGGGCTTGCATTCATCAGGTTAAAGGCGGGCTAACAATGCTCCAAAAGGTGCAGTGGAAAGGCAAATAAATAGGACAGGAATAAGGGAGGGGATATATGTATGAAAAGCCAGTCCTGTCTGCTTGTGCCACTCCCCCTCCTCCTCCTCCCCAGGAGGATGGTGTGATGGGATAGAGATGAAAGGGAGACTTTGAAGAAGGAGTGATCCTTCCCTCGCTCCCTTGAAGGAGGAGGGAAGGGATCAGAGCAGGGGCCCCTGACACAGCAAGCGATGTCAAGATACACATTCAGTACTTTTCACGTTATGCACTTGACTTCTTTTAGAAGTACTTTCAAAAGGTGACTTTACCGTCCATTTTACTTTGCTTTGAGCGTACTTTTCAAAAACTGACCATATGGTGACTTTTTCAACACTTTCTCAGTGCTGACAGCAACGAACTGCTCTCAAAAATGATTTTGCTACTTGCTGCTGGACAGCAACCGAGGCTAAAATGTTTTGCTAAAACTGCACAACTCTTTACTCCCTGATGGTCCCTTTCTGGCTGAGTCAGTTCTCTCAGAGATGGAGAGAGACGGGGGCATGATGAACGAGGAGACTGTTCTAAACACAAAGCGGAAAACTAAAGTATTACAACATATTTGATAGAGACATCTGGAGAAAAGAAAAACAGTTCTGTTTCCAGCTTGTGCACTATTTTTGGAATTCATTTTAAGCTTGCAATGCTGTAAACGTGGATAAAGGTTTATTTAACTTCCCTTGTATGAAATTCTTAACATGCTCCATATTGTTCAGATGGCCATTCTGCAAAAGAACGTCATGCTAATTTGCTTGAAAAGCTGGGATTAGAGTTTAGACATGCAGGGGGTAAAAGACAAAGGTATAGAACATTATATCTCATATGAATCAAGAGTTATTTTGTAGTTTGTCAAGGAAATTAACTTAACAGCATAAAAAGTAGGACTGCACCCCTGAAACATTCAGTGATGAAGAGAGGCTAGAACTGAAGAGAATGAGTTAAAAAAAAAAAAAGCTTTAAGCATGAAGCCTCATTTAATGTGAGGAACCATCTGCAAACACAGAAATCGTTGCCAAATCTACAATTGTGTTGTTGCAGTCCATGTCACACATGACAAGCTTTTACGGTATCATCAGTATGTTAAAGTGTTGGCATTAAGTATTTCAGAAATTACTCACTTTTCTTTTAATGCTTCTCACCTTTCATGCAGATATGCCAGTGAAAGTGATAGAAAGAACCAGATCTATGTGTGATATTTGCCATCTGTGCACAATTTGACTGAACATAAAGTCTCTTTATAAAATCACAGTTTTCTCACAAGTCGTATTGTCATGACAGTACCTATTAGCAGCCTAGCGCTGCCTGGGAACAACATGTAGGTGGATTGAATCTTCTGAAAATATCACTTTTCTGCACTTTTCTTGATCGGGCAATGTTAATCATCTAAGTTTTTATTTGCATTACTGGCATTGTTGTCTTGACTGCTGTCAACCAAAGAAAACTGGGAAGTTTACTTCACGAGGAAACCATCTGCTCTGTCTCTGTTGTTTAAAAGAAGTAGGAAAACAATCACTGAGCATTGTCTTTTGAAAAGTAATGCTAAATGCTAAAGTTTTCACTTCATCAATTTGGTTCAGTTGGTCAAATTATATAGAAAAACACATTTTGGTGCTGCACTTAGATACACTCTCTTCTCAGTAAAAAGCTAAAATGATCTGAATTTGAGGTTGACAACAAACCATTCCAACCAAGTGTCAACTCACAATTGCATAAAAGATTCCCATATAGCTTCTAAACGCAAATAAACTCTAGATTTCATTACTTTAGTGTCATCTGACAAAAAATGACAGTGTGTCAGTCTAAGTTTCTTGAAATGTGATTTTCCTCTGTCATTTGCCTGCAGACAATGCAGATACTGTCAGATGAAAGGGTTTAAGTGCTGCCCTTAGGTAATGAGGAGCTCCCTTATAGACAACATATCTATAAGAAGTTTCTTTCCTTTTTCACTCAGCAACACTGACAGGAACACCAAACAGACATAAAACCAGGCGGACGACTTTTTCCATTTCATTCTGATTCAATAAAGGTAAGAAACTACATATGGGACATTTATATGTGTTTTGTTTCATTTTGTGGACTGACGTTACTGTATGTATGACAGCTATAAGATACAGCTTTAAGATAGAGGATCTCACTCTTTACAACAATAGAAGTTCATTTGGCCAAACCTTGTTTGCTCAGTCGGACCTTTTGGTATATTTTATGGTTGTTAGCACAATGTTTTGATATCGGCCTTGTCTTTTAGATTTCTGCATTTTTAGATGTGATCTAGCTTGAGTATGAATGTTGTTCTATGAATGTCCATGTATTCCAGTCTTCCTTACTCTGTTTTCAAATTGGTTTTGTCTACTGGTGGAGTGCTGGGGTGACTGGGGTTGGCCTTTGCTGCAATGATGCTTCTGCGAGAGCCAGTTCGGGCTCACGGCCTCTGAATTCAGAGAAACTGCATGCAGCAATTTGCTGGACTTGAGGGTTCTCTGAGAGACTCAGTCCTTGTCCTGCTGCAGGAGGATAACAGCAAACAGTTTTTCTACAGAACATGTTTATTATTATGAAGAGAAGTTTTCTGTATTGAACAAGGTGTAGAAAGATGGTAAAAGAAACCATGTATCTGCCAGAAATGCTGTGGGCGACTCTAGGCCTGAGCTCTACAGAGGTGGACTGATGCAGAGTGGAAAAGTGTGCTGTGGTCTGAGACCACATTTTAAGTTGTTGTCAGAAACAATGGACATTGTGTCCTTTGGCCAAAAGGGAATTAAACAAAGTTTTACAAAATGTCCCAACTTAATTGAAACTGACCTTGTACTTCTTCAGGCTGATGTTGCAAAACTCAACCATTTCTAAATAATTAATAATATGTTGTCTTTTTTTGTTAAAAAACTTTTTTTAAGACATGTTGTGTGTGTGTGTGTGTGTGTGCGTGTCTTGAGTTGGGTTAGATGTATCCCACTCAAACGCAAGGTTTCCCACAAACTCAAGGAGGGCATCAGATCTGTGTAATTATGGAAATAAAATCCTGAAAAAAAATGGCAAATTCAAGTTTTGTTTCCTGGATTCATTTGGATGTCTACTTTGAACCACCAAGCATCATGTTTTGGAGGCTTTTTTGGGGGTACCCTGCTTTTTTGCAGACTCTGTTCTTACAACATGCAAGTATACCCACCTCTCATGTTTGTATTTATGGGTCCTACATCCTCCTTCCGAAATTAAACATTTTTCACTTAACGCTACAAAGCCAAACATATCATAGTTGGTACACATTATTTCTGAGACACATTGCATTTCTGGCAGAAACTTAACTCAAAATCATATTTGACACCATAGGACACTGGTCTCCTGCACCCTAGTGGATACAAAAAAAGTGGAACACGACACTGACATGATTTTGATCTATTACATTGTAATTAATGGTACAAATAACCATAGTACAAGCTATATTGTGTGTGTGTGTATGTATGTATGTATGTATATATATATATATATATATATATATATATATATATATATATATATATATATATATATATATATATATGTGTGTGTGTGTTTGTGTGTGTGTTTATTTTCATTTTTTTTGGCTTAGGTTAGGCTTTAACTATTGCAACACAATGACCCCTATAAGTGATTGCCATTTTGATAAATTTTGACACTCTCACACTCTTTCTCACCAAACTAGAAATAAGAATTGTGTTTTTATAAGAACTGTTGATATCCAAAGTTGCTTCTGAGGTCTGATTTCTTTTCACGTCATTCTGCACAATCATGTTACTACACTGTTAGAAATTGCTGTAAATTTACCCTAAAATATCAACAGTATGATCCTGTTATTGTTAAATACGGTTCATTACAGTTCATTTTGATTGGTAGAATTACTTAGATGGAAGATAACAGTATTCTACAGTAGTACTGCTCAAAGAGGAAAAATAAAGTACCTTACAGTATTTTTTGCATTGCATCTTGGGAGTTGAATACTGCATGGAGCCCACATGTGTTCAAGTTGGGATTTTCTATCCATCTTCATCCAGTGAACTGTAAGGTGAGTGCTTCTTTGTTTTGCTTTTGAATAACATTAGAATTCAACACATATTGTGCTGTTATGATTTGGTAGTCTATCTACCATCAGATTTTAAAATTAATCAAACTTTTGTCATGCATTACTGACTACATTTGTGAGTCTATCATGAAAACTATTTTCTTTAAGTAAATTCTTGTCAAACTGAATAATGCACTGGACTTGACTCAGATTAATTGAAATTTTTCCAGTCTGACTTGAGACTGAGCTGACACAAACAGCAAACCTCGGAGTGATTCTAACGTCGGATCATGTGAATGGCATCTGACGCAGTCAGTGCTTTCAGTTATAGTTAGCTACTTGCAAGTAACATCTTAAACACTTATTTCAGGGTGGAAGCAAACTGTGACAACGTGGTGGGACCAGAACTGGAAATAAGTTGGATCTTTCAAATTTACAAGGTGAGTTGCATCCAGTGTTAGCTAACTACTAAATTCTTCTTCTGCAAAGTGCAGCTTTAAAACAACATTGCAATTTTTATTTAAACACTGTTCCATTGCTGTCACTTAACCATGTGACTAACAAAATAATCAGCCTCCAGTCATTTTAAAACCTGCAATGTTTTGACGAACGTTGCGCAACTACGTTTGGGGAAATTTCGTAATGTCTCGGTACATGTGTGATGTATATCCCTCTACTGACAGGAGGAAATCTTTTATCTAAAAGTGTTACGGTTAGTTTGTTTCTAAAAAGTTTGGATTGTGTCACTCCAAATTACTGATGGAATATTCAGAAAGGTTCATTTGTTTTCACAGTTTAGCTGTTGTGGGTTCATATTATTTTACCCAACACAGAATACATTCCTGACATTTGAGCTGGTGGACAGTTTTTGTTGAGATGACAGATCTAAAAACAAAAATAGAAAATAAATATATGACAAAAACGTTCCAAAGGAGTGGGTAGAAGCATAAGCTTATATATAAACCCACCCCAGTGATGAAGTTATGCAATACAATATCTATAACAAAAATAGCAATGCAATAGCAGTGCAATAACAATAGCAACCCAGTATAAAAGTGATACCTGTATAATGTTATCCTTAATATGTCATAATCTATAAGATTACAGTACTCAATTACAGTGATGGAGTAATGCAGTAATAACAATAATATAAATAACAGCAACAATTATATCTCTATACTTAGTTTGTATAGTATGTCGTCACATCTAATACGTCTATACTATTTCTATACTGCTCAGTTATGTCTTTGTATACTGATTTAAATTTCTGGACATTTAGACACTGCTTGTGATTTTCTCCCAGCTTGTTCCACAGTTTAACCCCACAGACAGACACACAGAAACCTTTCCTGCTGCTTCTCACCAAGGGCATTTTAAATATCATGTTCCCCCGCAATCACTTCTCTAAGACCCTGGAAGGGTGTATGCTTCTTGCAAATGAAAGTTACTTTTCTGTTTACTTTCTATCATGCTATTATTTTTCTAACCAGCAAAACAGATGTCTTTCTTTAAGTTGTGAAATACAGTGAACTCTTTTGTGACTGGGTCCTAGGGATGTGACACGTAAGCTGATGTTGAAAGGACACTCACATTACCTGCAGCTTCTTGACTGATATTCCTTGGTATGTATGGAAATATACATTTTTCTTAATATAATTACATAGTTTATAGGTTTTCTGGATGTCAGCAAAAGTGTCAAATTTAAAAAAGAGATTTAAAAATACTGGGAAAAAAAGGAAACTAAGAGTCTTAACAAAGTTGCAACACAATTTCACATTACAGAATATGCACCTTTAATTTAAAGTCCTTCAAGACCATTCCTGTAATGGCACAGGAGATGGGACCCAAAGGACACAGAAGACCTCAGGACTGGTTACAGATTTTAATGAAAATAACAGGGGACAAGGAAGCAGGAGGCTACGACAAGGACGGCTTGAAGTCCTCCTTGAGTACCCCAACTGTGTCCTTCTGGTGATGACAAGAGGGTTAGTGAAAGACGGCACACAGGGAGAATCCAACTCCAGGAAAAAATGCCCAAGAAGGAAGAAAGGGAGTTCCTCTCACCCGAGGTTATTGGGGGTTTGTCCAGAATCCAAAATCCAAGTCCAATGTCCAGTCCAAGGTCCATACACCGAGTAGTAATGCGAGGGGAAGAGGCAAGGGGAAAAACTCTGGGCAGGCAGGTTCTCGGGAGAAGGGGGAACAGGGCAGGAATACAGGGTAATCTTGAGTTCACAGAAGGCTGGAAGCGAACAGAGAGAATCTGACGATCTGGCAATCAACAATCCTGGGCCCACTGCTTAAATAGGAGGCACAGGTGGTAATCATCAGCTCATCAGCACAGGAGGGTGCCTTCAGGGACGACTGGGAAAAACCATGACAATTCCATGCTAAATATATTTTAAAAAAAATTTCATTAAAAGAATAGCAGTTATTTGTGAATGTTTGAAAGTTTTCCGTTTCCCTTGCATTCTTTTGCAACATAGCAATGATATAAAATAATTTTAAGTCAACAGTGACACAGGTGTTGCTTTGTAGTTTCAGGTGAAACACCGGGAAGCAGTATTCATCACTGGATCATCAGCCTTGAAGAGCACATTATCATCCAGACGACTTTTCTGACTGGACATACTGCTGTTTTTTCTACTTGCTATGCCTTCAATCTTCAGTACCAAGATGAGGCTGCAGGCATACTGGAATTCATTCAATGGTGAGATATCTAGAGGGTTACATTCTTTAGCTATCATTTGATGTGTGCATTTTGAGGACCTTGTGTAGCTCAAATTTAATCTCACAGATACAATACTAACTGCCCACTTGATTCCTGGAGCTTGTTAAAACAACTTTCCTGCCACTAATTAGGGCAGTGAAAACTACCACCTCCCATAAATCCTTTCAGGTGTTCAGGTGATAATGCATGACTTAAAAAAAGGCTAAAATGGAACACACTTACACCCCGTGTAGCAAAGGGCAGTGTTCCGGATACAACAATAGAATTTGTTGTATTTTGATTAGTGAGTAAACCTTAATAAGTGAACACCAGTTCTGAACACACACATTTATTTTTCAGGCAGTTCATTGGGACCAACCCAGAGAGAGGGACCAAGGCAGTTGGGGGACAGGTTCCAACAAAGAAAACAGAAAAGATCACCCAGAGGAAGGTGACATCAACCAACCCTAGTGTGTCCACTCTTCTGAAGATGCTCATAGACTTTAAATGAGACTTCATATAAGACAGTCAGCCCAATCATACACTCAAACACACACACACACACACACACACACACACAGATACCTTGTTTTTATAATTAGGTATTCTTGGTCACTGAGTCAATGACTTAGTTGTTCAGTTGTTCACTCAGCCACTTTCTCAGTTATGCACAAACTCACTCACTTAGTCTTTGTTTATGTACAGAATGGTCCAAATACAGTATGGCTAATTTATATTATCTATATGACTGAAATGAAAGTTTATTTACCAGAATGAACGTGTTTTATTTTTATTTTCTACTTAATAATTTTATAAGAAAGTTTTGCAATTTTATTCATTTAGTGATTCACTTGGTTTCTTAGATGCTAATATTGGTATTTATTTATTTTTGTCAAGTGCTCACATACTGCACTTTTATTGAATTACAATGGATTGGGTTGTTAACATTTTAGTTTTCCTTATAAACGTGTCTCAGGGTTTTATTTTTCATTCAAAAAAGCTGAAGAAAAGTAATTCAGAATTTAATAAAAAAGAAATGTTTTAAAAAGATACTTTGAAGCTGTTTTGCTTGTCTAAAAATGTCCACTCAATTAAAAAAAAAAAAAACTGGTTTATCATATTACAAGATTTAGAAAAGAAAAAAAAAACATTATTTTAGTTCTTTTTGCTATACAGTAGAATGCATTGTATTTGTACAGCAAGTGTACAGTAAAATCCTGTAAACATACCTCTTCTGAAGAAATGTAAATTAGCATTAATTAACTGCTAATTTTTTGTCAGTATTTTACTGTAAAGATATAAAATAACAGTTTTATGCTGTCTTTACATAAACGGTAGTAAACTGTAAATTTCAACAACAGCAAGGCACTGTTTTTTTTACAGTAACTTGCTGGCAACCGTGCTGCCAGTTCTTTACTGTTTTTTGACAGAACAATCTTTAACAGTGTACGGCAGTCCTCAATTCCAGTCCTAAGGCCCCCTGCCCTGCATGTTTTAGTCATGTTCCTCCTCCAAAGCACCTGAGTCAGATTATTGAACTTCCTCACCAAGTTCTTTGCAGCCTGTCAACGAGCCCTTTATTTTATTCAGTTGTGTTAAAGTAGGGTTGCCGATAAAACACACAGGACAGGGGGGTCCTGAGGACTGGAATTGAGAAAGACTGGGCTAATGTGACCTAAATGGGTCAAACCAAGCACCATTTTCAGAGCATGTTTCTGTTTTGATATCAATATGTTCAGAGGATTGGGCGGACAAGACGTGAAACATAGTTAGTTGGCTGCAACGGATTTATTCCCGCACTTTGCACCTGTAAGTTACACATTGAACATCAGACTTGTAGGAGTACAGCCTCTGTAAGTCTATTATCAGACAGCCTTATTGATGCTAAGCAATAACAGTACAGTGAAATGGTTGCATTACTGTATATCATGAATTCCAGCGAGTACCTGCATTTAGATGATTTTTGGTAGGAGCACAAAAAATGTTGGCTCGCCATGGCAAATAGGAAACTAGCCCCTCTAAAAAGGGATTAGTTTGTATATTAGTATTACATGATTTTAAGATTTTATTTTCTTTGCATTTGAATGTAGATGTACAAACACAAAACAGAGCTGATTTCAAAACAGAGCTTCTTTCTGCATAATTTCCAAATTCATGACTTACCAGCTGCTAACATCTACGATGCAGTATATCCCTTCACAACAAGGCAAAGACTATAATAACCTTGTTGTCTTGGTGAGAAGCTTTGGAAAAGAAAAAGCACTGCACAGCACATATATAACATAAGAAAGTAAATGGCTCAAACATTCACAGCAGATAATTACTTTCTAAGAATTTCTGGGAATTTAAGCCGCAGTTGTCATTGTTTCAGCTTCTCCCTTGTACTTGTAATCATCCGACTGCATATTGACTAAAAACTTGTTACTTCACAACACATTTAAATCCCATCTAAAGGAGCTGGGAAAATAAAAATACAGGAGTTCTTTGTTTTGTTTTTTTTCTGATTGCACAAACATATACCATATCCAAACCAATTAGACAGTCCTGAGCTGAGCACGTACAGATAGGTGCTGTGTACACCCGACTACAAATGAGTCCATTTATCTATGTGTGTTTATGGATGTGCAGCTGTTTAGATGAATGGTGATATGTGTATAGTCAGAAGACTATCAACTCGTCCATGCCTATGAATAACCATGGAAACGTTTCAGGTCCTGACACCAAATAATAATTCCTGTTGACCACAGTATGTTTGGACTGATTAATGCAACAGACATGTTCTACAGTTCTAAAGAAATGGAACAGCTCCTGTCATGGCCATCACAATCCACAGCATTAAAGATGTAATATAAGCACACCCAAGCTTTTTGAAAAGCATCCTATTTCACCAACGGGAGGTCAAAAAAACTGCAATAGTAATGGTAATTGGTAATGGTATATCATTACAGGAAGTGGAATGAGACTGAAGTTTTATGGATGATTTGATCTTAGAAGATTTTGCTTTGTCCTACAGGGCATATGACGTGTCAGTGCTTGACTTCGGTTGCGACTGTGTTAAATTACTATGCAAGTAGAAGGAGTAGATTCAGAGGAGCCAAGACTAATGCTTCTCTATAGGTATAGATTTAATTAATCACAGAAAAATCCATGCCTTAAAAAATGAATGCATTTAATTGCAACCTGCTTTCCAAACAAATCAGAAGGTTGTCAGTACAAGATTATCTGCTACGACGATTACACTGGTGCACAAAGTAGCTAGTAACTTAGCAGCTTTGGTGCTACATTTAATCATTTCTCAGACTGCTTTAACTCCTTTGCGTTTAAAAATTGACGAGGAAAAAGAGATGAGATTTTCTGGTGTCATTGGAGACCGTTACTGACTAACATGATGGCACGTTTTGTTAAATCTTCTCAATGAAGAGCACTGCTGCAGGCTCCGCCCCTGTCCGAAAGCACTCACACAGCAGCAAACTACTGGTAATCGTAACTGCACCTTCAAGCTCCTTACTGTGAGAAATTAATGTAAATGAATAAACACTGTGACGAAAAACATTTTAAAAGTTAAAAGCACTGTAACATGTTGGGGACTCTAAATCGAAGCTGAAGCTGCTACTTAAAGTACTAAAAATACTTTGGGTCTGTTCTGTTTTGGCCAGAAATATTTCCTATTTCTCTTACTGCTATTTGGAATGAAAATGCAATTACATGCATGTTTCCAGGCACATTATTAATGTTTTTTTATACACACACACGCATAAAAAAATAAATAAATTAAAAAAAAAAAAAAAAAAAAAAAAAAAATATATATATATATATATATATATATATATATATATATATATATATATATACATACACACATTTACATACTCACATATACACACACATATATATATATATATATATATATATATATATATATATATATATATATATATATATAGAGAGAGAGAGAGAGAGAGAGAGAGAGAGAGAGAGAGAGAGACTTCTGATTTGTTCACTGTACTGCAGGAAGTAGAAATGGTGAAAGTCAATCATTTCTGTTTATTTACATATGCAACAGCCCCATTCATGGCTCTTCTTCATTCCTCAAACTAGTAGGCAAACCTAAACCCACAAACTGCAGGCCATTAGGTTTGCAGAGTAAACAGTATGTTGGTCTTACCTTACTTTTTTGATGTGAATTCCAGTGCTGTTCTTGGAGTGTGTTTGTGTGTCTTTGAGGTTAATAATAACTTTTTCCTTATTACCCTGGATACGGCACGGTGCTTCCAAGCTTCGCTCACTGGAGTTCAATTACTGGGTTCCCTCTGGCTCGCCTTTTATCAGCAAATAAGTAGCTCTCTGATACTTTGTGTGTGTTTATGTGTATGAATGTGTGGTCATAGGCGCATTGTTGCATGAGAAAAGTGCAACATGCTGTGAGGTTGCTACACTCAGGGCATTTAAAAGCAGTCAGGCATGAGTGCCTGCACACATATATGTATGAAGGGGAGGTTTACAGATTCTAGGCACATGTTTATCAGTACAAAAGTGTACATGCCAGTAGTTAATATACACACAGAAACACACATACAGTATACATAACCAGCCAAAAGTTTGAGCACATCTTACTAGTACTGTATGTACAAATCGAAGGTAAAAGAATCAATACTTTTATTTTCAGTGATGAAAAACAATATGTTATGCTTGCATAGAGACAATCTAATGCCTCGCTCATGGGGGAACTTGACCATCAACTCTGCAGACAAGAGATATTACATCTTATATTGTAAAGTTGTAACACTGATTTTCTCACATAAGATTAGAACCTTTCGCTCAGCTCATGGACTGATATAATAAGGAAAGCAGGACAAAAAAGCTTAATAAAAACACAAAAAACAAACTCATCCTATCAATGAGATATCTTGAACTATGCAGTTTGAGACATGTCCAGAAATTAAGAAACATAAGTGGGAAGCTGCATTGAAAATACACTTACATCTTTCAAATACACTTGATATCATTGGATTGTCAATTTAAAAAGGTCACTTGGTTGGAAATACAAACAATGATTTAAAGTTTGAATTATGTTACTTATTGTGTCTAAATCCATATAATAACTTCACAGCATAACCAGAATTGACTTATTTAGTCTTATATCAATTACTAGCATTGCGAAATCAAACAAGAAAGGTTTAGAGTAGGAGATACAATTTAATTTAATTAAATATCGACACAAGCATAGTCCTCCAGTGTATGGAACAATTTGAGGCCATAAGGAAGAAAAAACAAGTCGCACCTTTGTGAGATGTATTCAGAAGTTTATAGTTTCAATCAGTAAAGAATCGACTTGCAGTTTGTCAGGTCAGCTTTCTTCATAATGAAAGAGCAACGAGACAACAAATGTTAGGAGGCAGATGCTGTGGTGCTGGCATCACAGAGAACTAAAATCAACAGAGAAATCATTAGTCTAAATCTTATTTAAAAACATCACTAGAAGTGTAAGATTTAAACAGTGATTGAGGCTATAGAGCAAAGTTTGGGAAAAGAAGTCGTAAAGTGTCAATCGTGGCCTGTGCGGCTAAGAGGGGACTAGCATGTCAGCAGTTTACTGTAGAGACAACCGCAAAGGGCTTGCTAAACAAATCACATTTTCAAATCAATTTTTTTATCTCAATTATTATCATCAATATATGGAGCATTTTCAACCAGCAGAGAAGCTTATCAAAAACTGGAGCGCTGTGAGCTCTTTCCCCTTTCTTCCTGAATCCTGTTAGAAGTCTGCTGGCTGAATCCCGCACTAATTAAGAGGTGGACTCAGCCCTTCACAGTGTGAGTTACAGGAGTCCAACCAAGAGAAAGTAAAACAACATGGAAGACTGTTTCCAGGTCCTTGTGAGGTAAAATGGTTTTATTTCTGCTGCATTTCTAAGCAGATAAAAACTGCTAATTACTCCACTTGTTTGTGAAAAGAAGACACAACCACCTGATTTTTACATGTTTATGCCACCTTAACAAAGTGTTTTTCACCATATTTCCTAAACCCTGTCTTTTATCTGAGGTTGATTAAAAACTGGCCCCATGTAAAATCTTGTATTATGTCTTGCTCGTTCACTTTCTCTCTTTCTTTTCCTTGTTTCATCAGTGACTTCATTTTGTGTTTCTATAAGGAATCAGCCATAGATTCCATTCAGAACAACCAATGTGTTGAGATCCAGTGGATGGCTATGCAAAACACAGCTGTCACATAAAAACAAAAAGAAAACAATTGTGAGCTGCCTTTTTTTATTTAGCAAGCGTGACTCCAGGAATGTGCATAAGGCATATGTTTGCCCTCAAAACTATAGAAGAGTTTTAAGGTCAGAAATGTATGTAGGATTGCTTTCATCTGGTGGAAATAGAGCAATTTCACTTCTGTTCTCATTTAGTTACTGTATGGTGACAAACTTGATAGTTTCAGCAGGTCATGTGTGTTAATGTAACTAACCCATCTAAATGGGAAGCGTCACATTTGTCACTTGAGAAGCAAACGGATTTAGTGTGAGATTTGTTGTGAGAAATTGGTGAGAGCAGATCAGAGCTTATCTTGCAGTTTATCATGCCAGTCAGGCTCCTCTGCATCATCCGCTATTCACCAGTTCATGATCTACCACTGCCTTAGACGAGTGTGTGTGTGTTAGTGTGTGTTTTTATAAGCATGCACAATTTATATCGTGTCTCTCTGAGGAAATGGTGCCAAGGTGTGGATAACAATATAGATAACAACAGGTAGATGGGATTGTAAATCACACGCACACTTGCAAACACACACAGCAACCTTGCAATTTGACCTTGACATTTGTAGTTTACCTCCACCTCTCATGAACATGTTGTGGATTATTCTGCCTCTCCTCCCACTGGTGAAAATGAATGCTTATCTACTTTACAGCAAAGAGCATACGAGAGAGTTAAAATGGGATAGAGTGATAGGGAAAAGATGATGAGATAGTGTGTGAGAGAGAAATGAGAGGTAGTGCTGCTGAAAAAAAAAGAGGGGCAGAGATAGAAGAATGAAAGCGAGAAGGGTCTGAATAATAGATAACATACCCAAATAATAGATAGAAAGATAGGAAAAACTGATGTTCTTCTGAGTGAGTCCAGTACTTTCCTTGTACAGGAGGAAAAGTGCAAATGGAAATCTAATCTATGGATAGTGGGTGCGTGTAAATTGGTGTTTGATATCAGACGGAAGTACCGCCAGTTTTTTTTTTTTTTTTAAACGTGGAAGGTGTTTGTTTTTTCATAAATTATTACTGAATTTAGAATTTGTTTGAGTTTCTGGAAATGCTTTCTGGAGCTAACATGATGGTTCTGGTCTGAGCCTCATGAAAGGACTCACTATCAAGTAAATAAAGCAATATAAAGACATTTAAACTGTCAACTTTTAATCCAAACCAGCAAATTGAATCGTTTGTTCTGGGCACAGGGCATACACAACTTGACTCATTAGAAAATTGCCTTTTGAAATCTGAAACACAGATGCTGTCATTAACCATAATGTTTTCTTTGAATTTATTCACAGTTATACCAAACTGCAGAGTTTCGGTTTTTCAAGCTGCATTGGTTTGGTTTCAATGGTTCGGTCTTATTATCAACTAAATTGTAGCACAAACTGACAACAACACATTTGTCTTTCTTCAACAGTGGTAGAAACAATCTCCTGTTCCTTTTGGCAGCATACTTGAAGAAGCCTCTGCCTGAACCCTCTCTCCACACTGTGCTGTGCAGAGGGTGTAAAGCATTATACTCCGACATTTCAATCAGCTCTAAAGTTAACCCCCAGCATCTTGTCTAACCAGTTTATTCAGTCTTTTTAGGTCTCTATTTCTGATCCTGCTCTGCCAACAGATGGCGGCGGAGAAGATGATACCTTCCACAACAGACTTAAAGAAGATAGTCGACGTTTTCACACTGATTAATTTCAACCTCCTTTGGAAGAATTCCCCCTGTCCTTTCTTGATGGTTCTGTGTGTGTAAGTTATCTTCAAGGTGTTAAAAAAGTGCACTTTGTTCTGTCCAGATGCAAACTACGTAAGACCCAGGAGGATGGCTTGAATTTCTGCTGTTTCTTCATCTTTGTTTACAAAAGAACCCTTATATAAGTCATACTTGGAAGATTCAAGATAAAAAAGATTTTCTAGGGTTTTTCTAGGGTTGTGTTTGTAGTAAAGTAACACTAATTTGCTTTATTTTAAAAACTGTGCCTACTTTTAGATTACTCAAATATTGAAATTCTTTCAAATTAACCCAAAGTAAAATTTTCCATTTTAAAAGTTGCTTCGGTTCTGATCAGACCTTTTTTTTTTCTTTGGTTTGTTATAATCGTTTTTTTTTTTTTAATTATCCAGCTGATGTCCTCCCTAAGTCCTCTCCAGTCACTAACTATCCCTGGCTTTTTACCCTCTGCTCTATTAATCATTGCTACACAAGTCCCTGAGCCCTCTTGTTTTTTCCAACCCAGAAAACAGGACATTAGGGATAAAAAGTATTTAAAAGTCAATGTGTCCTTGAGAAAGAGACAAAGCATCATGCAGGATTGTTGTCAATTTTTCTTGATAGAAATACATCAGTAATACATCTATACTGCTTTTCAGGGCAATCATTAAATACGTCTTCATGGGTCGTTTCTCCTGTCATTGACATGCAGTGGAAAGCCTTCATTCATATGAGTAACCAAATATATCAGGTAAAATTACTAACACTGACTCTGATGTAGTCATCTGAATTATTTGACTTGTGTTCATGCTGCTGTAAATTTGTATATATACATATGTAGTATGTGACCTACCGCCTCCTACACCAACTCTATTATTAATAGCATTATCTATTGTGAGTCATTCGAACGCCAACTCTGGCATACTGACTCATACAAATCATGCTCCATCAGTCGAAGTTTTTCCCACTTTTAAATATTAACAACTCATTTTGACCTTGTGAAATAATTCCTGGGCTGAATATGATGTTGGTTTTCTCAAATAAAGTGAGACTAATTTAAAAAAAAAAAAAAAAAAAAAAAAAAAATCAATAGTCCCTTAGGCTAACATGAACTGGAGTTGCTCAGATTTATTCAAATCACTGAAAAATGTAGCCAATCTAATCTTGATCTAATCAGAAATGGGTCCTCTTGGGATAAATTTGTGTAACAGTTGATTTCAACTGTATAAGTAGTCCAAGATAATCTGGAACAGTAAATTGTGCTTTTGAAATCCAAGTGACGTGTACTCTGAGGTGGCATTTTTGGCTAAGGTCGATTTCTTTTAGAACATTTTCATATGTACAAACTACCATTAACAACTTCTATTTATTTATTTAATTATTAATGGCTTAAGTGAGAACACGACTGTTGACTTGCATCTGAAAAAGACTAGTTCACATGTTATTCTAAAGACGTTCATGGTTTGAAAAAGCAGATTATTCTGTAGACAATCATGGTATTACTCTTTGATATATTCTTTTTTAAAGGTAAAAATGTATTTTAATTACTTAATAGACATATAAGAACCCAAAAAGATACATAGAGACAAGTAGGATGGATGTGGTGCTGATTAATGGAGCTCATGAGAGAATAATAGTCCTTTTATGCTGTTGCCATTGCCGCATGTCTTCCATTACACTTGGCACGATACAAACAAAGGTGTTGGTGCATCCAAACGATGGACCAAAAATTTACAATTTTTAGAATAAATACCCAATCAATTATAAATCCACCCTTCAATGGATGTAGTTTTGGCAACTTGTATGTAAAAGCAAACATAGAAACAAAAAGAAAAAATGAAAGAAACCTGTCTTTTTGTAACATTTACAAAGCATTTTGCTCCATTGTCAGTCTTCACATAAAATAAAGCATTTCTTTCAGGGCTCAACTTGGCAATTAACAAACACTTGCATTGCATTGTTACATACATTTCGCATTGTTCAGAAAGCGACTGAGAAAGGTTTTAGTTCCTGCAAACACACACATACAGTACCAGCCAAAAGCATTGATCCGTTTGTGGTCTGAAAGCAAATACATTGGGCACAAAAAGTTAAAACTTGGTTGGCTATTTCCTTGTTGTAACAATGTTTCTTGGTAATAAATCTTAAATCATTTCTCCTTTAAATGGTGCCACATTGCTAAGCAAGATGCATTCAGGGGATGAGCAGCAGAGTAGAGTATCTGGACTGTTCTCATGAAAAACTTGTCAAATCTTCTCTGCCAATTACATACAGCTTATTCTATTGACTCTTGTTTTGATAATCTGCTACCTTCGGGTGTTGACAGTCAGGCGTTTGATTGGTGCCTGTGAACATAGTTTGGAGAAGATGCCAAGGACACTTGACTGCTGCACCAACAGCAGAGGGAGTGTGATGCTGTGTGAATCTCCCTCACTGGAATAACAAGGCTTGTCATCACTGGATACAATCTGCAAAAAAATCAGATGATACTTTACATATTAAAATTACCTTTAGCGTAAAATTAACGTGATACCTTCATATCATTTTATAGGATAAAATATATATTTTATTAAGAAAGATGTTTCATGTTCATATTAACATGAAGAAACAACATATTCAAAAGCTCTTCCACACACAGTGGAGCTGACTTTACTTTTGTCAGTGTATGCATGTATGGCTGAGGAGCTAATGGTTTAATGGTTGTAGATTAATGTACAGAGCCCATAATATCCGTTAGAACCAATAAAAAAATCAATAGCTGTCATATGATGTACTTCAATGTAGGCTGTTAAAGCATCAGAATGTTCTTTGCTCTCACTTTTTAGATGTTTTCTTTCCTTCTCCGACCCTCGTTCACCCTTCTTCATGTGTCATCCTCCCACTTTTAACTCTGTTCAGCTGTGTGTCATTTCTATGCATCACCCCTCTTTGCTCTTTTGCCTCATAGCTATTTTCATTTATTTACATTTTCTCAAATTTATAACGGTCTGTTTCAGGTCCTCTACTCGCTCCTAATTAAACAATCCCCTTTCTTCTTTACTCCAACATCACGGTCTTCTTTATCCCCGTTCATCTCTGGGTGGCCACAAGCACAACATCATTAATACCTTTTTTAAAATATGTGGAATGAAAACAGGCATCAACGGCAGCTAAATTGCCTCATTTTTGCAAACTCTCTCACTGTGTATCTCTCTATCTTTTCTCTGCTTTTTCTCAATGACAGACACACGCACACACACACACACACACATGCAAGCACAAAACAATTACCCCTGAAGGTGCAGGTAGTGATGGCCTAATACTTGACACTTGAAGCTAAGTGTTGACCTATTGCCCCCAAGCGTATAGCTGCCTCTTAATGACTTTACCTTCCTCTGCAGTTTCTCTTCTTCTTCTTCACCTTTTTCTTCCATTGCATCACCTCTATCTGTCTCTCTTTCTCTCTCCCTCCCTCCATCATTCTCTGTCTCTTTCGTTGTCTAGTATCATCAGTTTGACCCCCATCTTATTTTCTCTTAGTCCTTGTTTTAACCACACAACAGCATTTATCTTTTCGCAAACACCTGCAAACAACCAAAGCAATTATCAAAAAGTCACTGGATTCTCTTCTCTGAATGGACATACAGTGCACATGCTGCATATTTACCAGCTACACACAAGGCTGCACACTGACACATAATGCATTCATCCACAAATCCACCTATAAACCGTCTGTCAGGTCAAATTTGCACACATGCTTAGGAAGTGCATGGAGCTCTTTTCTTTGCTCCATAAAGTTAGCGAAAGTTTTCTAAAGTGCTTTTGCTGCAGTGTGTGTTGGTCAGCTGGTGCTTTGCTAGAGTGCAGCGTGTGTGCTGTGCTGACGCTTGCCTCTTGGTTACAGAGTACGAATCTTACAGAACAAAGCCTTGTCATAATGTGAATCCAGCTATTTGACTCTCTGCGTTGTTTTTTTTTTTGCAGTCTTGTGATTCTTTGCCTAAATTAGACTTACTACAAAACTGAAGGTGATAGCTGCACACCCCTGTATTTTCATGAGAAAGCTATTGCAAAAGCACTTGCCCCCTCACAGTTCCCCCTTGTGAGCAAAACATGTGTAAATGTACTACCTGTATAGTTTGCAGTCATGCAGAGCATTCCTAATATTGAGTTGGCCTGAATAGGAGCAGGAGCTAGAAACAGAAGGCCCGTCCAACATACTCTCAGGATACATTAAGTGGGGCTTGGGGATGTAGGGTTTTACTGGAACAGAGAGGAAAGCATTTATCACCTTCTTTGGCTACCTTCCATGCTTATAATCTAAACAACAAGTTAAAAAAAGGTATGAATTAGCCTGTTTTGTTGTGTATGTGTACGTGAGTGTGTAGTACAAGCTTTACAAGCCTTACAAGACATGTAAGGCTTGTAAAATGACCTGAAACTTGGAACATGCTAACTTGTCTTTATTCAGCCATTCTCCATCTGTCCTGTCCAACACTGTTTCCTTACTGACTTGTTCTGTTGGTCCACAGTGCAAATATGGCAGCATAGCAACTCTACTTTCCTGGCTATGATTTTATGAATTCATCTTCCTGGAAAAATCACAACATTTGTTGGTTTTCTGTTACATCAAGTTGTCAGAAATGCTATTGTACATTCTTGAGATGGGCAGAAATGGATGTTTGTACAATGACAGCCTGGTAATGGAACCAAGTTAAAGTTCCATTTAACGCAGTATAGTATTTACCTTCTGACTCTGGTTAGATAGCAACTATTTTTAAGTGGGGACTATGTTGAATGTAAATGTGTTGGGAACATCAAATAAGCTCTAAATAAGAATATTCTTGGCTTCCATATTTTTCCATGCACATATACAACCCAGGTGTGATAATAAGTTTGGCCTGAGTGGACCCCAGCTACCTATTTGGGCCGTTGCTCTTTCATAGCCCATATAGTTCCCATAACCAATGGTTGTAATTTCCATTTCGCCAATATAGAACCTGTGGAATCGTCCATGTGGGACTGACTTTTCAGTCCGGTTATAACCTGCACAAGCCACCTGTCCAAATGGTGGCTACTGATATCAGTGGACTATGGCTACAAGTCCACTTTATGGTGTCTGAACACAGAGAGCAAAACACAGAGCACCTACATCTTGCATTTCTCTGGCTTTACCATGATAGACTTTAGACAAGAATATCTTATATAGAAAACACTTGGTGGTTATCAATACTTGCCTTAGAGGCAGACTGCAAACATGAATCTGCTGAATAAATATTAGACGACTTGGGCAAGAATGCAGAGGTTGTCATGGTAACTGACCCATATGGAATGCTGGAATCAAATGCCTTTTTTTGAGTAACAGATTATTTTCCTTGTCACATTATTTTTTACCTGTAACGTGTGTCTGAAGTATTGAGTGTACCAAGATTCTGTGCATGTATGGGCTCAGAAATTAGATTAATTTATATTGTTGCATCACTTCAACTCAGCAAACTCAGTCCTTCACTGTTACGGTGTCAGTATTATGTTTGTCTTATTCTCATCCAGGTAACTGGTAATAGATACAACTACAGTATTTAGTGTAAATACTGTAGCTCTGAAGGCTTTCATTTCCCTTTTTACATACCATAAATCTGACACACAAACTGGGCCAGGGCTTCAGAGGCAGGGCAGATGGACTGTCAAAGCACATATTCTGTTTTCTCAAGTCACTCTTCATTACAAACATGAATCCTAATTAAGGGCTAGAAGTAAGTAAAGTAATGCAATACAACTGAGTAATTTGCAGACATATATGTGGTATCGAGGTAAACTGTAAAATAAAAACAAGAAAATTATTTTTTTCTGTGCATATTTCTACATGTTGCTGTGTTAGATACATTTAGACCTTTAGGTGTGAAGACGGCCTCTTTAGAGAAAGAGATGAGAGGGAGAAACAACAATTGTGATGTTTAGAAACCAATTTTCTGCAAACAGAGGCGTCTCTTGAGACTACTTAAAGACCAGCGCGGGGAGTGGTGTGTTTCTCTGTGCAGCTTTGAATCAGTTTTTCAGGCCAACTAAAACAATTAGAAGTTCAAAGTACCTATTTAGAGTATTAAGATTACATGAGGGGAAAAAGGGTGGCGGGTTTCTGTAGAAATTCCTTAAAAAAAAAGAAAAACTGGATTAGTTTGAAATAAAAAGAATAAACTATGAATTTGGTCTATTCATTTAAGCCTGTGAACATTAAACTTTTAACTAGTTTATAAGAAGCATGATCTTGGTCAATACTGATTTTAACTACTCTTTTAAAGACATATTGAACAGGAGTGAAACTCTTCAAGATATAATCCAAAATCTGTTCTTTTTTTCTATTTATGCACAGCCAGTAAAATATTGGTTTCAGAGAAAATATCATCACCATGATGACCTGACAGCAGAATAGGGCAACTTGGGCAACATGCTGTTTCTGCAGATTACTGCTGTGGGTTTTTGACAAACCCACATGCACAAGCATGTATGCATTATGCATATCTATAGCAACAACATGCTATATGTTTTTCTGTTTGTGTGTTTACCAGATCTGCATAGATGCTGTGCATGGCCATTACTGACTGTAGGACTTGGTGTTTACCAAAAGGAGTAGGAATAATAAACTCATACATATGTAACATGGTTTACAAATGCAACTCTAAACATTGCAGAGGTGTTTCGAAAAGCCTGTGGATCGAGTTCTCTTAACACTGCGCCCCAGGTCCTCATCTCTGACCTGCCAATTTTATTCAAAAATGGGTTTCTGCATGCATGTGATTTGTGTTCATTCAAGTGGGAGGTCAGCTTCACTCTTGTTTACATAAACAGGCACATGAGTGGGTTAATAGATTTATGGACCGTTTAAGAAGAACAAAAATGAAAATGATCCAAAGTGAAAATGCAGAGAAGATATGACTCAGGTACAACACCAGCTTTATGTCTAAAGGCATGTGTGTCCAAGTCAGTGTGTGTGTTTGAGAGGCTGTGCTTTGAGCAAGGTTTGCTTCTGTTTAACATACATCATGGCTCAAACGTGAGTAAAATTTATTTATGCATAAATTAAGATGTTTATGCATAAGTTAAGATGGGAAGTTGATTGTCTTTTGAATACACTTATCAGGAGAAAATAGGTGATCTGGTAACCCTCTGGCATTTTTTCATTTATATAATTTTGCCAGAAGTTCTCATGTGAGCAAGGGTATTTAACATACTTTAATTCCTGGCATAATCCTTTCCTTACTAAGATGTTGCCCAAATAAAACTTAACAGTACTTCAGAAAAGAAAGTGTAAAAACAGAGATAAAACAAATATGACAATAGAAAAGAAAGAAGTTAATCCTAATTTCCACAACAATAGGCAGTTTCCTGTCAGCTTGTTGACAAAAACAGAACAATAAGTTTGAATATGAGGATTGTAAAACTACATTGCAACAAATGGAACACTTTGGTTGCCAAGTCAATAAATGTATCAGTCAATGTAGGGTCACATCTAATAAAAGTTTGTTTGTACTAAAACATGTGCAAAGTCATTGCACATGCAAAAACATGTCTAAACATATTAACCGTAAATGTGTTAGGAGAAGAAAATGTAAATATATTGATTTAACAACCAATGTGATCTATTAAACCTCACAGCAATGTTGCTCATAGAAAAATTTGCTATATTTAATACGTTTTCAAAGGTGACCTAACAGTATGAGTGGGCGCTTGCTCATACTGCTGCCGTTTTTGGCTAGGGTTACATGATGTTTTTTTAATTCAGAAAAAATCATTCAGAATAAAATAATTTGAAATTAATGTATTCTTTTACGAGAAAATTCTTTTACGAGTTTTACATGAAAATAATAAATACTGATCGTAACTAAATAATTAAAACACGTCCTCACTTTATTCCTCTTTAGAGCTGCAGGTTGGGAAGGGTTCTGATTGGAAAGAAGGTGCACTTGACGTATGAGGTAGACCGGAAATACACACAGTTCGCTCCAGAAAGAACTTTTATTCGGAATTAAACAGGAATTTAAATTCCCACGTAAACATAGCAATTGTCACAAGAAAGAGAAATCAAAACAAAGCGAGGACACTCAGAGAATGCATTTTTCATCCTCGTGAATATTTTTGGGATGAATGAGGAAAAATCATTAAAAACATACTTATAGCTTATACAGCATTGCTATTTACGAGCTGTTGGAGGAACTCAGGATGGATTTGGAGAGGAGTCATGTAATACCTGCAAATGACGGTTATTGTGTCACAAATGTGTCCTTTCTTGAAGCCAAATGTGAGGGAAACATAAAACCACAATCTTTATATTAAAGTCTTAATATACCTTGAGTGAAGTTTCAGCCCAGCAGTCTGTGATTATTGTTTCCAATACATAAGAAACATTCATACTTAACAGATCGAGGGAGGCAGTTTATAGTCTTTTAACGGTGATGAATTGAGCTACAGTGAATGTTCAGCAATTAAAAGAATAATAATATGAGAAGACTGGCATGTCTGTGAATGGTATTTCTTTTTAAACTGGTCACATCACAAAGCATTGAGGAAGAAGCATTTACATGGCTTGATGCTGGTTTTAATACATTCTTGCTAAGAGCATCTCCCCTTTGGTTTGCCAACGTTCATGGCTTATTATTCCTCTAGCAATTATTTCCTCTTCACAATCCCACTTGTGGGGATTCAGAACTACTGATCAATAACCAATAAAGTCGGATCAATTGAGCTTCCAACATGATCTAGCACTCTGATGGGCTTGTCTGTATCATCAGTATAGAGGTTCCTTCTTTCAACTCCTGGCAGCACCCTAAAGCTAAGGGAGGATGTGTTTTTCACTGGTAAGTGGGTCAGTTGGCCTGCAGGCTGACGGAAATCATTGTCCACAAGACTGCGAAGCTAAGAATCCAATTAAGTATATTTTCTAAATTAACTTACAGTGATTTCATTTTGTCAAATGAAAATGCGGTAGTGTTTATGTTTTATAGATGTACATCATTTATGTTAGACGTTCCAAAATAAAGGCTATATGGCTTGTCCTTGGCTGAGGTTTTACTCATTGGTCATGCAGGAGGAGTTCAGGGGCAGGAAAAACTTTGGTCCAATCAGTCTCCAAATCCGATTGCAAGTCAGTGCAAGCTGAACACAATCACAATATGTGATTTGTGATATCAGCTCCCTCTTTTGCTGTATGGCAAAGCGTAGATTGGGATTGGAAGTGATTTTCAACACTGAAAGCAAACGACATGCTTACATTAAGGATTACAATGTCTGAAATCCATTAAACCAAAGGCCTTTCATGTATGACTTTGAAGGTCGTGGCGATGCACCCTTGTTGCACATCAGTATTTATCTGAACAAGTGCAGAAGCGGAGGGGGGAGGGTGGAGTTCATGTTCCTTTTCTTTTTCATGTTTCTGATATATTCTGAAAGAACTACCACGACCATTTTAAAGGCAGACATTTCTGTTATTGCCGTCAAGTTCACTTCTGCAAACACTTCTGTAAACCGCGTCATTTCCAGGCTTATCTGTGATGTTTACTTGGTGTCATATTTGGTTACATTTAGGAAGGCCCAAACATGGTAAATCATAACAAGTTCTACTTTCTGATCCATCTGCTGCTAGCAGAAAGTTAAGTTCTTCCTGGGACATTGAGGATGCTACTCTGTGATCTCCTGTTTTGCAGGGAACAGGCAGATGTAGGAATTAATGGATTTATTTGATTTTTGATTGTTGACTATTTTTTTGTGATAAATCAGAAGTGTAGCATTATGACACAAATAGCACTAATCTGAGCCTTCTCGTGAAAGCCTAGAAATGACCAACCTAATGCTCAAATTTGAAAAAAAAAAATGCTTGCTTACATATTTGATTAAAAAAAGTAAAAATAACAGACACCATAATTAGGAAAATGGCCACATTTAATGTTTGATTCGACATTAAGTGAAAAATACTGAAAACATTCTCTAAACCCTGTGGCACCTCCTGGACTCGGCAGACTCAAATTGGCAGAATTGGATTGTATGTTTCTTCTCATCGTGTCCTTAGAAAGTTGGATTGAGGACTTTTTGGTGCTTGCCCACTATTTTGCTTGCTGCTGATATCATATGAAAAGTATTCTTGGATCCGTAGGTTGATTGTGCACATTGAGACTGGTTGGCGAATGTAGAGGACACTCAGTTAAGCTTTGGAAACTATCCAGTTTTCCTTTCATTCAGTGTTTTAAACCCACTTTAAAACCTTTGAGTAAAGGCTGGATCTGAAAGCTTTAGACCAGTCAGACAAGGCTCTGCAAGGTCAAATGAGTTGAGCTAATCACATCTAATAACAGCTGATTTGTGAAACAAGTAGCAGAAAAGAGACTGTGCGTAAGCCAATGTTTGATTAAATCATGCTTGTGTGTGTCTGTGCGAGTGCATTTATGTGCATTAACTGGTTTTGATGAGTTTCCTGGAGAGAAGCAGACTGTTGGCATATAACCACACATACACCTTGAGAGACAGTGAGAGACTGATTCCCCCTTCCACAGACATGCACTCAGTATCATACAAAGTTGCCCAGAGTCTTCCAACTGAAGCAGATGGTCTTTTTACTCCACCTTTGCCTCTCCTTCTTCCTGTTTCTCTGTTAGTCACTCCACCGGTATCTCTACAGCTTTCCTCCACCTCTGCTTTTCTTAGTTTGCCCATCTGTTGATGCATTGCTCACCCAACTATCTTTCTTTCTGATGGGGTTCTCTTTTTAGCCGCTCTTTCCTCCAAATTTCCTTCTGTCCTGCTTTTTCTTCTCTCCCTCTCTCTCTCTATCTCTCTCTCTCTATCTTGCATATGATTTGTGCTTTCGGGACTCTGTGTCTGTGTGTTTCCTGTGGGAGGTTACTTGAGTTGACAAGGCCACTAGCAGTGTCATGCCACCCCACCTTGATGCTGCGCCAGTTTGTGCATGTTTGTGTGTGTGTGTGTGTATCCATTGGACTATGCCACCATCAGAAATGTGTGTGTTTGTCGCCATCCGTGTGGGTTTGTGTGTGTGAGTGCGTGTAATCGGGTTGACAGTGTTGGCAGCGGGCTTTAGGCACCTTGTCTGAATGCCAGTGTAGCTCAGCCCAGCCCAGAGGATTAGTTCCAGGCTTTTCTTTCTATCTATCTATCTATCTATCTATCTATCTATCTATCTATCTATCTATCTATCTATCTATCTATCCATCCCCACTGTGATTATTTCTCCCAGTCTCGTAATTTTAACAATCTCAGTGTAGTAATTTCTATGATTGTTCTGAACGCCTAAAGAATTGAGGCACAGCAGCAGAAAATATTGGAAAATGAGGTGTTAAATGCTGGAACTTGTGCCTAGACTGCTGTACTGTCAAACTGCATTTTCCCTGCTCTCACATTCTGTCTCGTCACGCTTTCCTAAAATATACTGTAACACGAGGAGGGAACCAACCAAAATGGCTCAGAGCATAGAGGGTGGGGGCCTGGGGGGGAGGGGGGACTCTCTGAGGCTCCTTCTTTTCCTCTGCCACTTTATTCCTTATCTGCCTCCCACCCCTCTCCTTTTTTTCCATCATCCCTTCTTTAAAACTCTCCTCTCTATCTACCCACTTTTTTTCCCCTTTTCTTCCTATATCGTTCCCTCCTTCTTTCCTTTCCACCTGGCATCTTTTCTTTCTGTCTTCCTTATTCCTGCTTTTCATCCTCCCTCTGAATCATTAATGCCTGCCATGTCATGGTGTGTGTGTGGATGTGAGCTGTGTTCAGAATGATTATTCCTTCACATGATATTCTCTTGATCTCCCACTTAATGCGGCAAACAGGCAGCACACTCCTAACTTCTGACTCAGTTTATCATCAGATATTACCCTAAAAGCCTCATGTTACCCTGAAAGGATGTGAACGTGTGAGCAATTGCTGTGGTTGAATCCATTTTCTCACCGGCTGTCTCTTACTTTTTTCTGAAGGTAAATTATTTGCATCGTCTCATGGGTTTTAAGTGCAGATTTACCAGAATCCTCAGCTGAACAATAGTATAGTTGCATTTTTCTGTTCTTGTGTGTATCTGGAAGCCATGCCTCATCTGAATCATTTTTAGGTTTTTACTGCAGCGCATTATGCAAAAGATAGCCCACATACTCTGAACTAACTTTTTAAATCCAAAAATAAAAAAATAAAAAACTTTTTTTTTTTATTTTTTATTTTTTATGTCTTGGTTTGCAGCAGGGAAAAGTACTGGATAATTTACCCTGGAAGACACATGGATGGGGGGCATGAAGGGTTTTGCTGTGGTAAAAAAAAAAAAAAAACAGCACAATGAATAACAGCAAGTACACTTAGAGGTTAAATGGGCTTGATAATAATTAGTTCATAACAGTAATGCTATGCTAATGCTAACAACAGGTGTACCACCAATATGTTTATGTGCTTCGATTGACTTGTAAATAATTGATTTTGCCTCTGGTGATCCAAGTTCCTGGCAGATTTGTATGTAAATGTCGATGTTAAATATTACTCTCTCAACCGAACAAACTTTACCTTCCTTACTGGTTACTGGTTAGAAAGTGGTTCCTGCAATGTGTCAGTTTCTTCTGTTTTTACCTGAAGGCTGCTGATCCATGATACATTTTCTTATTTCTGAATGTTCTTTTTTTTAACTCTCTTGTGAAACACTACTTTTAGGACACAAAATGTTCTTAAAACATGACCATCACCTTTATGGAATCTCTTTCATTGGTTACCTAGGTAGGTAGATATCACAAATATCACTACTGATATATATATATATATATATATATATATATATATATATATATATATATATATATATAATATATATATATATATATATATATATATATATATATATATATATATATATATATATATATATATATATATATATATATTAAAATATATATATATATATATCTCCAGTATGGAGGCAGCTTTATTTTATAAAGCACTATTTGTACAAACATACAAACATAATTTCTGAAATTTTTAATCCCCAGCTCATGTTGTTAACAGCCTGTGGGGGACTACATGAGTAATGCAAAACAGAAGAAACAGATATCTGTCCTTCTGAACTACAAGTTATGCACTGATTTAAGCTGATAGGAAGAGAAATCAATGATACAGAGACAAAAGTTGCCATGGATTGTACCTTAATTTTGCACTGAAAACAAATGTAGAGGTATTTACAAATGAAGCCGTTTAGCACATCTTTGTAATTCTCCCAGTGTCTATGCTACATACTATATTCTGTATCCTTCTGATAGACATTGATGAGCAAAAATTTTATGCAGCAATGTTAGATTCATGGTTAGGACATGGCAGGAGGGTTTTCTGTTGATCGTGCTAAAATGCGCAAATATCATTTGTAGAATATGTAGACGCAAGGGTTATGTAAGAGTTTGAAAAGAAAAATAAAAAACATCCAAAAGAAACTGCTCTGCCATGAGTGGCTGGGAAAATAGAGGGAATGAAACTTGACTTTAGGAGAAAAGAAAATGGCATGTATGTGACTGATAGACTAAGAAATGGATAGAAATGACAAACAATACAGCTGAAAAATATTTAATAGGCTGTTATTGAGGAAGTCTAGACAGAGGATGTTTACTGTGTATTGCTAGAATGTCAATTAATTGTAATAAAAAAATGTATTATTTTCATGCACAAGATGTCATTTATGCCAATATACACAAACTACACTGTAGCCTGTTTCTCAGAATGTCTTTTAGACGAGGAGGCTAATTATTGGACTAGTTGGTGAACTTCTTTCTGGCACAGAACAAAGTGCTGAATGAAAGAAAAGGTGTCTTTTTTTTTTTTTTTTTTTTTAGGAAATTTCATACATAAAATAAAATATTTCAAGTTTCAAGTTTTTCCAAAGATTTTTCAGACGTCCTGAACATTGAAAAACTAGTCATTATAGAAACAAACAAACAAAACATACAACAAAAGGTGACAAAATTAACAAAGAAACGCCACGTGAAATGTCTGAAAAGGAGTAATATAACAGGAAGAATTGACAATGCTCTACATCAAATGTTGGAACACGCTGGAAGAAAAAAAATTGCCCTTATTTTTCTTTTTCACAAAAAAAGAATGCAAAGTTGCCTTGTTTTATATCCACAATAACCATCACCATACAGCAACAGCGTTCCAGGACTTTAAACATCAGGTGCGATGCAGATGCACAATCCATTAGTACAACGTGAGTGCAGCACTGGTAAAAGTCATAAACAAACCAGAGAGATGGAGAGGGAATGCAGAAAAGAAGACAAGGCAGATGAAGACAAAGATGAGAAAATATTACACCTAAACTTCAAATACTGCTACAAGTAATACAAGGATGGCCAGCAATAGTACAAAAAAGAATGAGGAGGACCAAGGTTGAGACAGTGTTACAGTGGATAAACTTTCTTTACTTAAAAATGAGAGAAGAAATGAAAAAGGTGTCTGAAGAAGATAAGGGGAAGAAATAAATCATTTTAAAAAAGGAGCCTTTAAATAGGTTAGAAAAGCCACAGAAGAAATAGTGATTAGTCTTTGAATTTTCTGTGTGTAAAGGAGAAAACTGTTGATTACTTAGTCACCTTTTAATGTAAAAGTGCTCTCATTTTGTACATTTATGTGTGTGTGTGTGAGAGAGAGAGATAGCTGTACTTTGTGTTGCTCCTTTAAATGCTTTTGTTTCAAAGTTGAATTTAAATCCTCTGAAAAGTTGCTTTTTTATGATTTTTATGGTTGAAACATCAGCTGGATGTCGGCTTAATGCATTGCTTCTGAACAGTGATGGAAAAATGCCTTAACAGTAATAATAACAGTTTAAGGTGCTTTGCCTGTCTTTGTCTGTGTGTGTGTGTGTTTTGGATGAGTGTGTATTTTTCCTCCAGACAACTTCCACTGAAGCTACTCTGATATTTATTTATTTCTGTTGCTGATCTTAAGCCCCAAAGTTGTCATCAAACTTTTTATAATCTTATATTTGCTGCTTTGTGTGTGTGTGACTCATGACAGCTATCCAGAAATCTCTCCAGCTTTACCTCTAGCTACTTCTTCACACCCTCATCTTCCCCCCAACAACAGATCCCCCCCCCGCCCCCCCCCCGCAACAACATTGCGTACACCTAAATCTTTTGCAGGGTTCTGTTTAACACAATTAAGCCCCTTTGTCTTTTCTTGTTCTTTAACTCCTCCACAACTTTCTAAGAGGACAATGAATATTTGTAAAGCTATTGCTGCTGTCACATTAACGTCATAATATATTAAAACGCTGCTTCTCTCAGCATTTTGTTTGCATTTGAAAACAAATTCCTGTCCAGTGAACCACTTCACATGAAATTCCTATTTACACTTTAATGACAAAATAGGCCTTTACAAGCAAAATTGGGTAAAAACAATACATTTTGGAGCTGCACTGTTCCTTTGCTGTTATTATTATCACATTTAATTTAAAATAATTTGGTTAACATTGTTTTTCTTTGAAAATAGCTGAACTATGGTTAATTTGGCTGTGGGAAAGTTTTTTTAAAGGTTCAGGAGTGACTGTGGAGGAACCCAACATGCTGTATGCACGCTGACAGATTTTTCATAATCTGCTACATGGTTTTATTTACCTTTCTTTCAATAGGTTTCACTAGGTAACAGTATCAGGTTTGCTAGGGGCTGATTCACTGATGTTTTCCCTTGAAGTACAATCTTTTATTGCAGGCTACTGTGGTCACTTGTAGTGTTTGAAAAATGGATGTTTGGCATGCAATATCATTCATCTGATCTTCCAAAAAGATTGTTAAAACCCACCCGAGTGCAAAATAATTTCATTATTTCTTTCTGCTACTGAGTGCTTTGTCAAGAATCTACTTAAAAAGAAAAAAATATCTAGTAACATGAGTGTTTAAAGTAAGATTTTACATCAGATTGCGTTATGTGATGAATGTATTAACTGACAGCTCGCATCAGAATCCCACATGAAAGCTCATATTGTGAAAATATGTTTCATCGGATGGTCTTGTGAGATGTCTGGAAGGAACAGATAATCTGTGAATTATTTTCCTATTAAGTGCTACATTTGTTCAGTCTATGATTTTCACAAAAACAGTAGGCTGCAGACTGACAAAAGAGTGAGATTTTGTTCCATTTCAGCTCAGATGTGACTTCCAGCTGTAATGGAACAAATGAGATTGCGTGTACCTGCAGACTTGCTCCGCTGGATGGATATGTTTCTTTAACCAAAGCTCTCATATAGTCACCAGCAACCGTTTGCTGTGATCTTACTCATCCCCACTTGAAGTGCATATCCCAGTTCATATGTACTAACACAATTGCACAATTATTGTGATTCTCATCCACTGGCTTCTTTGCTTACTTACCTTTTACCAGAAAGGCCATGTATGGCTTTACTTCCGTCACCAAGAATTAACTTCCACCCTCGCTCCTCTTGTTCCTCGTATTATGTTGTTGGACATTTCTTACCATTTTCTGTCATATCAGACTTTGCGCATCATGTGATCGTTGTACATTTATATAACGAGTTACTCTTGTCAGAAAGCTGTGCTAGCCCACCCTTAAAATATGCACAATAATGGGCTGGTTTGAGTTTTTCTACTAGAATTAACCTCACTTCCTCTTTAATCCTCTCATTTATTCATTGACTCTTTTATATTTGTGCATTTGCTGGTTCCACTTTAACATCTTGCAAAAAATCCCTGGTACAGATTTTCCTTGTAATATACTGTGGTTTATTAACTATTAAGCACTTGAAACCTTTTTTAATGTGGGCTTTTTGTTATTCAGTTTTCTCATTTGCTTCGGATAGTGACGTTACCAGTTTCTTGACAGACATTTGAACAAAATGCAAAATTCATCCCAGAAAGTCTCTAAATGAGTCTTAAAAGATCCTCTAGGGATCTTCAGGAGGAGAGTTGAAAACAGACATATTCTACGACTTTTATCTGTCACTCGACCAAATTTCACAGTGACTTATTTATGGGGAAAATCTACAGATAGAATTTATAACATGACAGTCACATCAACACTGTGTTCCAACCTACAGAGTATACGGGTTTGTATCCTCCCTTTGCATGCATGGATTCATTTTCCTCCAAGCATCCTTCAGAATTATTTTGTCTAAGGTCTGTCGTGTAATGTGACAAGATTATTGTTCTGTTTTGTGTCTGCACAGTACAGAAGAGACAAAGATTGAGATTTTTTTGTACTGTTCCGCATTCTTTTGGCATTTCATTTCAGATTTGTGTGTGATTGATCATTTTATTTTAGTGTCCTGCCTCCAAATGTTCAGAGATAGGAAACTTCACTGCAATGGCAAAGTTACATTTAATAAAAAGAAATAAGGAAGTTGAAGAATTATTTTCTAACTGCTAAACATTTTGTAAAATATATACTTAAAAGATGTGTGAACATAAACGCAAACACAAATATGTTGCGTAACTTCCTTTAGTATGTATTACTTTTCAACATCTGCTCTAACTGCAAAGCTAATGGCTTGTTCTCCTTTTTTTGCTTCCTTTTCATCAAAATGTCCTGGCTCATTGTACGGGCTCTCCTAAATCAAGACCATTCTGAATTTCAGTGTTGGAATGAAGACCCCAATGGAAAGAATTGGCTTTCTTTTGACTTGCTAATGAAAACAAATGTTTTTTCGTAACATTTTAAGGTTTTCTTCTTCTTCTTCTTCTTCTTCTTATTATTATTATTATTATCATTAGGGTCCGAGTCATACGAAGTATGGCAGGGCCCTATTGTTGTTGAAATAATAATAATAATTATCATTATTCTTATTATTATTAGTGTCATATATCAGTATTTGTATGATTCCATAATCCCATCAATGATCAAATTCAACTTATAACAAATCCACAACTTTAGGACTAAACTGACAAACCTCTGCCTTCTAATAATTATTTGTTTTTAGGTGAATCCTGGAACCCAGTGGTTGTGATTATACTTTTCCAGATAAAATTCAGTGATTTAAAAGGGTATATGCTTTTTTTACTACCATCTTGTCTTCTCCATTGTGTGAGAATATTTGAGTAATATATAATATAGTGACTGTAATAAGGGGGCTTAAGGACTGAGAAAGGCTTTAATGTTTGTTCGTTATGATATATTAACATAATACTGGGATCAATGTTGCAAATAAAACAGGTACCATCCATGAATTAGAACATTTTGGAAGCTGTTTGTTGCTTTTGCTGCATAAATATTCAGGTTAGAAAATTAAAAATGTGTTTTTGTGTCTTTAAATCCCATATTATAGTAGATGATATTCTGAAGAAACCCACAAACACCTTATTAACACGGCATAATGGAGAACTTTGCCATTATAAGACGCTTGTATGATAATTGTGTAAAAACAGATTTATATGCCATTGCGTTTAATTATTTTTTTGCTTTTCTTCCAGACAGACTTCATTGGCATTTGTAGCCATAGTGGTTTTATGTTGTACAGACACGTTGATTATTACTAAGATGGAAATGCCAATGAAGACATTCATCAAAAGAAAAAAAGGAGCAATTTTGCTTTACATTTTTTAAGCGAAACTGAGTTACAAATTCATTTTCCAAAGACATACACACTTTTGCTCACATACACAAACACACATTATTTAAATAGGTGCCGGTTGATTAAACCCATTATATCAGACCTGTCAGACAAAGAGAGGCAATGTGAAAGAGAAAAAAAAAAAAAAAACTTAATAGAATCAAAGAGAGAATGAAAGAAAAACATATGACAAACTGTCCTTCACCTATATTAATTAAAGTTATCAGAGACACAAAGGCTGGGCACAGACACACACTCCATCACAGTTCTACATCAAAACCTTGCTGGTACTTAGATGTACGAACATTTTTGGTGAATATGAGCTTATAAATAATACAGAAAAAACAGGAAATGGGCATTCAATGAACACGGCAACCACATCCATCATTTGAATTACAAGTAAATCTTATTTTCTCTTCATCAAATTAGCAGAAAATTTCAAATAGCACAAATATGTATGTTTTGCTATGCATTATTTTTGTCTGTCACAGTATACTGTACATATTACTGTCATAGGTAGTTAATTTTTTTATACCATGGTCAGTGATAATTGGCATGCATTATATTCATGTACATGTAGTTCGGCAAGTTAAATAACTGTAATATCACTCCGTTAAGGGTGTCACCATAGCAATCAACTGATTAATCAACTGATTCGGATCAGCTGGCTTTTGACACGTATGGAGGAGAAGTGCACTGCCGCTTGGCCACGGTCGCTTAACTAAAAAAATACATTGAGGCCAACTTAAAATCCCTCCTCTACTCTAGCATATTTATCAAGTAAAGTAAAGAATAAAATATTGATATAAAATGTTTACCATGTGGGACCATGTTATAAGCAGATTAAACAACGTGGAGCTGTGAATTACACGATTTTAATGGACGGCATGCACTCTTCTGTGAAAGTGCATTAAAACCATATCATGCATAGCTCCTTGTTGTTTCATCCTTAGCCTGCATACCAACATTTAATTACACTAACTTAATTAGTGTCTCTCTCCTGTTTAAAAGTGTGTGTGTGTGTGTGTGTGTGTGTGTGTGTGTGTGTGTGTGTGTGTGTGTGTGTGTGTGTGTGTGTATGTGTGTGTGTGTGTGGCTAAACCTTAACAGAAAGTAGGCTAACCAAGACTTTCATGGTGAGACAGAATGATTCAACAGCAATGGCCTTTGGAACAGACCAACATAGTTTGTGTCATTAACATTTCATTAACAGGTGAGATCATTTCCATGACAATGTAGCAATAGCTTCCGATAGACTCACTGCATTTGTTGGTAGTCTGATGTCAAAGAAGAAAATGTAGACAACCGATTAAATTTGATTAAGTATTTTGTTCAAAGTAAACAGTCAAGTTCCCGGGATAAACTGGTCAAACACAAATTGTAGGACTCAAATTTTCTTGCTCAGCGAGCTTTTACAAACATTCACAGAAATCTGATTTAGCTGCTTATCAATACCCTTATTCTGTCTTGGTTGTGTGCAGCTCTTCTGTTAGGATTTCTTTGTTCTGTTTACTTTTCATTTAATGTTTAGTTAGAGTCAGGGAAGTAACTTGGATTTTTTGGCCGAAACAAATGTAGCCTGACAGTGTCTTGAAAGTACAATTAAAGTTGGTTTTTGCTCTTCATTGAATTACATGAACTCTTTTACAACTGTCTCAAACCTGCCAGTCTGGCAGGTTTTCATTGTTTCTCTGGTGCAACACATGTGACTGAAATTAATGGATCATTGCGAAGAAGTTAACAAAAGCTTTTTGAACCATTTGATTTAGGTGTGTGACAAGGAGAAACAACGAAAACCTGATGGATAGCCATCCTGGAGGACTCGAGGTTGAGATCCCTGACCTTGACTGTACAGTATATCTAGCTGTTAAACATACTGTAGCGTCATGGCTAAACGTTAGCATCAGCAGCATCAAATTGAGAATTACCTTATCATGCTACTTTTTCATATTCCTCTGATGTGTTGCACCTCTGAGCCTTAGATACAGTCTAATTTTAAACTTTTATAAACATTTTAATCCAAACTCACGAGGTACACTCATAAATATGTTTTGTTTTATCTACTTGCCCCACCTGCTTCAATGCCTTGACTTATTTTTGACCATTATCTAAATGTGCTTGTAACAATAAATTGTGCCTTAAGGGTACTTTCCTCTTTTTACTTGTTTTTTTTTTTCTTGTCTGTGTTTTACTAAAGGGAGTCAGTAATGGCTTTGTCCCAGATTAAGTTTCCAGCAGCGGTTTGCACGTAGCATGGCTGACTATGCAACTGAGACGCTGTTATGGACTTAACACAATACCATTATCGTTGTAACACTGTGCTAATGCTCTTTCTTGCTTTTTCTATCTCCCAAAACACACACACATAGACACACACACACACACACACACACACACACACACACACACACACACACACACACACACACACACATATTTTTACTTCCTCAAGCTGCGTTTCTCTGGAAACTAATGGATTGTGTTCCTAGAAAAACACAACTACTTAAGAGCTGGTTAGGGATTGATCCACAGGTGAGTGAATGTGTTTGCATATCTTTGTGTGCTTGACAGATAAACACACATGAGTTTTGTTGTTTGCTCTTCTTGTGTGTGTGTGTGCTCATCTCATGAGAACATCTATCCATCCATCTGTCTTTTGGAATCTCTCCAGAAGGGTTTGTAATGATGACTTGCAGGGCGTTTCGGATTGTGTGTCTGTGTGTTCGAAGGATATCTGTCATTCTGTGAGTGCTTACTGATGCTAACTTTATATTATCATTATCATTACGTTGTTTGATGATCATATATGGGTCATTCTTTTGGCCTGACCCAGCTGTTCTCTTCCAGACACTTGGTGATGCAGAGCTGAAAGCAGTAATCCAATCAACTGCTCAGAGTACCTCTCAGAGGAAAATAAGCACATGCAAAGTACAAGTGTAGGAGGGGAAAATATAGCATAATATACTTTATCAAACTCAAATGCATAGACATAATAAGAACCATATAAAGACCGAACTATATGAGCATATTTCAGAGTTTCTCCTGTAAATGGGCTCCTGTGTGCTTTAAATGTTTAAATAGACAACTGCTAGCAGGCATCGACTACTTAGCTCTTGACATCACTGGTGGTTAAAAGAAGAGAAAAAAGGTTGATAGCGGCAAGCTGTGAAGAAAAACCATGTAGAGAGAAAGATGTTTTGTCATCATCTGTGCTTCAGCACACTGAACGTTTCTACATCAGCCCATCCCTGGGAAATGTACACGACCTGCAATGCTGTGTTGTAAATCTAATCTGCATGTTACAGCAGCTATCTGTTTGCAGTTCATATGTGAAATTTGTTACACATTTAACATTATTAGTTGTGGTTTGGACACTTGAGCAAATACCACTAACTATTTCATTGCTAACCTTGTGAGCACTGATGATTGCCTTTTTTGACTTCAAAGAATATCTCGTGACTCGTAGCCCACCTCTCACTGACTCGTAATTCTTTCCAAGTTCATGCGGTTTCCTCTAGGTGATCCAGATTCTTCACATGGTCCACAGACATGCAAGTCAAGTGGATTAGAGGAAACAAATTGCTCATAGGTGTGACTTAGAGTGTGAAGGATTCTCTGTCTCTTTGTATTAGATGTGACAGACCACCACAGGCAACCTGGCCTGGCAGTATTTGTGTCTTTTTAACAAGGGGATGCTCGTGACCTTGAGGAAGACAAAGCAGGTAAAGAGATGTGATTTGGGATTAGTTTTATTGTTTTACTTTCTTTATCTCTTCAAACTTTTGTTTTTGGTTCAGTTCGTCTCTTAGAGCAAAAAAAAAACAAACAGACAATGGATACAATGAAGCAATGCACTTCCAGCAGGATATAACACATCCTGAGCAAATATCGATCCTAATTTAATTTAAACTTCATATTGGCACAACTTGTGCCTTATTCACACTGAATACAACATCATAAAACAATTACAAGTTGCTGCAAAGGTGTTCGACAGCGCAAGATAATGTTATTATAAGGCTTTATCGTCTGATTAACTGCTTATAAATAACAATATACTGTTTAGATATATATAAGAACAAAAAATGCAGTTATTTCTAATATCTGGCAATATGAAAGCAGTATAATTATCAGATTATTCTGCTTAAGTAATTCACTAACATTTAGAGTTACCAATTAAATCTTTTAACCTGTTCTACTTTGGCAGTCATGGTGTATATAAGCGATGACATACATGTCTGTTTTGTTTTTATTTATTTGTTTTTCTAAGAAATAAATAAACGCCGCCCCACCCCACTCACTCTCCGTTATCTCTAAACCTAAATGTCTCAAGAAATGGTGATTAACCTCCTCCCTATCTTTCTAATTAAATTACCAGTGGATACTTCTGTAAAAAAAAAAAAAAAATGCTAGTGATATCCTGGAGTTCTCTGGTGGAGGGACAGAATATTTGATGGGAAATGAATAAAGGAAGCACATCTGGTGTTAGAATACACCCACTGAGACACTGAGGTTTATGGGGCGACACTGATTAGAAGTCAGACGCCCTTGTGTAGACACACACAGTATCAAATTTTAATCCAGATGCCAGGAGAAAGAGGGTACATAGCTATGATTGTGCTCATATCGGCCTACTGGTGTAGTGAGCTTTCAATGGTATGTGCGTCAATGAGCAGCGTGGGTGTTTGATAGGATTTTAATTAGTATGTGCGCAACTATGTGTTTTTCCACTTTTGTGTTTTGTGTTTGGACAGAATATACGTGTGTATATGTATATGCGAATTTGCACGTGTATGCATGCTAATGACAGGGTGAAGACACTCCTACTGCAGTTCTGATTACACTGGCAGAGAGCAGATAATGGCATCTCCTCTTGTCTCAACTATGCACTAATTAAACACTGGAAGATAGCTATAAAATGTTGTGTGCCTGCATGTGGACTTAAATAGGTCTCCTCTAACCCAGACTTGTTTTGTTTGGATGCCATTTGAAACCTTGTTATTGATCCAGACTGGGTCAAACTGCTTCTTAGCTTACATTAAAATCCAGTGACTATATGTGTTAACTTTTCAGAGTTTTTTTCGTATTCACAAAATTACAAACATTAAAAGCTACTTTATAATGTTGCGCCCAAGCGGCAACCTCTGCTTAAGTGAGGCCTATGTGGAAGTGCCAAAAAATAACATCTCGAAATTCAATGCAATTGGGGTGTGCCATTTTGATTGACAGGTACCCAACTCCCAGCTGCAAGAAGGAAAAGAGGAGCCCACTTGGGGTTTTTAACTGGCTAACAGCACGACTTAGTTCTAGTCAGCCTACCTCCATTAGCTGGTTAGTTCCCATTAGCTCCAGGTTAGCTTGGGCCCTTACAGGGAGATCGGAGTTTGATCAAAGTCAACCATTTACCCCCATGCTTACAGTACCCCTCTCAGCTCCAGCTTGTTGCCAATTATTGTATTTTCCGGGAGCAACGGCACATGTGACATTGCCAAAGTGGCTCTTTGGGAACTGCCCAATGAGCTTCAATGCAGCTAATCATAAACCAATGGGTGATGTCACAGAGGCTTCTATCTTACATACAGTCTATGTGCACCACTTTAAATATTAAATTAACTGATCAGAGTAGTTATGCTTCACTTAAAATTAGTTGTCCAGAGGGTGGGTAATGTACTATATATGTCTGGTATGTATCATCTTATCTGCCATGTGACCTAAAACAAGCATGTCAACTAAATCTTGAGAGGTGCAGTTTTAACAAAACCATTGCACAGCCATAACTTATGGTCTCCAACGCACCTTACCATCCGTTTTGTCAAGCTGTGTTTAGACTATAGCAGATTGTTCATGTTTCACAAGTTCATAACCCACGGAGGTTTACCTGCACCAGGAATTATTAACTTGCCATTCATTTTTGTATTTTTGTATTTTTCCGAATCAGTGATGGCTAATTTAATATCCCACTACAAATAAACCCATAGATGGTTAATAGAAAAAAAAAGAAAAAAACAGAAGAGATTCAATTGAATATTATAGTGACACTTTTCAATAATTGAAAATTAACATTTTCAAGTATTTCAATGAGCACCTATGTAAAGAGTGAAATATGCTTAATTTTACAGCAGGGGTGCACAAGTCCAGACCTTGAGAACTTCTATCCTGTAAGTTTTAGATGGATCTATTCTCCATCACACCTAAAACATGCGGAATAATAGATCTGGAGGACAGGATTTGGGCATCTCTACCTTAAAGGCTATCAGGCTGCAAAATACAAAAATAAACCATATTCCATGTATACTTCAGGGGATAAATACATTAAATATTTGCTTGGGATTTTTAATCTTCAGCTTACATCAAGGTGACATAAAATAAGCTCAGGTGATCATTTAATTTGCATAAAATTTCCATCTGTGTCAATGCCTGTTGTTCAGTGCTGTCTGTATAACCGATCTCATCTCATCTGTTTGAGAGCTTGGCATGTCATTGTCTTGCTGATAAAAAGGAAAATAAAAGGGTGCAGTCTATCCTTATTATTATCATGTGTCAAAACCTTTACATTCATGTTTTTTTTTTCAAAACTGTTCTTTCGAAAGCCCTTACAAGTGCCTCAGTAGAGCCCCTTTTCTCAAAATGCACCTATGTTATCAGTTTAGATAACAAACCGAGGCTTCGGCTCCATTCATCCCAGTGGTCTACTTTCAGTCCCTTGTCCCATTAGTTTCACTCTGTTTGTCCAATTTAATTTCAGGTGTGTGATGATATCACTGCCAGAGAATGCCCTCAGCACACAGCAAGTGACACAGTAAAGTGAAGAACTGTCCAGTTCATAAAAGACTAACAGCAATACTTGTATTAGCCATTACCTCCTAACACTGCGTTGTGTTAAAGGTATGATTTGCAGTGGACACCTATCTAAAGGGCATTTTAAGTATACACACGGTCGAGGATGGTATATATACAAATGAGCAACTTCACTGGACATTAGTGAGTCATATATATAGTTTACATATATCATAAAACTGAACACTTTTACACACATTGTCACAAACAAGTTTACCTCAGATAGCAATACATCTGTGTTTTTAGAGAATATTTATATTGCGAGGCTATGAGAACATATTATTTTATGAATATTTCTATAGAATAGATTAAGTTAAATGCCTGTCTGGTTAAGGGAAAGAAGCAAGCTTCTTTGTTGACTTGCTTACCTTGAATTGACTGGAGTGACGAGAACATTTAATGTCATACTGATGACATCACAGGCGTTTCAAAAGGATTGGAGATTACAGCAGCACATCATTTACGGGACAAACTAAAACCAGAAATTATTGTTTGATCTATTTCTGTTTAAAGGCTTGATTTACACTGTGTGTATAGCAGTCTTAATAACAGATGTTTAATGCCAGCAGTATGCGCAGCAGGTTCGGAAAGGGTTTTGGTCATTTAATATATTTCAACAATAAGACATTAGTCTATGTTGTCTTTGGTCTGTGTGAATATTTTAGAAATATTGGCTGAGTCTTTCACAATTTACCCACTTTTCATAAGCCAATATTTCAACAACTGGAGTGCAAGGAATTGGGTTTAAAGGCTTATGACATTGTCAGAGTTAATCCAGTTATCATTGTTATTCAAAATTCATATGCCTCCAAAATGCAAAGTGTTCTCTGGAAGATTTAAAGTGCAGGAGATGAGAAATGTTCACTGACTTAAACCTTCAAATTTTAGTGTAAATGCTCTGGTTTTTATTTCTATGTTGCTTTGTTTATAGGTCATCTTCTTTTTCTTTTTGCTGAACGAAAATATATTTTAAGAGATTTCCTGAAGCTAATGCAATCACATGCAGAAGAGAGAGCTATAGCAACAGCTAACAAGCAACGTAGAGCTGACGGTGAATTGTATTGAAGCTCACTCAGTCAGTTCCAGCACTTAATTATGGTAAGCACTATGCTTTTATAGTCCGCACACATGCAGAGTGCACTCAAGATTTCATTCAAAACTGGCTTCTTTTGCATTTTAATGTTGAATGTTAACACAAGAACTAAGCCTCTATGTCCTTCTTGTTGTTGTTTGAAAATGCATAAGGATATTTCCTAAAGGAGAATTGTGACTAGCAGCATAACAGATGTAGCACATGTTTATATGAAACTGAAATCAGAGCAGGTTATTTTGTACACACTGTAAGCTACGTTTACCACTCCAGTACATTGTGCTTTCCTGCTTAAAGTCAGAAACACATACATGTAACATAAACCCCTCATTCAAACTCATTGTGTGAGACATTGCATGGATGATACCTCTGAGGAAAAAGAAACCAAAGGCAGCATTGGGAATGTCACAAAACTAATTTGGAAAGTAACGTAATAACAACCTGCTGCCATACAGATGACAAAATTATGAGATGTCAAAATCAATTTTTCAAGACAGACAAATATGAGCAGCTAACTTTTCTGTGCGCCCAGCTCCCTTTAGGATTTCACAAAAACAATACACTCTTGTCATAACAGTGACGTTATAAAATATTAAACTCTTCATCTGGGTGAGTTGTCTGTTTGAACAGGACCGACAATCACTCAGATCTATGCAGAGGGATATTTCACGGTGATAGAAAGCAATGCACTAACGCACTGAAATGTCAACGAGCATCTTTTGATGCTACTACAAAGCACTAAGTTAAATTATGAAGGCAGCTCAAACAGTGATGCCGCCTCTTTTTTTTTTTTTTTTTCTTTTCAAAGTTTGTATAAAATACTAAGTGTGTGTGTTAACAGTAGATCTCTGTGACACCTTTAATCCCGTGTTTCATCAGTATCCAAATTTTTGAAATGTACTTCATCCCTGACGTGGTCTGACATGTCTACAGTCATGTAATATGAGAACAGCTGAAGCAAAACTAAGTGTACATGAACGAGGTAAAACGTTGTACCAGTCAATGTACCGCACATTTTAAATCAATCCAAGTATGAAATGTGCAGGAGTCACTGCCAAAGATAGCATGTATTATTAACTTGCTGCAGGCGAACACTGAATACTGAATGACAGTTAAATATGAGAGAAGTCCGATATATGGTAAGATGTTATATGGGAATGTTAATGTACACAAAAAGTCAGTGTTGTAAAACATGTCAGACATTGGTATGAAGTAATTATGAAAATCTTCTTTAAATTTTACTTCAAATTATTACAGGCTTTTACTTTAGATTAGAGTATATATCTTTACAGTGTTCATCTGGTGCAAACAATAATCATGTGAGGCTGCTGGAGTAAGAAAAGGCAAAGAATTTAGACAAAAGACACTCCAGCTAATAAAGAAAATAAATTAATATAGAAGAAATCCTTTTCTTGAACATTTTCATGATGAACAGATGATGATGATGATGAGTGGAATTGTTTAATCTAGCCTCTGAATTTTACAATTGCCACAAACATTTATGATCTATGTGTTTAAGCTGCTTCATAAATAAAGGCAGATGGTATTTTTTTTAAATAAAAGGTGATTATTACACATTTAGGGGCGTCTTACATCTGATGATCATTGTTGCAATGTGGCTTCTTTTATTTTTAAAAATCTCTTGTTGAAGTAAGAATGACGTGGCTAATGGCTAAAAAAGTTAATTCCTCTGATTACACCTTTTACTTTTAGCATTTTATCTTAATCTATTTGAGCTTTCTCTGTCTTTAAACTTCTTTATTTATTTTTTTAAGGATTTGATGTATTTTTTCCAACGCTTCTTCTACACCCCACATTGGAAGAAACATTAAATCTAATGTAACAGCTCACATTAACACTTGTATCTCTTCTACTTCCAGACAACCACAGTTGACATTAGTCCTTTGTTCACAGAATCAAAGGCTACCCACTATCCTGTGCTCGAAATATCTCTCTTTCAAACAAAGAGAGAGAGAGCTAAGACCCTCCTATGCATTGCTGATCCAAAGCACATTTTCTTTTTTAATCCTCTAAAATAAGCCACAAAGTCTTTGGGAAAAAAAAACAAAACAAAACAGAACACATTTATTACAACTTTGACGATCACAAACGCCATTTCACTGGTTCTCTTTGTCACATGTAAACACAAAATTGTCATGATATAACTTTGGCTCTAGGCTGTAATAAGCACTTGGTTAAGGTTAAAAAAGAAGATAATAATACACATCTTTCTCTTCTTCACCATCATGTTATTAGATACCACTTTACCCTTTATTTGCAGTTCCTCTCACAGACCTCTAGAGGTTTGTTTAGTTTTCTCTCTCTCTGTCTTTGTGTCTGTCTGTGTGTAGTCCTTCTTGTCATGTTTTCATAAGGTTGGTGTTCACATGCCTGTGTGTTCATGGTGCATCTGCAAGTCAACCAGAATGCTATTGATCCCAACTGGAATCCCCTTAATCGCAGACAGATATGTGAAGCTCAGCTATGAATGTTTTCTACCCTTCGGAATTTGTCCTGATAATGCTGAAAATGTTTAGCTTGTGCCGTGGATAAGAAAGGCACCAGCTGGTGAGGAAGGACATTTTTAAAGATGAAGTTGTAAGAAAATATTAAAAAGTATGCTCAAAGTAAAACTTCTTTGTTGTGATGTTTGATGTGCTTTTGTCCACGTCTTGCACTAAGACGTGCTTCACAGCTGAATGCAAGTAGAATTTGTTGGTAAGTTAGATGGTTTAAAAAAACGTAAACAGGTTGCACAGGACGGTGCTGCCGTCGCAAACCAAGCTGGATTCCCGTAGAGTTGTTTGTTAAGCTGACATCCTTATTAGAGAATAACACAGCACTGTTTCTCATCATCATTTGTCCCGTCTAAGCAGGCATAGCTGCACAGTAGGATGGAAATGTCAAAACATAGATGACTTTGTCATCAAAGACTTGACTTGATGTAATACAGTGTGACTGTCTATCAGTGAACTGCGTCTGTCTGGGTAAAAATTAATCAAAGCCAGACACAGACGCAGCAGTTGGTCTCAGCAGATGCAGCATGGATGGCGCTTAATGACCATACAATATGTTTTATTTACAGTTGGTGGACAAAACAACAGATAATTACACTTTCAGGCAATTTCAGGCATTTTATTATATCAAAGGTATATATTTGGTGACATGGAAGGAGACCGTAAGCCACACGGAAACAGTATATTAGCAACATGACAGCAATAAAATCAGGATTTTCCTTCCTGTCTCTTTTATGGAGATTTTACTCATTTATTTGGCATAAATAGCTAAAAAGAGAGGCATGGGGCCTACTATCATGCAGAAAGCTTCACAAGTGTGACATCTTAAAAGTTTAAAAGATGTTTAAAATTTAAAAATGCACCTGCTCCTGATGGCACAGCACGCTGGAGACTCTGTGTCACATAAAACAGGAGCCCACAGCAGGAAAAGTGATTTCCAATCTGATCATGCATGGTGACATGGAACATTATGCGTGGGTGGAAGTTTGTAATAGCTACTGTGCTAACCTCAAACAGCCTGCAATAAGTCTTTATAAAGTCATTTTTGAGCCTGTACTCTGTGTTCTCAGAAAGAAATGATTAAATTAATAAATAAGGCATTTTGCTCAAAGTAAACAGTTCGGCAACAATAGGCATTATGCCATATTTCCACATGCTACCAAAGCTTAATTGAGCTTTTTGTTGTTGTTGTTGTTGTTTATTTGCATGCTTTTCTTTTCTTTTTTTCTCAAAGTTGCAAAGCTAAAAAAAAAAAAAAAAAAAATTAAAACAAAAAATAAAAAACTATGGTGAACTCAGCATTCTTCCCATGGCCGGTGTAATGAGAATAAACAAGCCTGCATCCTGTTGCCAGAGACCAATGCTGTAATTCAGGAGACAAAGCAGTTGTCATAAAAGAAGTGATAAACAATAACATTGCTCATCCACAACATGTTGAGTACATGTCGCTTATATCTACAAGAAGAAAAAGAATTAAAAAAAAATCTTCACCTATAATTTACATCTCTTGCATTAAGTGGCATCATGTTTAGAAAAGTAGCATCTTCGTCTCTCTATTTTTTTTTTTTTTACCTCTTTTCTTTCCCTCCCTTTTATTAAGTGAATGTGTCTAAATGACAAATAAGCTCCATAATATTATAGAAGCAGGGATCATTGAGCTGATCCAAACTCCCCACCGTGTTTTAAATCACTGTTTGGGGAACATATACAGAAACAATCTCTGCCAAACAAGTAGCCGTCTGACTCACTGCAACGCCTAACACAAATTTGTCAATTACGGTGTACATCCGTGTATTTGTGTGTTTATGTGTGCACGGGTGCCCGTAATCGCTACTTAGCTTACTCCTTAAGAAATCGTGGAAGAGAACGACGGATCAATGGACACAATTTTTACACACCTGTAAACAAATCACTAACATAGCTTTAACAGGGCAGTGAAGGCAAGCAGGGCTCCTTTTCTCTGTAAGACATCTGTTTTATAGGTACTTGGAGACAAGATGTTATAAGAAATGAAAAGAGAAATAGTTGAATGTTGATCCTATTTACCTTCTGCCAGCTGAATAAAATAAAACAAATCATTATAGACAGATTTTTTTTTTTTTTAATCACTTTTGACAATATCTGCTCCGTTTTGATTGGATTGAAAATGAGAGCGCCTGTGTGCAACCAAATACCTTCTCAGCCACACACACGCCTTAAAGGTGAAAACCTACACAAAACTGAAAGCTGAGACAGGTATTTTAGAAATATGAATCAGTGACTCAGAATCACACTTCTCAACAGTGTCCCATGTTTGATGCGCACATACGTCCACGCTGCAGGTGCATGTGGCTGACCTTGTCAAATGCAACATAATCTCATGAGTGCTTAAAAATAGCACACTACTTCAGGCACTTTCTTTTTCTTCCATTTAAATGTATTTTAAGCTTTTGGCATACCATTTTGTGTCATAGAAATAACATCAAGTGGTTAAGGGTGGGCTTAAAGCGGAAGACAGGGAGCCATTCTCTTGCAGTAAATGTATGCAAGTATGGAAATGCTGACTTCCAATATAGTGTGACTTGGCATGTAGTATAACTGTGTCATTTTATGAAAGCAAGCTCCCAAATTATGTTCCTGTTATACTGTCTCCTTATTTGAATTTATTTAAAGAGAAAAAAACGCAACCATCACATAGCAGCTAAATTGTAAATTATGTGACTTATGCTAATATTTAGGATGTGATTTAAAGCTTCATCAAGACATTTCCTTTATTTTGTCGTTCTTTACCTCTGAATGTTTGAGCACATGCATATTAACGTATGCGCAGAATGTGCTTGTCTTACTTGATTCAGGTTTCAGGTTAAAATTCTGAAGAGGCAGCAGTGCACCTTAAACCTTTTCCCTTTGTGCCTTTTTCCTGTAATTCCCCGGAACACGCATTACAGTTGCTTCAGGCTAAAGCTCCATCTTCCTTATGTCAGTGATAGATATTACCACACTACAGACTTATAAACTTTAATGAAGTTAGATTGTAAAAGGACAAAGGAGATAAGAAATATATGTGGCTGAGAGCTGTATTACCGGGGATGACAGTGTTATGGTTAAATCCCCGTGAGACAGCGGAGGGTTTTGGCCTTTGGTGTTTTTTTTAACAGATATTTTGTCACTATCTGTAATTTTTTTCATATTGTTCTTTAATCTCATGGATTTATGTCATTTTTTGTAATATCTCCTATAGTTTACTTGGGAAGTCCTCCATCAAATGCAACAGCAGTGTCTTGTGCTTTTTTCTCAGTTTTCTCAGTCCCTGACTGAAAACTTAAAGTCTTCATAGTTTTACAGGGGTCACAGTGCATTCCCATCATCTCAGATGCTGATCTGCACTGTTTCATATCAGTCTTTTCCTCGTCCTGGGCTTGCGATCACATCAGATGTGCAAACAGTACAGTTGGACACGAAGGCATAACATATCGCCCCATAGCTATGAATTTTTTCCACTATAGCTGTTTAAATTCTAAAACATGCCTGTTTTTATTACCAGCTGTCACATCCCCAAAAATATCCCCAAAATGTCACTTTATTTTTCAGTCTGCCAGACCTGACTGACAACTAGACTAACAATTATTTCTCTTTTTTAAGGCCGTGATCTCAGTTTCACCAGTCAGTTTAAAATCTACACAAACAGACTGGGAGTTTTTCTATTTTTTTCTGCTTACAAATAAAAAAAAATAGCTGAGAAAAAACATATTTAAGAGCACAAGCTGTCTTTCTGGTATGCTCTGCTACTATCTTTTGTCGTGACTTGGAGCCTGTTTAAACCATTCTATTTTGCACATTTTTTAACTCTGAAAAGTGAATCAAGCTTGTAACTGTGAGAGCTCAACATGAGCAACCATTCTGCCAAGTGGAAAAAAAAAACAAGTAGACCAGAGCAGGTCTGTAGAAGTGTACTGGAGTAAGATACAGTATAAGACAAAGGCAAATCACTTCAGGTTGTGCTACTGCTTTTTGTTATTTTAAACACGTTCTCATTGTGCAGTGTTTTTTGTTTTGTTTATTTTTTATCATTGCTGCATCCCCTCTGAAACAGAAGGGCAAACAGTCCTTGTTAACAGGAACAAATCACCCTAGGACCAGTGATCATCAGTATGGATCCACACAGTTAAACTTCATCCGACCCTTTAGCCCAGTGTTTCTTCAGTCCAATTCTTCAGTGAAACAATTGGCAGCTGTGCCCAAAATCAGGATGAGACTCCTCATTCTCCATCTATTGATTGCAATGCCTGCAACACCAGCTGTGGAAAATTAGCGTAACATTATTCCAAAACATTTCCTCTATTGCCTGAAACGGCACCAATAGAGAGAAAGAGGAGACAGTGGAGAGGGAGGGAATGTTTGAAGTATTTTGGGGATTTGGCATGGGTACAGAATTGGAGAGGGTGGGCTTCTCAGAGGAATCAGGCTCTTTTTAATGATTTTTGCATCTTCCCAGACTATTCAGTCAGACACAGCCACACGTGGTCTGCGTACAGCATTCCTTTAGTTATAGCACTCACAAATGCATACTAATGATTTTATGTATTGTTCATTAAGTATACAGTAATTAAACGTTCATGCAGTGTAACAAAAGAGATTTGGTGTAAAGTATTAATTCATCTGTGGCTTTAAATGCCCTGTGTCACAATCACCTCCAGAAAGTCATCCATAACACTTCAAATCATTTACATGCAAGTGATGTCTGCCCATAAGACTGCTTTCTTATTGAACTACTGTGGAGAAAGACCACAGACCTCACTAGAACTTGCTAATGAGAGCAGTGCCTCGTGTTCTGTCTTTTGAATTATTAAAAATGATTAAAACATTTATACAGAACCAAAAACCTCACAAAAATGTTTCACGGATGCCTGAAAATGAAATGTTATTTTGAACTACCCGTTTTCATATATTCACTGTTTACACAAATTGTACACATGAAAGATGATCTTAAATGCAAGCACAACTACTTCCTACTTCCCAAATCAAAACATTCCCATTAAAAAAATAAAAAGAAAATGCTTACATTCTATTCTATTCCATTCTATTCTATTCTATTCTATTCTACAGTCATTTAGCAGACACTTTTATCTAAGTGACCTAAATGAGAACAACACAAGCACAAAATCAAACAGTAGAGGACATCGTAGGAAGGTGCTAGTGGACTCTCCAGTTGGACACAGGTCCTTCCATGAAGTGTTGCGGGCTTTTTTATTTTTGTTGTTGTTTACTCCCTTCCCACCCTATCATATCACCCATGTTACAATACAAAGAATTAATACCATAAAGTTTGTTGCAAAGAACTGGGCTAAGTTCTCCAACTTTCCAATAAATATAGCTGTACTGGGTGTTGAAGTGCTCCTTGAAGAACTGAGTCTTCAGCTTGCCTTTAAAAGTAGACAGGGACTCTGCAGAGTGGAGAGAGTTGGGCAGGTCGTTCTACCATCGTGGCACAACAGAGGAAAAGAGTCTAACTAGTGATTTAGTCCCACGTATTGGTTTTCCCACAAGGCGTCTTACATTGGTGGAACGTCTTGATTAGGGAGTGAGGGTAGATGGGAGCTGTTTGAGTTATTGTTTTGTAAGCCAGAAGCAAAGCTTTAAATTTGATGCGTGCTGCGACCGGAAGCCAGTGAAGTGCGATTATCAGCGGAGTGACATGAGCTTGTTTGGGTTGGTTTAAAACCAGACATGTTGCTGCATTCTGGATCATCTGAAGAGGTTTAACAGAGCACGTAGGCAGACCTGCCAGTAGGGAATTGAAGTAATCAATGTGTGAGAGCCTGTACCAAAAGCTGAGTCGTGCGTTCTGTCAGGTACGGTCTGATTCTCTTAATGTTATAGAAAGCATACCGGCTGGTATGGGCAACTGAGGCGACATGGACCTTAAAGGTCAACTTGTCATCCACCATGACACCAAGATTCCGGGCATCAGGCGTAGGAACAAGTGTGATAGAGTCAAGCTTCACACTTAATTGCAGATGTCAAGAATGATTGGCTGGACAAACAATGAGTCTTGGACAGATTGAGCTGAAGGTGGCGAGCCTTCATCCATGCAGAGATATCAGCAAGGCAAGCTGATATTCTCATTTAGACGGCTGTGTCATCTGGCGGGAAGGAGAGGAAAAGCTGAGTGTCATCAGCACAACAGTGATAGGAGAAGCCGTGAGAACTTATGACTGCACTAAGTGAGGAGGTGTATAGTGAGAAGAGAAGAGGGCCTAGCACCGACCCTTGAGGCACACCTGTTTTCAACTCATGTGAGCTGGACACTTCTTCTCACCAGGATACTCTGAAGGATCTTCCTGAGAGGTAGGACAAGAACCAGGAGAGGACAGATCCAGAGATGCCCAGGTTAAACAACCATGCTACTACAAGAATGCATGTATTTATTTCTAAACACTGAGTGGTTTAAGTGGGATCAATCTTTTAACATTATGCACATTAGCTGCTGTGAAGCATTATGCACAGATTGCATTATTGTAGTTGCAAACCAGTTCTTTATTGTATTGCATGCACTGGTCACCTACTGGCAACTCACATGAATTAATGTCAGAGAGAATGTGTGAAACAGAATTATGATGTAATGTCAATGTTGTTAGGCATTTACACCCTGCTGTTCACCTTTGAGCAAACCAAAACATATGCTGCTGCACATTCAATAAAGGTTTGTTAAAGCATTAATCCATTTCCCTCACACTGCTTGTTATTGGCTACATGTGTAGCGACAGAATATGACTGGAGAGACCACAGAGACAAGTCCATTTTGATGGATTGCTGTACAAGAAGGAAATATAGTGTGTGTGTGTGTGTGTCTGTGTGTGTGTGGTGTTTAGACACAGGTCTTGTAACTGAACAATTGAGGAGCTTAACCTACTAATTGCAACCTTGCCTGAGGCAACACCTCAAATTCTTTCTCTCTAAATCTGTCCAATTTTCTCCTCACTCCTTTCTGCCTTTCCTTTGACTTTTTACTCTTTTCATCTGTGCCTTGCATCCATCCATCAGTTATACTGATCCTCGCTCTCCTCCTTCACAAGATTTTCAGGGTACATGTCTCATTCTCATCTGATGGCAAGATGTAGTTTCAACAAAGTGCCACTTTGCAAGGTGGAGCGCCTCATCATATCAATCTTGTTTCAAAAGTAGATCAATCTTTTCCTTATAATAGATCCTTGAATTACAAAAACAGTCTTGTTTCATGCAATTCTTTCACTCTGTCAAGGTAGAGGAAAGCATTGGCAGAGGCATAGTTCTGGTAAAATTGAAAAACACTTGTCTTGCTGAGACAGATGGCCAGTTAAGGTTGTCGTTAAAGCAACTGTCTTACAGCCTGGGTGACCTTGCAGCAAAAACTGATCTGGTTTTAATTTCCTATGAAGCTCAAGTAGGTTTTAATTTATTTTGCACTTCTGGTAGACATAAGTGAATGAGTTTCTTTTCTTTCCTTGTGGCAGTGGATGTGATTTATACAGAGTGGAATGTCAAATTCAGTCAATTCAAGCCCAACAAATCAGTTAGGTGATGCTGTAATTAGCAATTACGGTAGTTTAGAAGAAAATGGAACAAAGCCTTCTGTTCTACAGTCTACAACTGGATGCAATACATTGGAAAAGAGAAATGAGTAGGGTATTAAAAGGAAGAGCTAAGAAATCATTGGCATCAGTAAAAAAATCCATGAAGTTGTATTTTGTTGCATTCTTTGTTTTTTTGTTTTTCTTTGTTATTCAATGTTTAATCATAAATGCCCTGGATCCAAGGATTAATAAGTTTTACATTCAATTCAAATAAAGCTTGAAGACTTAAAAGAAAATAATGTAGATATCATTCTCTGCTGCTTATACCTCAGCAATAGTTTCATGTGTGTAAATCTGCACCTCCATTTGCATTTTTAGTTTATTTATGCATAAAGAAGTGCCCCGAGGAGATGTCTTTCTGTCTCGTATCTGAAAATGATTCCTCCTGCACTATTTTAAAACCAGGTGAAAACACCCATATTGTTTGTGACTTCAATATAAGCAACCAAATAAAAAATGAGTTTCTACATGTTTTATTAGGTTTTTATAGAGTTATTGACCACATTGCAGGTAGCTTAGTTTTTCAGAATGTTGCACAAATAAGACAGAATGTCGTGGCCATCTATGGACAATTATTGCTGTCAACATGTTGGAGGAAATGTTGAGAAAGTCTTCCAGTATATACTGCTTAATTATATGTCTTGCTTTGTCCAGCGTTAAAATCAGTAAAATAAGTGGCAACGTGTCATTTCTGGTGGCAGCCAGATTGTAAGCCTTAGTTTTACAAGAGAAGTCACCTGATGCAAAGTAGAAAAAAGTTGTAACATTGGAATAATTTTTTTCTATTTTATAAAGAATGAATTACAGATTGACATTCTAAGTGTTGTTCATGAGAGTAATGGCAGTAGGCAAGAATGCTCTTCTGTATTTTGCTTTCTTGCAGTGTACTTAAAGAAGTCTCACTGAACACACCCCATTGTTTCATCTACTACACATCCAGTCTTCTTGATTATTTTGTTCAGTCACTTGAAGTCTCTGCATCTGATGCTGCTCTCCCAGCAGTTACACTTTTGACAAAATCTTAGTGCAATTTGAAAGATCTCTGCCTTCTCAAGTAGTAGAGTCAGATTTTTTCCCTTCTTGTAGATTGTTCTGAGTTGCATTAATAATGTAGCCTGTTGTCCAGTTGTTGTATTCATATTATTCCACCACCTCTTTTCCCTGGGAAAATTTCTCCTCAAATCAACATTTTATTTTATTTTGTTTTTTTGTTTGTGTATCCCAGTTCACTCTGGCTAGTTACTTCTTCCCATGACTACAGGAGACAGACAGGCTAGAGGTGGAGGCAGAGGAGGCCTTGGTATGTTCTAATGTGGAGGGAGATTAGCCACTAGAAGGTTGGAAAATTTGGTTTGACTAGCCAGTGTTATATAGTATGACAGTATAGTATATAAATAGGCCAAAGGACTCTAAGAAATCTCTGGAACAGCTCAGCCTCTGAACCAGCTTGAAAAGTGTTCTTGGAAAATAAACTTAAGAGTAACTGTACTGAAAAACAGTTGTTTCTAAAAAAAAAAAAATTAAAGCAGAAATATCGGACCTACAATGCCTAACTGCCAGCATGCAAGGCTTTTTAGAATATATTCTTGAAGTAATTGATCACAAATAAGCACACAGTCTTTAGTGATGGACTCTATTATATTATTTATCACGATGAACTAGAAAAGCACTTGGAGAGCGCTAACCTCTGCCAAGGCCTTTGAAACGTTCCTGGATCCAAATGGTGATCCAGATCACCACCAAAATTAATTCTTCCTTTTAATATTTCCAACAACTCCTGAAAATTTAATCAAAATCCATCCATAACTTTTTGAGTTATCTCAAACACAAACAGACAAACAGAAAAATGCCAGTAAAAAGATAACCTCGTTGGCGGAAGTAAATATATCTCTATGTTTTAATATATTTTAATCCCCATGCTCACACTGAGAGATAGCTTAACTCCAATTCACTTTTTATTCCTTTTTTCAGATTTACTGTAAAATTAAACACAAATGTAGCATAACAGCAACTGCTCAACTTTACAATTTTTTTTTTTTTTTTCAATTTGACTTTACTGGTTAAAAAGGCCATAGCCACCAAAGCTCTTACAATATTGACTCAGATCTTTTCAGCTTAAGCTGAGATTTACCCTTTCATTAAATCCACTCAACTTTTCATTATTGAACCTGTTGAAAAGCCCAAAGAACAAAAAATGTGTACAATAATTGTCCAAATTTATTTGGGCTGACCCAGGCATTAGCTTGTGCCTGATTATCTCCACAGGTGGGCTTAGTCTTATGTGTCAGTGCCAGCAGGCACACATTGGACATTAGTAGGTGATGATCTCCTGTGGTGGGAGAATGAGAGAGGACAATCACAGAGAGAAGAAAGTAAAAAAAAAAAAACAGCTACACAGGCCAGACCGGCTCTGAATCAGGAAGACCAATGTTCTATCTATCTATCTATCTATCTATCTATCTATCTATCTATCTATCTATATATATATATATATATATATATATATATATATATATATATATATATATATATATATATATATATATATAGATATAGATATATATATATATACACACACCGTTATCTTTTTTCAAACTATATGTAGCCTAATGGCTAATTAGCATGCGGTTAATGATCTTAAGCTCTCAGTAACTTCCTTTTTCTCTTTTTTCCTCAACCGTAGACAATCTAGTAAGAGTTTCCACTAGAGAGCAGAAGAAGAAGGTCAAAAAGCTAAATCACACTTTCAATGTCTTCCTTAGGACATCTGCTAATTTCTTTCTTACCCAACTTTCATTGTTTATAAAATAGCAAACCTACCTCTGTTAGTATTAATTATCTCTGGTACCTTCTCAGAATGGGTGTTTTGCCACATGGCAGTAAAAGCAGGGAGAAGCACAGACTTATTATATTCTTGTTGGTTTCACAAAAATTATTCAAATGTTGAGGAAGGCATGTTGCTAATCAGTGACTATTTTATGTAGCACGCGTTATAATTACTGAAGAAACATGTACCACCTTAGTAGCTAAAGAAAACACCATGAGAGCATTCAGCTGATGAAAGAGAAGCACAAAATGCTCCCATTCCACACCAGCCTCACCCAGACACAGTGTAAGAGTGGCTAATCGGGAGCAGCAGGAGCATTTCACAGTGGGCTGCTTCCCAGTTGGTGTGTTGTTCTGATCCGAAAATGAAAAGACTTTTTCATTCACATCGTGTGTATTTATTTTATTTTATTTTCCCATGCCAGCATCTTTTAGCTGTTATTAAAGAGTGTCCCTTTAATCATTCAAAAGGAGCATGATTCTGTTCCTCCTAAACACTTTATGATGATCAGAAGTTGTGAATCATTTTGTCCTTTGACTAAATCATTGAAACATTAAAATTGTTGTCATCACCTTCAAAGTGAATAAATACCCGGTCCATTTTAACTCAGTGGCAGAACTCCTTTGGTCCAACGTCAACGTCCAAGACTAAGTCTGATTCTTCTCCACCACTGCTTTCTTGATTTGATTCTTCTCTGGTTCTGTGTTTCCCTCTGACATTATTTCACCAATCTTGTCCCTATCTGTTTGTTCAGATGAATAGAAACCTATGACCTTCACAGTGAGGAAGGTGGAGGGGACAACTGGAAACAAAGCCTTAAGTTGCAGCTTAGAGAAAAGGAAGTGTGTTTGTGTGTGTGTGTGTGTATATATATATATATATATATATATATATATATATATATATATATATATATATATATATATATATATATATATATATATATATATATATATATATATATATCTTCCTTTTCTAGGATTGCTGATTCTCCATTTAATTTGTCTCTTTGGTTTAAGTCCAGTGCATTGACTTTGAACTACCAACCTTCTATGACATTATTTTACCCATAGAACCGTCACTACTGGTTTGTGTGTGTGTGTGCGTTGCATGTGCAAGCCTTAACCCTGTCAGTTTGATGCAGGAGTAATAAGGCTGGCTAATGGAGTCCTCAGGCAATTAATGAGTACTTCAACTCTACCTCAGATGAGACATACAGAAGACACACACACAAATACAAGCAAGCCCAAACACCCATACACTAATCACTCCACAGTAACCTCCACACTAATGCAGTAAACTTCTCAAACCACCCAAGTCAGCATTTCCATTTAAAACCAATTACTGAAGACATATTTCATTTTCTAGTAGATCTCCACTCGCTACAAGAGAGCAAGTCATTGCAGCCATCAGTTATCAATGACAATGAATCAATACCATAATGTAACCCAGTGTAGAGAGCTGGTGAATGCACCCACGGGAAACATGCAGACACAACAGACACAAATGCACACAGAAATGAATTTATACACACTGTATAGAACATATATAATAAGATTTAAAGACACACTCATGGTTTAGTATGGAAGGTATCAGTGTTTGTTTTAAATACACACCCTTCAGTGTTGTTACCTTCTATTCCATACTTTCTCCCACACTAATTTCATCATTCTTTCCTACCTCTTATGTCTCCTTCCAGACATCTCCAACTGGATGGCAGCTACTTTATTTAATTACTTCCCCAGGCAGCTTAACAGCCACACATGTTCATTTTGTCAGTTACATCAGCTGTCACTCAAGTTTAATCTGCTTACAGCCGCCTTGTTTAAAAACAAATTTTAATATCAGTAATGGTTAATTATGAAATTAACCATGAAAGACATGAAAAACACAAGGAACAAAAGTGCCTTTTATGCATGCAAGTTGTAGATGAGTGGGAACTAAAGTCACTCTCAGACATACACAAATGATCTGTTGACTCACTTAGACTTCCAGACAAAGTTTTCATGCTTTCAGTATAATCAGACCACATTTATAAAATATTTTTCTAGTCTTATTGCCCACTCATAGTAGGGTTTTTTTGTATAACAAATAACTCATATCTTTATTCATTCAGGAATTGGTCAATCTTCTTGACTGGTAAAGCCAATGCTTCAACATCTGATCCTCAGTTTGGAGGACAAGTGAATTGTAAACCACAATAAAAAATTGAAGTATTCTTCTTTTGTATTCATAAAATTAGTAATAACAGCTGTTTTTCTTCTTAGTGTGGAACATGATGTTCTATGTCTAATTTACAGGCAATTGTCTTTGAAGTCTAATGTAACCTCACTAAGTCTAAGTACACACCACTGTTTGTAGGCAATGAAAATGAGACATGCAAGGTCTGTTCTCTTCTAAAAGGAAACAAAATATCCAGTGAGGATCAATTTCAATCCACACACATCAATTTTATTTACAGATGATACCATTTTAAACAAACCAGTCAAATGGTCTGCAGTACTGTGCCATGGCTACTATTAAACAAGGACACCTGACAAGTTTGTTTGATCATTTATGTCAACATCAATATGAGCATAAAATCGGTTTTGAATGCATAAAGAATGAGAAGATAAAAAAAAAATATCAACAAAACTATCAAAACATGTTTAATGCCGGAATTCAGCCAAAAATAATTTTATTTTGCTGCGTCAACAGTTGACAGGAATGTCAATAGTTAAAAGATAAAAATGGATATAGTTACCTGCTGGTCATGGTGTTCTGATTGTTGCACTGGTTATCACGTTTTCTCCCTCTAGGACACATGGATATCGTCATGGAAATCATTTTAACAGTTTTTAATCTTTTCAACTAGATTTAAATGATGCACCAGTTGACTTACAAAAAAGGTCAAATCCAGACCCAGAGCTACACTGGAAAAGCTAAAAATGCTTTTTTTTTTTTTTTTTTTTTTTTGGTTTCAACATGTTATCGGTGCTTTAGTGATCTCTATGATCTTATAACTGAAAATACTCTTAGGGTCAATTAAATTTGGCATGTTTTTATGCATAAATCAGATACTTTTTCAAGAGAAGTCCACCCTATTAAAACCTCCATGTGTAGGTTAAAAAGAAAAAATATGCTGGAAGGCTTGAGTTGAGAAAAGTCTTCATCTCTGCATTAAAAACAAGGTAGCGATAACTTTGGAGAAGGAGAATTTCAGCAGATTGCACAGGGATTTCTTGCCACGTTGAAATCGGTTGAGACCTACCTTTTATCTGAATTTTTCACACATACCATAGTTGTGCATAATTTGTCCATTAGCACCTCTGAAATTGATTCAATTTTCAAACAACAGGAAGCAGGATTCGCAGCAAAGTGTTATCTATTTAGGTGCCATGCCATATTAGACTGACACTTTTCTCAATTATCTCTTCTCAACTGCTTTTTATATGGATAATACAGTCAACAAAACACTGATGAAAATAAAAGGTTACAGCTTACAGTGCATCAGGCAACCTATTGAAATAAACATCAATTGAAGAAACCTCGCTTAGTCTTTGTTTGATAAGTGCAACCTGTCAGATGATCTTTCCTGTTTTATGCAATTTGCATTCTTAGACACTCACAAAACCTAATATAACTAATGACTCCCTTATCCACACTTTTTGAGGAGGTAAATTTTTTACCCTCATTGATTCATAACTTGATTTTTTTTGTTTTTGGCTCATCAGCGATTGCAGTGTTTTTATTTTTTCCATTTTTTTTTCTATTTTTAAATTAAAAAAAACAAAAAACTGTTGACTAAAATTGTAAAATCAGTCATACACACACCCACACCCACACACATACACTGTCACCATGCTGTTCAGTCCAAAAGTCTTGCCATGTTTATACTGAATCCCTTGATTAATTCTGCAATCATATGAGATTACTCTGAAAATGCAGGCATTCATTCAATTTGTATTCCTTAAGAAAATTCAAAGCTCAGAGGAAAGTATAAGCATTGTTATGGTATCATAAGGACTGTCAGTGCAACAAGGTCTGTCTGGGTCCCACTTGTATTGAAATATCTGCTTTGTCTGAAAACATGTAGTTAATAATTGGAAAAAAAAAACATTTACTTGAAGCTTCAAGCTAAAATCCTAAACCGACTGTGTAACTAGTATCAGCTATCCATATCTAAAATATTCAATCAGTGGAAAAGAGCTCACACTTAATGTGTAAAGGTAAATTGCACTTACAAACCTCCTTTACACTCCCAGTGTCCCAGGCTGGTGCCAGTTCCAGAAATTGTATTCATTCATTCATTTTCCTAACCGCTTAATCCAATTCAGGCTTTCTTTGGACTATGCAAGAACTAATTTTTATAAACTTTCCCAAAATGCAAGATGGAAATGCAAAATGGCATCACATCCAATGACTATTGTCAGCATATGCTTTTCCATTCAGGAGTTGGATCCATTGTGGCCATATTGCTTGCCATTGTGAGTGATGGCCTCGTAATAAACAAGTGGTGCGTATTTACCAAGAGCCATTATCCATCCTACTAGAGAGTGAATTTTACACCAGCCATGTGACTTGTACACTGGTGGAGTAATTACTCATCACACCCACCCTGAACTGAAGAGGATAATGAGATTTGTATACAAAAGGCAGCCATTTTGCCTGCAGCAAACTCACTTGCCATCCTCAATGGTCTCTTTTGACAGGTGTGTGTGTGTGTGTGTAAGTGGATGTCTGCTCGTGCATGCGTGTATTATGTGTGCGTGTTTTGTGCTCCCTTGAAAGTAACAAGGGAGAGAGATAAAGAGCAACTTAGCAATATGGAGTTGCCATTAATCCTCTTTTGCTCCCTCTATCTCGCCTTCTTTTCTCTCCCAGACCAGAAGCACTGGTGAGAGAGTTAATCTGATGGGAGAGCAATTTTGGTAAAGTAATTAAACAATTACATGTGTTGAATAGAAGAAAGGGCTCACGAGTCTGTTTTATGTATGTCATCTTTCAATATGTTGAAAATGAACATCTATTTGCACTAGCGTTAAGTTCACGTCTTCCTTGCTAAATGTTGAAGGGAGTTTTACAGAGTGTCATTGTGCATGAAAAGGCTCTTCATTTTTAGATACATTGGTTGAGGAACTGCTGGAAAGGACTGAATTATCAGCTGACATCAGAAGGGACAGCATGGATAAAAAGACAGTGGGTGAAGGCTTCACTGAGGAGGACAATTAAAAGAATGTCAAGGACGGGAAATCAGATATATTTCTGTGCAGGGACATTTATTTTATTCATTTGGGTTAGTAAATCACTTCAGGCCATTTGTAAAAAACTAAAAAAAAAAAAAGAGCTAAAATGACATTTTATTGGAGCTGTAGATGTCTCTTAAAAAATGAAAATTTCTCAGAAAAATGCTGTGTTCCTTTTTTTTAGCATAAACGCTGCAGTTTGAGATAAAAAAAAAACCAAAAAAAAAAAAACAATTTTGACAAACTTCTTATTCATGTCAACAAGCCCTGAAGAAGCAAAAAAAAAAAACCCTCTTTTCTGCTTCATTTTAATGTATTCTGTAAGCAGGGAATATTCTTACTGTGAAGAGGAGAGCAATTTATTTTTGATAGAATAACAGCTAAGAAGAGATAACCCACACTCCTGAGTCTAAATGTGAATATTTTTTAGATTAACTGGCTGAAAGGTCTGATAAATGCAATCAAATCAATCTCTCTCTATTTCTCTCTCTCATATATATATATATATATATATATATATATATATATATATATATATATATATATAAATACATATATATATATTCATATATATATATATGTATGTATGTATATATATATATATATATATATATATGTATATATATATATATATATATATATATATATATATTCATATATATATATATATATACATATATATGTGTATATATATATATATATATATATATATATATATATATATATATATGTATATATATATATATATATATATATATGTATATATATATATATATATATATATATATATATATATATATATATATATATATATATAGATTCATATATATATATACATATATATATATTCATATATATATATATATATATATATATATATATATATATATATATATATATATATATATACATATATATATATTCATATATATATATATATATATATATATATATATATATATATATATATATATATATATATATATATATATATTCATATTCATATATATATATATTCATATATATATATATTCATATATATATATATATATATATATATATATATATATATATATATATATATATATATATATATATATGTATGTATACATGTATGTATGTATGCAACACCCCCACCGGCTTCTGCAGCAGTCTGATTTGGTTCCACATTCTTCTCTTTCCATATGCAATAAAAAGAGATATATGTCAAATTTCTCTGTAACTTCATTGCATTCCTTTAGTTATGATAATACATCAAACTCGTTGTATGATTATAATTTTTAATTAGCCTAATTAAATGTAACTTCATTAATTCATATTACTTAGGCTACTGAAATTAGCAAACTGTCTTCCTATAGTTTTAATTAATGGGGAAAAGGAAAGTAAAAGCTTAATAAGAATCACCAGATGTAAAAGTATTATGTTGTTTTTTTCAGTGCACCTACATGAAAACAATTTAATCCTGAACTCTCTTAAAACTGTCTTAAAGTGGGTCTTTTGAACATGTTCATTTTTATGCACCTTATCCTTTTACTTGTTTATTCACAGCTTTCATCTACACTAAGAAATTAAATCAGATTGGGGGAAAGTCTCAACTGCACAAACCTGTCTGATCTTTTTATGATGGTCAGAAAAAGCTTGAACACACTGCATCACCTTTATTTCTTTTCTTTACATCATATGAGCACTCTGTTGGTTATCCCGGTGTCCAAAGTTTGGATCGAAATGTACATAGAACAATAACTATAAATAACATTTGAAAAGTCAATGTGTAATTCTCGTAAAACAGAATAAACTAATCAACCTGATATGCTGAAATGTAGGCACTTACAGTGAGCATCGAGTGGCATCGAGCTAGCAGGCATGCGGGTTGCTAACCACACTGAAATTATATAAAGGAAAAACTCTTAAGCTCATTATTTTTCAAGATGTTTCTGAGTTCACATTTAGTTGCATCATGCTGTGAGGATACTTTTGATTTATATATGTATATATATATATATATATGTATAAATATGACTCATGCTGTGAGTTCTGATTCGTTTATAATGACAACCACAGTTTCTGTTTTTAAGATGATTACCATATTTTGTCTGTTTTCTTTAATAGATGTAAATGTTTTGTGTTTTAATACTACACTAAAAGCAAGCTATGTGTATGTTAAAGACATGAATATGAAACTATGGCACTAACATAGTTTCTGTTACTGCAGTATCACTAGATTCAGTTAAATCCAGTTGCAATTTAATCTAATTGTAAAATCTGAACATAAACTGATAAGAAATTGTGTTTAAATGCATCTGGATCATGTTTCCCTGTATTTCGAGCAAAAATTCATGTTTGTTAACCCTAAATACTTTTACTCTTCTCATTCACTTATATTTTTCTTGTCCATTTGCATCCACTCTTTTACTCATGTTTCAGCAGAACAGTTGCAGGGAACTGATGCATTTTGTTAATCCACATGTGCTGACAGTGCAGGTCGAGGAGACACATAACGGAAATGGTCATTTATACACAGACATTTTTATTTGTTTACCTAACCATCCTGGCCAGACATAAAAGAGAGCCTGCTGTTTATTCATTGAAATCCCCAGGAGATTTCCTCTCTGATTTCATGTTAAAGTCTAGTGAACTCCAACTCAGGTCACCGACAGCCGTCTTGCCCAAATATCTCCTGGGAATAGTTACAATATGCTGCAATTTTTTCCCCAACTTGTACAACAACAAAAACATTCTGTCGCACAAATGGAAATATGTCTTCTCACTTTTTATTTATCTTTCATATAGTAGTTGTGCTCCAAAAACTTTAGGAAATGTATAGCTGTAAGTTTTTGCAGGAAATTTAAGGCTGTGGAGAAATGTACCCATCAACAGTTTACTACAGATGACAGGTAACAACATAATTTTTCTTATAAAATACACATATTCATGTGTATTTTTCTTCTTCAGTTAAAACAGCCTTTTAAGTGTTGCAATTTGGAACTTAAAAAAAAAAAAAAAACATTTGTATACCTGTCCACAGTGCTAAACTGCTCTGCTATGTCTAAATGCTTGTGAGCCAAGTCATTTACTAGTTTAAACAATTAACGGTCGCAACATTTTCTTCTTTTACGGCAAAATGCCGGCAGCTGTGGTTGCCGAAAAACCACCGTAAAAATAAATGACGGCACGCAACATTTTCTTCTTTTACGGCAAAATGCCGGCAGCTGTGGTTGCCGAAAAACCACCGTAAAAATAAATGACGGCACGCAACATTTTCTTCTTTTACGGCAAAATGCCGGCAGCTGTGGTTGCCGAAAAACCACAGTAAAAATAAATGACGGCACGCAACATTTTCTTCTTTTACGGCAAAATGCCGGCAGCTGTAGTTGCCGAAAAACCACCGTAAAAATAAAACATGGCATGCAACATTTTCTTCTTTTACGAAAAAATGCTGGCAGCTGTGGTTGCCGAAAAACCACCGTAAAAATAAATGACGGCACGCAACATTTTCTTCTTTTACGGCAAAATGCCGGCAGCTGTGGTTGCTGAAAAACCACCGTAAAAATGCAAAACAGCACGCAACAATTTCTTCTTTTACGGCAAAATGCCGGCAGCTGTGGTTGCCGAAAAACCACCGTAAAAATAAATGACGGCACGCAACATTTTCTTCTTTTACGGCAAAATGCTGGCAGCTGCGGTTACCCAAAAAACGACTGTAAAAATTAAGAACGCCACGCAGCATTTTTTTTTTGTTTTTCACCAAATTGCCGGCAGCTACAATTGCCAAATAACCAATGGAGGAAAAATAACATGGCACCAAAAGTTTGTTTTTCTTCTTTAACAATAAAATGATGGCAGCTGTGGTTGCCAGAAAAGCAGCGTAAAATAACAGTGACAAAACGTTACAGTAAAATGTATACAGTTGTAGTTTCAACAACAATATAATTCTTCTGGCTATAATTGCAAGAAAAATCTAAGGTACCAAAACATTTTTCTTAATGTTTTTCTGACATTAAACCTTACACATAATGTTCTTGGAGGCAAAAGCAGGCAAAGCATGAATTTTTGAATGCACCACAAATCAATCAGCCTGAGATTTTCACATATAGAACACATTTTATTTCACGTTTTAGACAGTAAACATAAAATGTCCCAATTTTTTTGAGGCAATAACAAAATGAATCAATAAAAAGAGAGAGAAAAATCTACCTCAGAATTCCTCACATATTTGAACCCTGGGGGACATAGAGAACTTAACGTTCATTTTGACCAGAAACATAAAAAAAAAAAAAACCAACAAAAAAACAAATTAGTGGGCTGTATATTGCCAGTCAGATTGTCAAGTGAACCAAAAGTACTGCAAGGAAGAGCAAAAAAATACTGCAAGGTCACAAAAAAGAGAAAACTCTCCCAATGACCCAATGCACTAAATTTTCATCCAATGGATAAAAATACATCGAGCACAACAGAAATTTTAAGATACATTTTTTTCTTTACATCTTGTATCAGACTATTCCCAAAGCAGACTTACAATCTTACCTTTTCTGAACTTTTCTTAGGGAACTTTAGTGTGTTTAATTATGTCTGTATACACATTTTGTGACATGTCTAAAAGTAGAGTGAAAGAACTCTATTAAAATCTGAAAAATAACTAAATAAGTTTTACATTAACTTATTTGTAGTGCCAGAATAGTGCAGCATTGTTGAATATGAGAACACCTATTGAAAAACTCTTGAGAAAAATAACAGAGCACATCTCAATGACACTTTTGCTCTTAAACAAGAGAACACCTTCTGAAAAACGTTCCAGTTTTAAAACATCATATAAAAAGTTGGATTAATTCCAAGAACAAAATGTTGGCAATAAACCCAATTATCTTGTTCACATCAATCAATAACACTAGTATGAAGCAGAATGCAGAATTTTGACATGTTGCACCATAAATCTCAAGACCCACCCTAAAGGATCATCAGAACAATCACTGAAAATTCCTGGAACTGGCAGGTTTAACATTTTCAAGCACAATAGACAGTGACAAAGATCTTTGAAAACTGGGCCAGGTATCTTACGAGGTAAAACTTTAATCTAACCTTTAGGAAATGTAACTCTGAGTGAGAGGTAGCCATGGTGTATGCTACATGCATGCAACTTTATGACATCATACCCCAACATCCTCGATAGATCTAGAGCCATTCGTGGTCTGCAATGTCTGTAATAAGAGTTAGGACTCTGGGATTGACGGAAAATACCTTTTTCTTCTTGCTCTCAACCTTAGTGCCTCTCTCAGGGTTTATGGAAAAGAAGCACCTTTTTAGAAAAAAGAGAACAAAAGAGAAAGAAAGGAATATGAAACATTGCGCAGAAGATTAAATTGTTTTAACAAGTGATTGAATGAAACAAACATTTACCGTTGGAGGAACTCCAGTGTTGATCTCAATTCCAGTGGGTAGTGTATGTTAAAGCAGTAGTAACTGCCAAACATCAAGCAGATGGCAGAGGTGAAGGTTGTAATGTGGTCATTGACAATCTTCTGGTCAATGCTCAGCATGAATGTCTTCGCATCAAAGCAGGTGGATCCTTAAAAAGTAACACAAAATATAAAAATGTACTAGAATTAGACAAAAGTACTATCAAGTGCATATATATTAAACATAAACACGCATTTTATTTTCACCCACCCACATACACACACGCACATATATATATATATATATATATATATATATAATATATATATATATATATATATATATATATATATATATGTATGTATGTATATATATGTATGTATACATATATATATATATGTATATATATATATATATATATATATATATATATATATATATATATATGTATATATATATATATATATATGTATATATATATATATATATATATATATATATATATATATATATATATATATATATATATATGTATATATATATATATATATATATATGTATGTATATATATATATGTATGTATATATGTATGTATATATATATATGTATGTATATATGTATATATATATATGTATGTATATGTATGTATATATGTATATATATATATATATATATATATATATATATATATATATATATATATATATATATATATATATGTATGTATGTATGTATGTATGTATGTATGTATGTATGTATGTATGTATGTATGTATGTATATATATATATATATATATATATATATATATATATATATATATATATATATATATATATATATATATATATATATATATATATATATACACACACACATACATACACACACACACAGAGAACACCCTCAAAAATATCATGACCAAGACATGGGGGCATGCCAGGTGCGCAAACATCAAAATTTTGTAAAGAGTTAAATACAGACCTGCACTTTATCCCTTCAACTTCTGGTAAGCCTTCAGTTTCCAGTTGTTCTGTGGCAGATCTGTACGTTTCTGGTGTCCTCAGAGGTTCACAGATAGCTGGATCAACACCCTGAAACTGAGTTCGAGTTAACAGACAATATCTGCATAAGAACTCAGATGAGCTGAAATTTTCTGTAAAACCACCAATGCAATGAGAACCCAGATTATCACCAGCAATGCAGTAGAGAGCTCCCCTGACAACAGATTTGTCTGCCATTGTTATCCCATTCTCTTCTAATATCTTCAAATCCACCAGGAGATCTGAAAAGACCTGATCATGGCCAAAATCCTTAAAATCTTTCTCTCTACACAGTAAAACCAGTTGCATATGATCAGTATTTGATCGAACATGAGAGGGTGTGTTGAGTAAGGAGAAGTACATGGCCAAAATCTTGTGCTTCTTTTTTGCAGAGCCAAGTGGATTAACCACCTCAAATGCATCCTGGTAAAGAACTAACTTAAGAGAACTCGGATTTTCTTGAAAGAAAGTGTTTGACTTAAACACCTTACCATCACAGCAATCACTTAAAACATCTCCTTTGGAAAGAATATGATTTCCTGACATGACTTCTTGCCAAAACACAGATTCCAACATACTCTTTAAAGTATTAAGCACAGGAACATAAAATGCAAATCTCTCTGTCCTGTTTTCATCACGGCCTAAAAGTACCTTTTTGGGCTCAACATATTTGAACACATCTTTAAAGCAGCGGGCTCTTGAGTAAGTAGTTCTCATGGGTCCTGTGTGACAAGCTGTAAACAAGTCTGATTGCTTAATGGTGTCACAGATTTTCACAATGTCATCATTTGAAATTGACAAATCTTTTAGACATGATCTTAGCTTATTCAAAGCATACATTTGTCCCAATTCGTGCATATTCTGCATTTCTTCAACAATGATTTGAATTGTAGATGCTGGTAAAAGATGTTGTCCCTGTAGTTTCATGTAAAACATACATACATTTCTGAGATACATATCACTGAAATTAGGCTCATTCCCAACAGGGACCTCAGCATCTGAAACACTGGCAGCTTCCTGTATCATTCCACTTGTAGTGGGGCTTTCTGACTGACTATCTTTAAGTGGCCCACCACAAATAATGTTTTCTAAATAATATTTGTGTTTTCTGGACATATGGGAGGTGAGTGAAGACTTGACTGCAAACATTTTTTGGCAACCTCTCACTGGGCATGGCACATGATGTCCCCCATCAATGTGCTCCTTTAAGTGAGCAACCAAAGCCTTAGTGCCCTCAAACTGCCGTTCACAAAGTGAAACTGTACATTTCAGTCCTGTTAGGGTCATATCTGTATAAGCTGGTGTGGAACCAGTGTGGTGACGATAGAAGTGAGACTTTAAAGCTGCATATGAGGTAAACACCTGCTTACAGCTTGTAACAACGCATTTAAAAATACACCGGGGCTCATTGCGATGCAGTTTGCAGTGCAAAACATATGCTTTCACAGACGTAGATGATTCTCCACATATGTTACAGGGATACATGTTAAGTATTTAAGCACACCAATGGAGTACCTACTATAAGTTTGTCTTGCTAGCTAACATGGAGTTTAACATGTAAAAAAGGCGGGGAGGTCTACACCACCTGTATGAAAAAGGCACATGTACTTCTACAAAAAATCTCAAATATATATTTCTTTACTGAAAATACATTTAAACATTAACTGACTGTTTTCACGGTTTAATTTTGAAAAATGTTTATGCTAAGTGAAAGATACAGCACGAAATGCTCATACTAACCATGTTAAGCTTGAAGCTGACTCAATTACCACAAACAAATAAATTAGAAAATAAAAACTGCATATTCTAAACAAAAGATAACCCACTCCAACTGTAATAAATGCTTACCTATTCGAAGACTTGCGTTGCTGAGGGGCTTCAAATTTCGTCCGTGAGTGCAGTCAGTGAAAAAATACGAGTTGGCTTTTGCAGTCAGCAGAAGACGTGTTAAGCCGTAGGAAAAACCCACATGATCCATGAAACCGTTAATTCAGTCCATTAGTGCATACAAACGAGCTGCTGCTTCCAAAGTAAATACGCGAAACTACTGTCTCGGTTCTGCAGGCTCACGCGCTCTCTCTCTCTCTCTATCAAACGTTAGACTGTTCCGGTAACAGAGCTAGATGCAGTACGATGATTGGCCAGTTCAAATTTGGGCGTTTTGTTGTCAAATGATTTCGTGATCCTACTTGAAAAAAACACTTTATTAGGTTGTCTTTTTTACTATCATATGTGTGTGTCATACGTGCAAATTGAATTTTTAAAGCTAATTAGAGATCCTTAAACATTAACTATGTTAAATAACTCAGTATTCTCAAGAAAATGCATAAAGTATTTTTATTATTTTTACTTAGAAAATGTAATCCCTTGATTTGGGCCAGTTATGCTGGCTGTTATTTGGATCATTAATAAAATATTTTTTTAATTCAAAATTTTATGCATCTGACATAATAGTATCAGAAAAGATACATTGTTTCCCTTGAAGATCCCAGACTAACTCAAAATCAACATCCTGTGTCACAAGGAGAAAGGGCACAAAACCCTATAGAAAACAGATTTTAAATTATGAAAGAAATGTTACATATGTCTGTACTGTTCAATTACAAGCAAACTATTACAAAGAGTTTTTAAATGTTGCCTACTCCAGGCTGCAACGTCTTTTCTGTGGGCAGAAAAGATTTCTTGATAATGTAGAAGGGTTTTCCAAGCAAATTATACACTTAAACAGCAAATACTAAATTGATATTAAAAAAAAAAAAAAAGAGTTTATTTGGTTAAGAAGTGACCTCCACCACTGTTAGGTTTGCATGTTCTTTTCTGAGTTTGAGGGCTATTTTCAGGCATACTCCTCTGTCCAAAAAATACATATTGAGTTGATTTCCCCAAAAGAACTGAGTTGCTTGGTTTATATCTCTTTATGTTTAACGGGATAGACTAATTCATATCTACACTGCACGACGTGTTCGTGCCACCATGGCAAAGTTCCATATGGCACCGTGACATCATTAATGAATATAAAATTCTTATTTCCTAAAACTTATAGGAATTAATCAGGGCCCAGTTCTGAACCATAGACTGTAAAAAGAGATGGATGTAGCCTCCGTGACGTCACCCATAGGTTTCTGAAGAGCTAAATTGAAGCTCGGTGGGCGGTTCCTACCATCGCCATCTTGGGAGTGGCATGTGTGTCGTCTCGCCCGGAAAATACAAATATGGGCAAAGAGGTTGAGCTGAGAGGGGGGGGGGGGGCTGTGAACGTCATGGTGGATGATTGACATCGAGCAAACTCAGAGCTTTCTGTAGCTAAGAGCTAACGTGGAGATAACAAGAGGTAACCAGCTAACAGAGGTAAGCAGGCTAAAGCTAAGTCACGTTGTTAACTGGCTAAAAACCGCAGTTGTTCTACATTCTTCTTACTTGAAGCAGGAGGTTGGATACCTGTCAATCAAAAGGACACACCCTTAAATATGCTGAACTTCGAGATTAAATTACTTTTAAATCGGCGAGTGAAAAAAATTCACTCCCCCCACAGTTGTCATGAAGTTAAACCTGACCTATTAACCGAAAATGGATTTGTGAACCAGGCTGTAAACATATTTATTCCCGCTATGAAGTTAGTGTTTTTAACATGGGAATCTATGGTCATTTTCTGTTTTGCAGCCAACCCCTAGCGGATGAAGGGGGAATTGCAATTTTTGTGCACTTCAGCATAGGCTTCACTTTTAACCAACGAAGGCTCCGTCCATCTTTCATACACAGTCTATGTTCTGAACATATTGTTATGACCATCACTGGTCAAGGCCCAGGCCCAGCCCACTTACAACAGGAAGTGGGGTTTTTTCCACAGTAGAGGATCATCCTCCTCAGCAAATGATCCTAAACATTTGAAACTATTCCAAAATTTGTCAAACCATTTCATGATGACCCATTAACAAAACTCAAGTTACAATGCTAAAGGTAACCATGGAGAATGGTGGTCAAACACCATGAAACAGGAAGTACCTCTAACCAAGCCATTAAACCTTTGATATCTACCAAACTTGCCATGACTGATGACAGTCATGCTCTGAACTGTCTTCAATTGAAACAATTTTACCATAAAATCACTGTGATAGTAAACCATGTAACAATGTACAATGGATTACAGAAAGATCATATTAAAAGTACATGTTTTTTCTTATAATCAATATTGTATAAAACTTTTTTTTAAAGCAGTTTCTGGGGATTATTAGTGCATTGTATTTTCTTAAATTGTAAATTTTACACTTTTGTACAGTTTATTTTTTATATAATTTAAAATTACCAGAATTTAACTGCTTTTGGTTTACAGATGTTTACCTTAATAGTTTTACAATATTAACCACTGGCATATTTTACAGCAAACCACATAACTGTGTATAACTGTATTATTTACAAGAAGAGTTAGTTAGAAGTGTAGGTTTTTCTTGGATTTATTATTATGGGAATGTTCAGTTTGAAAAGCATTTTTTTACTGTAATGCAATGTAATTTTTTCAAAAAAAAAAAAAAAACTTGTGAAATTGTCAGTCTTTCATGTTTATTTTATTTACATTTATTTGATTTTAAATTAACAGTACAAAACTGTTTTTTAGTTTCCAGTTTTTTACCATTCTAGTTTAACAAAACTTTACCGTATTACCAACAGACATATTTCACAATAAACCACGGAACAGTATATATCTGTACTATATACAGAAAGATAACGTAAAAAGTACAGTTTTTTCTTGGAATTAATATTACAGAAATATTCTGTTTAAAAAGCAATTTTAGAAAGTTTTATTGTCATGAAATGTATTTTCTACAAAGAAAATATGTTAAATTGTCGGTCCTTCCTGTTTATTTTATTTACATTGATATAATTTCAAATGAACAGCATTAAACATTTTTTTAATTTACAGGTTTTTACTGTCATAGTTTGACAATATTTTACCGTAAAATCTACGGACATTTATTACAGTGTATGAGAAGATGCATTTTACTGAAAAGGTTTTGGCACAGGCTTCAGACCTGCCTCACAGAAATCACCCCCCCCCCAAAAAAAACACAAACAAAATTATTTCCAATTAGCTCAGATAGATTTATACATTTTTACAAGTAATTGTATTTGTTCATGAATAACTGTGGAAACACTAATGGGTGTAAAAGATAAGCTAATAGTGTTTATTAAAGAGTTGGTTATTGATTACCTGTCAGCTTTAGGAGCAAGCATCGTGCCACTCATTAGTAAAGCTACAGCAAAGCTTCTGTATGTGTGAGCAGATCGTGCAGATTTACACGTCTGGCAGAAACTTAAGTTAGAGAGCCAGTGTTCTATTACACACAAAAAAAAAAAAAAAAAACATATAAAACATCTGCTGCGGTTGAGTCAATATAGTCATCACTTTTACTAAAATAGGGATTCAACTGTAATATTGTCGTTTAAAAAGATAGAAGCAAAAAAATATATGTTTCATACCCTCTAAGATGCATTGCCATGCTGGAGTAATTGTTTCGCTGGATGTTTATATGCAGTGGCAGCCCACTCTCACATATGATAAAGTGAGGTAGGATGTTTAGGGGAGAAAAGTAAAGTGTTATTGTGGATTTAAGATAAATGGAGAGGCAGGGAATGAGACAGACAATCAGTATGAGGAGAGATAGTGCTGAGAAATGTTCATACCAGTATATTCTTTTGCTGCAGGTTTGCAGTCATCCAGACTTTATCTGTTTAAATGGGCTCCTTACAGGGACAGAGAAATAGACTTAAGCAGATTAAACAAAGAAAGAAGCTGGGGATAGTAAGGAGGGTTAACTACTGTAAAACTTTTAATTGTAACTCTAGAAATATTAATCCAACTGCACTCTTTTGAGGTCCCTGTTCCTGACTATTAGCATATATTACTTGCAAAACTCTGCCATAAATAAAGCTTACCACTTTAAGCATTACCTTTCTCTCTGCATTGGAACTGAGGGGAAACAGCTGCAAAGCAGTGCGTGCCTGTGTGTCTTCTCACAGCGCAGGTGGAGTTGACAGCCTGCACTGGCAGAAATACAAGGTTTAACACTTGGCAGAGCTTGAAGAATCTGTACCAAACACTCACCTTGCTCTTATAAGACACCCATACATACAATTTTGTATGCAACCATTGATTCACTGTAGCTCTCCCTGTTTCATGAATATGCATGATTACGCCTGGATGCTGGTTTCTTGCTGGATCCATGCGTGTCTTCATGATCTTCATTTGTGATTGTTATGTAAGACTGAACAAGCTGCGTGCATTATCTTAATTTTGCTAATGTTCTTGCTGTACTTGTATTTTACCACCAATCATACCTTTTTCCTGTTATTCTCAGCTTTAATTCCAGAGCCTTGCACACCTGCATTTGGTTTTTTTTTCCTGCATATAATCTTAGACTGATAAAACAAAACAAACATTAAAAGAAAAAAAAAAAAAAAAAACACTGCCTATAAATCTCTCCGTATTGGAAAAGTATTAAGTTTATTTTACTGGAATTTTATATGATGTATTGGCCCAATCCTCTCTCGCACACTCCCACACAGCAACTTGAGACCTGTGCTTATTCTCTTCTCTTATTTCCTTTTCTCTTTTTCCTTCTTATTTCCTGTTTGACATAGTCAGATGTAGAAGTTTGACAGGATCTGTTAGCTTTGATTCATGATGAAAGTTAGTGTGATGCTCCTGAAGTGATGGACAACAACACTTTGGTTTTTAATGTGTACATGTTGCAATGATGAAGAAGTTAACTGCTGTAAGACGAGTTATAAAGATGTCAGCGTTTGTATTTAGTTTGTTATTTTTTTCAGTTATTTATTTGTGTTACTTGTTCATTTTTATTTATTTACGTGTGTGTGTGTGTGTGAGTGTGTCACATATTGTGAACAGCACAACTAAGGTTGTGACTAAGGTTGTCAAGCCCCCACACATGCTGAACAAATGTTATTTATAACTCCATCAGTTACTTGCATTTGTGTTATATGTACTTTACTGCCAAGCTATACAAGCTTTATTTATTGTTTGTAAAACTGTTATGAATGGTTTGAAAACTGACAGATTGCTAACCACATCAGTTGGATCTCTACATGTAGCTCCGTCGTAGTCAGATTGCCTGACTCCTTTCTGACAAAAGTCATATCACGTTCAGATTGTTTTTTGTTTTTTCAGTTATTTGCTCTTGTCGCTGATTAAAATAAATCTAAAATATATATTAAATGATAAGATAAATTAAAAATGAAGTTTATCAAAATCTCAAGTCAAAATAAACTTGAGAATATTCTGTAAAGTTAAACAAAAGAGAAAAAAAACCATATTAAAAGGTATATATGAAACAATATTCTAACAATGTTTTAATATATCTAATTGTCTTTTGTTTACGGAATAATCTAAAGTTTATTTTGCCTTCTACAGCAAAGCAAAAAGGGTCTTTGTTGTTTACCTTAATAATTCACTAAGAGACTAGAGGAAAATATTTAACTGTGTTTTGCTTCTATTTCCTGTCATCATACTCTTAGTACCCACTGAATGGACTGGACAGGACTGGACTGCTTTTCACCTGCATGTTCTTATGGGTGTTGATGAACGGGGAAACATGTTATTTCATCTCGATGAGGATGTATGACGGTGCGCCCTCCAGGGAACATGTGTGCTGATGTGTGCTATCTAAAGCTTGTCGGGCTCTGATTGCTGCCTAATCGCAACATTGGCATCGTGGTGAAGCCCATTACAAACATGCACTTGTGTGTGTGTGTGTGTGGAAGCAGACAATGATGAAAAACACCTCACACAGTCATAGGCACACACTGGCACTCCTCGCACACACTCATGCACAATTCTCTGCACCTGTTCATGTCTTGTAGTAGCTGCTAAAAAGCTCCTTTAAAGATAATGAACCAAAACGGATTTTTTTTTCCTCCATCTTAAAGTAACCAAGAAAACTATTACTGTTATTTTCTTGTTTCACTCATACTTTCCCCTTTCTGCATAGAGTGCAACAACACACCCACCCCTCTGTTTTAGAGAAGAAACGTATATGTCTTTTTCTTTCTTTTGTTTTTTTCTGGGAGTCAAATTGTTTGAGTTATCAAGCTTTTGGCCCCCAACACTCTTGCCAGAGGGCTCAATGACTACTGAGACTGAATTCCAATAAGAACGGGAGGGGGGGTGGGTATGTCTAAGTTGTATGGCCAAAGGGAGGAAATCAGGGCCTCAGTTGCAGTTTAGTCAATGGTGGCTCATGGCACTGTCAGTTGCAGGACATTTGTTTTTTAATAACATCCAAGTTGTGTAAATTCTTTCCTTCGGCAAATTGTTAAATGAGAAATGTGGAATAAAGAGAGTTTAGGGAAATAAGACAATTTGGACCATTTTCCTGATGCAGTCACATAATTTTCAACGTCGCCTCATGCATACTTAGGACAGGGGATTGGATCGAAGTCAAGATTCGGTGCGACCTGCTGGTTTTCCTTAACTAGGCTATTTATTATGAACCGATTTAAATGAATGTGTCTGTATAGTGGCCTGAGATGGAATTGTTGTGTTGTGGTGCGATACAAATAAGACTGAATTGAATTGAATTGAATTGAATTGAATTGAATTGAATTGAATTGAATTGAATTGAATTGAATATTTTAGAAATAATGCAAGTCATGGAAAAGTCCATATTTCATGTTTTTTTTTTAAAGTTGCGCTGTGAGTTATATGATATTTTTAGATCATACATGCTCAGTTCACACAGCTACATTCTTCAGCCTTATCTTTTACACACTGACTAGAATACAGCAGTATCCTTTTGTGTTTAGTGGTCACAATGGAAAAAATAGTGGCCCTTTAATCCTTACATAGCCCATCTGCTGTTTGACAGAGCAAATGTTTTATGATTGGTTCTAGTATGTAATGGCCAAAGCAATTGTTGATGTCATTACTGTTTCCTTCATTCATTCATTCATTCATTCATTCATTCATTCATTCATTCATCTTAATTAATTGTAAAAAAAAAAAAAAAAAAAAAAAAAAATCTTCTTGTCCAAAGTAAAAGAAAAAAATCCAGTAATTCATTCATTCATATTACAAACCACTTAGTACTAAAAATGATCACTGGGGAGCTGGAGTCTATCCCAGCAACCTTTGGGTGAGAGGCAGGGTTCAGTCTGGACAGGTCACCAGTCCATTGCAGGTAAAAAATCTAAAGAAACATTTTTCTTGGTTTTCCTTCATGTAAATTTTACAGAGGTTAAGAGACGGATTAACTAGATAATAAAATAGCACACACTCAACTTTATAGTTTTTATATGTGAAGGCATTTTTGCAGAGTGATGTGGGGACAATTTTGTTAAAATATTGAGAAATCAACTTTTCCCATACTTCAATGGAATACAAAATTCAACAGCATCATTAATTATAGATCATTACTAACTTGTAATGGCCTTGCAAATTTAAACTCAGACACACACACACACATCCCCATGCCAAGCGAGGAACCTTGGGAGCCCCAAACAAGCCACTGCCTGCTAGGTTTTGGTAATTAATCATGTAAATTACATCCTCCTTTCTCGCCCTAGGCACAGATGGAGGGTCCTATGTTTGCATTTAAGTAGGTGTTAAGCATCACATTCCTAGTGATAAGCATGAGACTGGTATATTAAAAAGCAATGTACCCTAGATCAGCCAGACATACAGCAGATCGGTATAACTGCATGATGTGAGTTTTCCTCAGGGGGAGAATTGGCAGAAAGAGTGTTGATGTACTGTAAAGCTTAAGAGAAGTAAAGGAACAGTGAGATATTTTCCATGTATGTTTGTTCCCATGTATCCCACAAAACATTTTTGATGCAGTGACTGTCCACCTGAGATTTCTATTTTTTTTTTTTTTTTCCTGTTTTGGCATAAAAAAATGCTTCCATCAAATTGCTGCACATAGGGAAATGAACATATGGCGAGATGGCAAGGTGTCATTGCCTTCATGCATAATTTCCTTCTCTGTCAGCCGGTGTGTAGCTATAAGGTTTTTAAGATTATCTTAAAGGTTTTTTAAACATCTAGATGCAGTCATGATTTTTCCTGTTTTTTGCATCTTAATGAACAGAAATGCAATAACTTATGGCTTTAATACACTTAAAATTTTTGTCAATGTTATTTTACAGAGTTATATTTTTTATTTCATTTCCGTTTCAAATAAATTAACAGAAGAAATAAACACTATCAATCAAACACTATGTCACAGTTTTGGAGATGGGTGTGGATTTTTGTAGTTTTGTCGTCTCTTGTTATGGCTATTTGATTGAGTTTGTAGTTTTTCTTCCCTTGTGTGTTCTTTCTGTTCTGCTGTTCATTCGTTAACCTGGTTTCATTCAGCTCATTGACTCCAACCGTGTCTAGTTAGTGTTTTCTTTGCGTGTGTTTGTGTGGATATATTCCCCTTGGTTTTGGCTCTCATTTGCCAGTTCATTGTTGCCATTATTTCTGTCACATTATGTCTGTCAAGTCAGTTCATCAGATCTGTTCTGATTATGTTTCCTGTACTTTGGCTGTGAGTTCATTAGATTAAACATTATTCCTGCTTCCTGCTTCGCTTAGCCTGCCCGTGCCACACTCCACCCTGACACCATCCATTGTAATTCAGTTAAGTTCAATTCAGCTTTATTGTGTAGCACTTTTCCACAATGTTGTCTTAGGGGACTTTAAAGACACATCAGTTCAAGTGAATTCATAGTAAATTGCCTAGCTAATAGAAACAAACTGGTTGCATCAAAGTTTAACTTCTTTCCAATTGCCCATCCTGTGCATGCATGAGGCGACAGTGGGAAGGAAAACTTTTTTTTAACAGGAAGGCAAAACCTCCAGCAGAACCTGATTTAGAGAGGGCAGCAATCTGCCTCAACTGGTTGGGGTGGAGAGAACAGGAAAGACAGGAAGAAAGACAGCGACTTTCATTCATGAAGACCTGCGGAAAAAGGAGAAATATGTTCATATGACTTTCATTCTGCATGGAGGAAAATAGCAAGGAACTACTCAGCTCCACTACCCATAAGTATAAGAGCATTATCTGGACAGTTAGACCCAGTACACAGACTCCAACTCAGGAGATGCTCATCTCCTAATTACAAGATTTGGTAGAAAGGAAGGTCTTCAGCTTGATCTTAAAGGTAGGGAGGGAATCTGTCTCTTGAACCCACACTGGGAGCTGGTTCCATAAGACAAGGGCCTGATAGCCAAAGGCTCTATTAAAACATGAACATTTTTCTATGGCGAGAGAAGGTAAGGAAAGGAAAAAAAGATGTTTATACGAGTGTGTGTGTGTGTGTATGCATGTATTCATATATATATATATATATATATATATATATATATATATATATATATATATAGATATAGATATAGATATAGATATAGATAGATATATATATATATATATGGATATAGATATATATAAACGTATTGAAAAAAGACTGTTGTTGGTATTGGCATCTATTCATTTCCATACAAACCTGTTACAACTTTATTTAAAAGCTGGCTGTGATCATTTGGACTTAATATTATAATGAGGAGGACTATGTAAAGCATCTTAGAACATACTATGTCTCGTGATCTTCTTAAATCTTGGTAAATAAAGTTTGTAATTGAAAGATTCATGAGAGATCTTCTGGCAGATTTTTTCGGTGATTGCTCCTCTGACTCAGTTACTTGTTCAGTGCCCTGAAAATAATGAGACGTCATGTTTGATGAGGAGTCAGGGATAAAATTGCTGAAATGGATAACATGGCTGGATCATACCTGATCTTCCTCATAGATATCTAATATTTATATTTATTTGTTCTTTGTTTTCAGGAAAGTTGTGATTTGCCAACATTAGCTGATCTACAAAGACATTTGATCCTGTAAACTAATAGGGGTGTGGTGATGTCTTTGATGTCGCCATTCTCCCTGCATAAGGGTAGGTGAAGTGTTCGCCTTTGATCGTGTTGTTACATTGGATCTCTGCACCTGTAGCATCCATTTGAGAGTTGTCTCAACAATGCCTCTGCACTTGTTTTCTCTGATCATAATGTTATACTTTGTATAATCTTTTAAAAATTGTTAGTAGTGGTTCTTTGTACATTTTAGACATTTAGGAATCTGATAATATGATTTTTTAAAATGTGTTTTATTTATTTATTTATTTTTTGTCCTATATTTTAATTCTGTAAATTCTTTGTAAAAGCTTCCTTCTTTTGAAAGGATGAACTAGTTTTTTTTTTTTTTTTTTTTTTTTAACTCAATATGCTTTTTGGAAGAGCTTGAAATAACAAGAATAATGTCCATCTTGAAGAAAAAATAATTGTAGAACAATTTTTGTAAGATTTTCTGAACTGAGCCTCTTGCTGAGAATGATAGCAAATTTATTGCTCTTATTAATAAACTGTTATTGTCGCATACCTTTGCTTTGACAGCATGCTTTGGGGAGTGTCTCATTTCAACAGTAATTTTCCCTTATTCCTTTATACTGTAAACAATAACAGTATTTCATGTTAAGTATAAATGATAGTTTCAATAAAAGCCGGAATGCTCAACACACATTTTCATTAGTCTCATTGCACCAGCATGAGACTAATACCAGCAATCTCGCTGAGCATCTGCTTTGTGCTCCTGGCTGAAAGAGTGGTACCTGCTGGGTACACAGGTTATCTCTCACATTTACTCCAAAGCATGAGGAAATCTGGATAACGTGGTGTTAATGTGGTGTTTAATCAAAGAAGGGCAAACAAAGGAAGGAGGATACAGAGATGGGGGAGCAAACAGGAAGCAGAGAACTGAGGAAGGAAGGAGAGGATATAAAGGACATGTCTCAAGGCTTGCATCAGCATCCACAAGGGTGCTTTCCCCTCTCTCTCTTTACTGCGCCAGATGGCCTTGGTCTTTAATCACGACGTGCATGTATGAGTGTGTGTGTGTGTCTCAGAAACGCACAAGTATGTGCCTCAAGCCTTTTAGTATCTGTGTGAGTGTTCATGTGGTCGATATGTAGGCCTACCTGGGTGAAAAACCGACTTCTGTGCACGTGTGTAGCAAGACTTTGTTAAATGGAAATTTCACCAGTAAAGCAGCAGAGTTTTAACACAAGAAGGAGCTTTTACCTGTTTCACAAAAACCAAGATGGGGTCGATTTCCCTCTATTTTGATGTAAGTATCAACAAGTTTGAAGCAGCAGATGCTGATTGCTGGCAGTTTGGCAGGTGGCTGTTTAGTAGTACACAGACACTTGTATCATTTAATGGATTTTTGATTGTGTCTGGATTGTTTTTTCCACAGTGACACTGAGACTTTGTCTGCTTGGTTATGACTATCATGCCTGGAATGACCACGGTGGCAGTTAAAAACCTCTAAAATTAGATAATCAAACAGTTCTGTATCAGATGCGTACCTCCAGGCAATATAAGGCAAGTTAATGTTGCACACACCAACTACTGATGGTCAATAAAAAACAGTGAAGCGCACTGTTAAGTACACAGTGTTGCTGTGATACACTGAGCATTAAACTGGCAAAACAAATTCTAACATAGACGGGAAACTACATCTCCCTGTAATGTCGTGTTTATTCTTCCTGGTCAGCTACTATTATTTTGATCAACTTTTTGCATGTTTACAATATGTTGCATGTACATTAATGCACGCATTCTAAATGAATGTGTTTATGCACGCACAAATGCATCTACCATTCAGACAGCCTACAGCTGGTCTCCTGGCATCTCTCATATGGTCTGTGACATTTTATATGAATCGGACCGTGAAATAATATGCACACACATATTCTACAGATGTCAACTGTGTAACCCATTCCACTCTATACAAACACACACACACACACACACACACACACACACACACCTGCCAGAGTAGCAGTTGCCAGCATGTTTTAACCCTGAGGTTCGGCTGGCAAAGGGGCAGAACAGAAGGAGAAGGAGAGGGAGATGTGGAACAAAGCAAAAGCAAAAGGCAGAATGGAAACCAGACCAGGTGGAGGGAGGAAAACAAGAAGAGGGCAAGAAACACATGGAAACCAAAAGCAGTGATTGTGCAAAACAATAAAATAAATAATAATGCAGAATAGAGATGGGCAGTGCGTGAGAGGAGTGAGTCACAGAGTGAAAGAGGCGATGTAGAGCACAAAGTTGACCCTGAACTGAGTTGCATTTGCAGTCAGAGATACAGAAAGGAGGAAGGCTGAGAAAGAACAGGACAAGATAGATGGAGGAAGAGCAAGAGCTGATAAAGCACACTGAGAGGAAGATAGAGAGGGGTTTGTGATGTATTGTACAGGTGTATGCTGCTGACCCTGGGATGGTGTGAGCTCGTACAGTCTGGCACATTTTCACCACAGAAAGACAGATGTCCAGGACAACAGCCAAATACACCCATCTGAAAGGGGAGGGTGAGGGTGTGTTTGCGTGTGTAAAGAGCGTTTACAGAGAATTTACAGCTGACTTGATTGTGTTCTGTGTGTGTGTGTGTGTGTGTGTGCAGATTATATTATAGCCCATATAATGGACATTAAGATTCATCATTCCAATCCAGTAAATTCCCAAACCACATGAAGAGAGACAAATGTATGTCCCTTTTTTTTTAACTGAGGGTCAACACCACTATAAATTCTGAAATCTACTTCAACAATTTTCCAAAATTCTAAAGCCAGTCTGTCCTGTCTGTTCAGCTGTGTTTCATTGGCTGTTCATCTAATCGTGTTGGGTGATGGAGGGGTGAGTGAAGAAAAGTTTGTATCTTCTGATCCTATGGTAGAGGTGGTCTGAGACTGGAGCCTGCACTGGAACAGTCCCCACACTGGAGCTCTACAGCCAGATTCTTTTCCCACATTCTATTTGTTCACTGGTGTTTCCCTTATTAACTTTTTGTGCAGAAATTTATGGAAACCCCTATAAAGCCACACTACAATCACTTCCCATACTGCAAAAACAAGCAATGAGGATAATTCACAATACTGGCAGAGATCACAGATATCCTCTTTTCTTAAAGTCTAATACTTTGAAATTTAATAATCAGGTTAACTCTCAAACAGTGCAACTCATGTGTAAAGCTAATAATAAGTTTATAAAGCTAATATTTATTTATTCATTTATTTTTTTCATAGACATGTGGTGTCTTGTAAAGATGTGGATGCAAATGCAGACTGGAGAGGCAGGGGGAATGCTGTGAATTGTATGTTGGACAAACAACAAGGAAGAGCAGCCAAACAAATAATGAACAAGTAAACAGAAAACAGAAACCAAGTGGTATAAATGCACAGGAAACTCAAAATGACACAGGTATAAGGAAGCTAAATGAATCCAGGTGAACTAACAAACAGGAAACAAGATGAGACAGAAAACACAACTAAACTACAAACTATAGCAGTAAACCAGAACTAAGACCACAGAGAAAACACCAACCCATGACACATGGTGGGTATAACCTTTGGTGAAGTAAACTCGTGCGAATACACTTACACGAATGTGATTAAACACTTATGTGTTTCCATACGTGGAGTTAAGTTGAGTGAGAGCCTCATGTGACATCCTAGCATAAGTCAGTTTAAGAAGCAGTTCAAAAACATGGTTTTCACACAGTGCAGGGGAGAAGAAGGGGGTTGACAGTCATTGGGGGTTTACACTCATGGTTATTTAAGTTTTTGTTTAATGTATATGTTCTATAAACATTACAGTTAGTTATTAGCATATTAGCATGTTGAAACAGGAAGTGGATTCATATAAAACATGGTTTGGCTTTTAAATGGAAAAATGGAAAGAATTAAATAAGCTAATGCTTCTTCTTGCTTCTTTTCCTATGTGTTAGTCAGCTATGTTCCATGTAATCATATGTAAATCCATGTGATATACTAACATGTTTAAAATAAATAAACATTCATTCATTCATTGAAATAAGCAGAGGCAGTAGTCTTGAAATTTCCCCAAAAGTTCCGGTTCATCATTAAAATTGCAGGTGACAGTGAGCTCATAAGACTCATCATGGGAGCAGAAGAGCAGCGGTGTAGACAGATGGGTGGAGAGTCCTGTTTCCCCTCTTACTTTGTCCATCTCTGCAGCTCTTTTTGTGCCTAAGAATCCCTTTTAGATGAAAAAAGAGTGGTCAGCAGTGAGTAACTGGGGAGTACCCATCTGTTGCCCATCCCCTCCATCAATTTCTCTTTCTCTCTCCCTCTTTTCACCCTCCATAACTCTCTCAAGCCAATCAGTTTCACTTCTATCCAGCCAGTAGCTCCATTTTGCCCAGCTGAAGTCTCATCATCATTATCTCTCTTTCTCCCTTTAGTCACTATTTCATTTTGTCCTCCATCTGTCCATCTCCTATTTTCTGTTCTGTCTCAGTGTCTTTTCTCTGTTTTTTTTGTTTTTTTTTTGTCTGTCATCCAGGGTACCAGCTGCAACCCCTGCGGCCATACCTTCTCTCCTGTCTGCCAAGCTTTGAGTTTTTGTTTTTTTTTTCTTTCAACATTCGAGCGAAAACCAAAGAGAGACAGAAAAGGTGGCTGAAACAGAAAGTAGGCAAATAAATGAAAGATTATCTCTCCATTTGGTTACGCTGATGCTCTCACTTAAGGCAAAAGTCAGCTGTGAAACTGATTTCTTTAATGATGATTTTAGTGCCAAGCTTTATGGTTGCCACAGATGCTTTTTCAATGCGGTAGGATTCAGAATGTCAAAGATGTCACAGCCAGAAAGATAGATGAAAAAAATAAAACATGTTTTGTGTTTGCTAAAATCCCATTCCACTGTAAGTATTACTATTTCAGTGTATACCATCTCTAAACAAGTACACATGGCAAAACATATATGTGTAACTATGTTATGAACTTATGTGCTCATGAACTAACTAAATACAGATTAATGCTATGATTGATCTCAATATCTTCATTTTTACACTTCGGCTGTATTATAAGAATGGTGGTCTAGTTGCCATGTTGTGTCAAACAGATTTGCTTTACCAAGGACAATCTAAATGGAAATAAGGGGAAGGAAGCTTTGTGAAAATAAAGCTCCCCCTTGACACTTCACTGATCTGTATTACCTTTTATTGATCTACAAAGAAAGAAAGTATTAATAAGATTAATTATAGTAATAATATACATATATATATATATATATATATATATATATATATATATATATATATATATATATATATATATATATATATATATATATATTTGCTTTAAACATGTAATTCATCCCTATTTTCTACAGGTGGGAACGATGATGAGAGCAATGTCGGTAAAACAACTGTAACATATCAAGCTATTATTTTCATATAACCTATCAAACATTGCTGGACACCATTTATCTGAAAATGTGTTAAGTTTTACAACAAAGACACATTCACTATCCAGGAAGGAACAATGAAACAACGGCATTTGTGATGCTGGAAAGTGAGACTGGTGCCTTGGATGCCATGATAAAAAAAATGATGATTATGAAGCAGCAATAAGACAACGATCCATATGAGCCAATAGCTGGAACATTTTGCAAAGGCAACAAAAAATGTCAACACTTCCTGCACAGAGAACGCAGCTGATTTTATGACTCTGTCACTAAGACAATGTAAGGAATCTATATTTGAGGGTCGTGTAGTGAAAATGGGCACTCATGAAATTTATTGTGATAAAAGCATTCAGAAATATCCATCAAATTGTGCTCATACACAAAAACATTAGGGGCAATTTAGAGTTGATGGACCTTGCAAGCTTCCTCTGACATGGTATGAGGTCATTACTTTGATTATGGTCTAACTATCTCTTCCTCTCCCACGCACACAGAAAAGTTTGAGTTTCAGCGCAGAGTTGCAAGAAAATTGGCCTTTTGATTTTCATTCTCTTGGCTGTGAAGCCAGTGTGAGACCAAAAACTTCTGAGGCTTCTCAGTTGTCAGATGATGTTGTGCTGAAATGAGCTGGAACATTGCACTACTGCGTGTTCAAGAGTGTATGCGTGTGTATGTATATGTGTATGTGAAATGCATTCTTTATCTTTGCCTTGATCTCGTCCTGCCCTGACTTCATTAGGTATTACATCTTTCAGAACATTAGTTTTCAGTCTACAGTGCTAGATATACTCCTATCTCGCAGTGTAGCCATCCATGTGCCATACTGGTGTCTGACAATGCTGAGACCAGTCTGAAAAAGGCTTACACTGTCAAATACTATATCACTTTATTTGTAAAAAAGAAAAACCCCTTTTGTGCTTTTTAGTCAGAAAATTCTAAGCTGATCTGGTTCATCATGATGACAACACAACCCAGTTTTTCATTCTTTTATTCACCATAAAAAACATCACTCATTTTAATCAAAGTCAGCTCTGTGTATCACACTGAAGCAACACTTTTTTTTTCTATTTCAAACCATATTTATTCACTTTTGGTATTATTAAATCCTGTTTTCTACTGCAAGAAAAACACAGATGAAGGACTTTCATGCCACCTAACAAATGTTCCACTGACAATTACTGATGATGAGGATTCATACAGTGATTGCAATATTTACTGCTGCTTTGCATGCACAGATACTCTTCAGAATTAATACGGTACTCCCAGGGATGAGTAGAAAAAATGATAATTGCAGACATTTTACAAACACTAATAAATCTAAGTCGATAACTTATTTTGATTATGGCCAGTTGGCGTCATGCTGTTCACTATGAGCCGGCCCATGTCAAGTGATACCAGTTACGTTACCTTTGGCCAGGATCCTTGGTAAACAGACATAATTATTACACATTAGTAGTCATAACTGATCTAGCAAAACAGATGTAATGCAATATTTACTGCATGACATAAAACATTAACATCATTTATGTATGAGTACATAACATGTGGTTCACTGCTGCCTGGAACCTAAATGAGCTCACAGTCACCTCATGAGACTGCTTTTGAAAAAGTGGTAAGAAATATCCAGATGAAAATGCTTTTATTTATTATTTTTAAAAAATCACCTGCCAGAAAAAAAATAAAAAAAAATAAAAAAATAGACGACTCACACCACCGAAAAAGTTACAGACACCATCAAAATTGCATAATGGAATGATGTGCAGCAATGCAAAAGACAAAGCATTTAGTCAGGAACCCTCAGACTTTTCTAATGTGGAAACATGACTAAGTCATTGTGTAACTGCTCTGATAGAAAAAGTCACAGTACTGATCTTTTAGTGATTGGAATTAATTCATACACAGTACCTGTCTTAGTTTATTCTTCTTTTCCTTTTTTCTATTTTTTTTTTCCCAACAGCATAGAGTCGCAAACTAAATGTAAAAAATCTAATGAAAAATATGTCCAAATCGTCTCTGTATCTAGCCAGATACATTATATATATATATATATATATATATATATATATATATATATATATATATATATATATATATATATAATGATATATGTGTATGTATATAATGACTTTTTTCTTAATTAGCAACCAGACTAAATTACACTTACAATTGACATAAGGAAGCATTGATGCAAAACTGCAGGCAACATGTTAATGCTACATCAAATCTATTTCTGTTTAATGCAATATTTAATAAAGTGTCTTACATTCAGTTTCACATGTGTTAAAGCTCTCTGTAACCTTTACACTGCATAGGACCATCTTCTTCTGATTCTGTGACTTTGGTAATCAAGCAAGAAAAAAAAAACAAGTTTGTGCAGTTACTGTGACTTATTAAAATGTTTACATTAATTGCTTCTATTGGCTTCTGTTGTTCTCGTGTGCGCTGATACGCTAACTAGCCATGTGCAACCTACCTAGTATTACTGCACGTGTCAGGATAGTTAATTGTAATATGGTATTTTCAGGAAAGATACAGAAGTGGACAGTGTTGTTGTCATCTTTTTGTTGCATTTCCAATTGCTTCAGGTTTGAATTGTCTGATGAATCATCTTTCAAAATGCTTGGTAGAGCGATGCCTTGTAGCAATGCATCTGAACATGTAATAGTTTTTGTTTTGTTTTGTTTTTTAAATGCTACGAATTGGGATTGATGCATCTTAGGAGCAAAAATCTGCTGAATTCAACTAAACATTATCGAATAATGTTTCAATATCTAATGATGTTTCCTGTACAAGGGGGAAGAATGAGGTCAGCAGCCAATGTGTCTTTCCATGTATGTCATGTTTTACCAGTCAATCAAACATTTATAATGCTGTAAATGGCCAGGAGCTTTGTGTTTTTGCTGTTTCATATATTCTTTTTTTTAAACTTATTAATAAAAATGATATATATATATATATATATAGAACATCTGTATGAATGCATTTTTCTGTGGCTTTGCCAGTGTGCTTTTTCTTAATGGCATTCATCACCATGCAACACTGTCAACACTAAGTGCTTAAATTTATGATCTGTATAATGATGTCTGTTTCATATTCACTTTTTTACTTATTTATTTATTCATTTTATTTCTTTTATCATAGCTGTTCAATATTTGCAAGTGTGGACAGACTGCTAAAAGATAATTAATGTGAATCTGTCATGCAAGGGTTGAAAAACATATAATTATGACTATACACTGAGTCATAAATGCATAAGTTGCCTTTTGACTCGGTGCACTGACTTGCAGGCATTGATAAACTATTAATTTACTCATGTTTAATGCACTTCTACTTAATATAAGTGATCTTATACATGTTTTGTGGTGTTATGAACCAGCATTATGTAACCATCTTAAGAATAAAAGAGATGAATTAATCGAGTTGAGTTGATTAGAATTTCATCTTTGAATCTACTTATTGTTATCCCTGCTGTAAATATTTTCCATTTAATTTAATCATTAAATATGTAAAAGTACACAGCCCAGTAAGGCACAGAAAGGGTGGCGAAAAGAAATTTATAAATAAATTCTATTTATTCAAATGATGTTCACTTTTCACGATAGAAAGTATGATTAAAATGTGATCTGCAACTTGTACACGAAATGGAGATTTTTTTCTTTCTTTCTTTGTTTTCTTTCCCCCTTCCCCTTGTATTTTCTCTGTTTATTTGTATAAAACCTCTTGACAATTAATCAATCAATATTAAAAAAAAAAAAAAAGCAAGTTCACATCAAGTGCAACCATCATATTCTGAAACATCTGTTTGCCCTCCTTCGTTTGTGATATCCATGGCTATGATACAAGAATTATATTTATCTTTGTCAAAGGGTGTCAGTTTATTTTTGTGGAAAGACATGCTTTATTTTAGGATTTTTCGCAAAGAGACGGAAAGAAACAAGAAAGACAAATTGCAAGGATGGCTTAAGGGGAATCTTGGATTGGTTTAAATAAATGGAGACAAAGGAAACTTACAGCACCAGTTAGAAAGAACAAAAGTCAGAGACACAAATTTGAAAAAAAAAAAAGGGAAAATAAATCAAAGAAAAAAACAAAGACATATTGGATAGATGTATGGCACATGGGGCAGTAATGAGGCAAAGAAAGTAAAGTTAGGATGCAGTTAGATTTTGTGATTGTGTTTGTGTGCATTGCTGTGTGTGTGTGTGTGGTTTGCTGCTGCAAGGACACCAGATGCTCAAAAGATAAATTGGTTGCTATCACAGCAAAGGCAGTGTAGTGACACAGAAGACCTCAGATCACATGGTTGACAAGAACACACAAACACAGCCGCACACACTCTGTTTCCATCCTGCCAGTTCGTGTACAGCTGAACTTAAGGTCCATCCATCTTGTAAAGCGACTTGAACTCTTACTTTCAATAACAGTTCCTGCACATAATCCCATTATTTTGTTTAGTAAATGACCTATTCTAGTTCGCACATCCCTAAACAAAATGTAGAACACTGAAAGACACTAAGTTTAACAGGAATCTTTGTTACATTAGTTCATTTTCAATCAAATTAAAACACTTAAGCTTTTTTACATTCAAAGCATCACAACATATTCAAAACATAAAACCGCTGTTGAACTTGTGGAAAGAGTTGTAAACCAAATGCCAGAATGAAACTATTAATCCATTAATTGTTACAGAGGGTGTTAAAAAATGAAAAAAAAAAACAAAAAATATATATATATATATATATATATATATATATATATATATATATATATATATATATATATATATATATATATATATATGGAATATATATATATATATATATATATATATATATATATATATATATATATATATATCTATGGAATATATATATATATATATACAAATGAGTTGTGTTATGTTGTAATGGATTCAAACCCGGAGAACCTGCTGTGATCTTACAGTCAGACAAAACACATCAGCCACGTTCCAGGTCAACAGTTTAAAGGTGTTTGTGATGTGCTGTGTTTGGTCTTTGTGCATGCATCTGTGTGTTTGTCCTCACTGTTCCAGGCACATTTTATCTCATCTGTGTTTGTACAAGAGGTGATTGGCATCAGTGATAAATCACTTCCTCCTTGGTCTCTCATCTACAAGTGCCTCATTAGACCTGTCCTTTATTAGGCCAATCAAACAACAGACTAATTAATATACCATATCGCCAAGGCAACAGCATGCAAAGGTCAGCGCTGCATGCTGAGAAAGATGTTTGTCATTTTTGAATACTAATGTATTGATTTGTGCATGTCATATCTCCTTGTGTATGGTAGTTAGTCCGTACCTTTAGATGAGGAAGTCTTAAAATATTCATGCATCAGTTATAATGAATGAAAGCATAATTAAGTTGTCAAACACAATGAAAGCACACTGTAGGTTTTTTCTATTCATTCTGCTTGCTGGTCATCATACTATATGGAATACTAAGGTGTTATCACTGGATGCTTCGTGCTAAAATAGACCATCCAATAATGATACTGCAAAAACAGGACTGACAATATTAATACAAAAAAATATTAAGTCAGTCATACCTCAGTTACATTTTGTTTTTAACGCATGTTTTTCAAATGTTCAAATGTAGTCATATTTAGTCAAGTTGGTGGTAAAAACAAACATACAAATAAAAGGAAAAAAAAAAAAAAAAAACCTCTACAAAGCACCCCCCAACCCATAAAGGGTTAAGTCTGCATCCACTTTGTATCCCATCTGACCTCTGGGTTCTCGCCAGTCAGTAAAAGTCATCATGATGTTGACGCTTGTCTTTTCTCCTCCTGGTCTGTTTCGTTCCCTTTTTCCTCTTCCTCCTTCTGTGCTGTTGTTTACCATTAGCCATGGTACCTTTAAAATGGCTGGTTTGTTGTGGCCAGTTGCTGTCGTATGGAGCAGTGCGTGAAGCAAAACTCAGCTCTAAAATGAGGCATCATCCCAAAATAAACGTTCAGAAGCTTGAAGCTGTTTCTTGGCCTCAGGATGCTGCAGGGCAGCAACAGCTTCATTAATTTACAAAATGAATGTCAATGTGCCATCAAGTCAGGAATACATTTTTCATGTTACATAATGCTGCTTTAAGGCAAGAAGTTGTTTTATAATCCAAATTTAATTTTAACTTCTTTGCAATATAATTTACCACACAGCATCCAGGGATATATGCCAATTACTTATCTCTTACCAAAAGAAGTTAATATAAATATTTTCCGCTCATTCTGTCTGCTTTCGATGATGATGAGCTTTCTGTGTTTGTCTGCTTTTGGAAATCTAATTAAAGCCACTTCTCCAGCTGAATTAGTATGGATGTGACTTTGGAAAGTTTCTTGTTTTTAAATGGCTCATGTTCATTAAAGTTGTGTGTGTCAAACTTTGTTAGCAAGGGTTATGAGCTTGACAGCTTTCGTCAGACTTGTTAAGATCTGTTTCAGACGCAGAAACAGATGCACAACACTACAATGAGACTTGCTGCAAACATAATTGAAACCGTTATTAAACTTTTAGAGCTAAACTGAGTCATTGAGGGTGTCTAGGTGATGCCAGACTAATATGTATCTTAAGTTTTTCAATTTAAATTTAGTGTTTGAAAAGAGTTTTTTGGTGGGCTGCACGGTGGCGCAGTGGTTAGCACTGTGGCCTCACAGCAAGAAGGTCAGTGGTTCAATCCTTGGCTGGTTTGGTCAGTGGCCTTTCTGTGTGGAGTTTGCATGTTCTCCCCGTGTATGCGTGGGTTCTCTCCGGGTACTCCGGCTTCCTCCCACCATCCAAAGACATGCATGTTAGGTCAATTGGTTACTCTAAATTGCCCCTAGGAATGAGTGTGAGCGTGAGTGTGGTTGTTCGTCTCTCTGTGTGGCCCTGCGATGGACTGGCAAGCTGTCCAGGGTGTACCCTGCCTGTCGCCCAAAGCCAGCTGGGATAGGCTCCAGCTTCCCCGCGACCCTGAATTGGAATAAGCGGTTTGGAAAATGAATGAATGAAAAGAGTTTTTGACTTACTGCTATAAAGTAGATATGCACTTTACATTCTTAAAGACCATATTTATCATATTTGCACAGATAATAAGAATAAGGATGAGCTCTCTACAAAAACAGTCACCCACTGTTCTTGTAAAACAGATGTCAAAGTTTGACTTTTAGAATAATGCTGGAAAAAGCCTAATTGATGTTTGAAGGTGATATTAGTTTTAACTAGGTGGGTTTTTATATTTTCCTTGTTCCTGCTTGTTTAGTTTTATTTTGCTTACCATTTGTACATGCAGGTTTGAATGTTAGAATACATATTGTTCTGCATGTGCTTTTTCCCCTTGTGACTGACCAACACTCTGTTCCTCCCTTTTATTCAGCAAAAACTGGCATAGGCTCCAGCTCCCCAACCGCATGACAGTAGTCACAGTAAAGTGAATATGGATGGATTACAGTTATCAGTGCTTTGGATGAAAAATTTTTCTTTTACTGATTTCTGTTTTAGCTCATTTATTTTCATTCATCTGGCTATCGTTCAATATCAGCTTTTAAACTGAAAATTCCCAGAGTCGGACTGTCTTGCAGACTCATAAAGGAACCCATGAAACTCACGCGGCAATTGAATTTTTCAGAAATGAAGTTAAAAAAGTCTGAGAGCAGCAATCCATGTTGGTATTAGATAACCATGTAGGTAGGTAGGTAGGTAGGTAGATAGATAGATAGGTAGATAGATAGATAGGTAGATAGATAGATAGGTAGATAGATAGGTAGATAGATAGGTAGATAGATAGATAGATAGATAGATAGATAGATAGATAGATAGATAGGTAGATAGATAGGTAGATATAGATAGATAGATAGATAGATAGATAGATAGATAGATAGATAGATAGATAGATAGATAGATAGATAGATAGATAGATAGATAGATAGATTGATTGAAGCACAGATAGGCAGTCAGCTTCATTGCTGGTTTCCTTGTTTACACACTGTGTACTGTGATTGTAAGTAAACAGACTGTTCTACATCCTACAGGAAATTTCTGGGATGTAGACAATGAACTTGTAGACACCAAATAAATTTAGTATTTGTTTTTTTGTTAACATATTCAAAGAAAAAGGCAAGAGCTGCAGCATTATAGATTGTACTTTATTTATTGTCATAGAAACACAATGCATTTGGACAAATGTTCATATTTGCACCAATACTGCCTCTACTGGTCATCTTTATATTCGATATTGTGTAGAATTCATTTCTGAAGATGTTCTAAACCAGCTTTTACTACCTTGGAAACATGACACAAAAGATGGCTTTATGAGGTAGAGGAATCCACAGGCTAATTTATTGAAAACCAAAAAGGTCAAAATGCTTGAAAAAATGCTTACAAATGAGATTCTGTTCATATTCTGTATGTTTGAAAAATATTTGCCCTAATTTACTTTTGTCTTTTAATTTCAGATTTAAATGATGAGTGAAAAAAAAAAGAGTTGACATTATAACAAGACCAAGGAATGAGAATACAATGACGATTGTAATAATGTTTGCTTGATAAAAAAAACCCAAAAAAACCAAAAAAAAAGGAAACTCCATGGAAACCATTTAAGCATTTAGCCTTTTAAAAATGAAAGAAGCCGAGCAGCTTATAGAATCAGGGAGAAAAAGGCAGGAGTGCAAGTGGTTACAATGGCAGAAGCATACTTGTACTGATGTGTGCTGACAATGGTAGAAAGGAGTGATAAAGAAATGAAAGTGAAGACGATCAGAATGTGAGTCACACAGTCAATTGCCGTCTCTTCGTCAGTAATTTCCTTATCTCCCAACACTTTTCTCTTTTTTTCATATGCACTCCGTCAGCCAGTCACTCCTCATTCCATTATGTGGTTCAAGACTCAGAGGCTGATATACGAGGGCTCCATTGAGCAACTTGGACATGAGAGACTGCTGGACATACATCACATACATCACTCACACATTCAGTCTTTGGTCAGAAGTATGAAAGGGTGCCGCTGGCCTGACAACACACAACTCAATTAGGACAGAGGTCAGAAAGAAATGAAAGTACAGTGAATGATGGCAACAAAGAAAAGAGGATGTGAAAAAGTAAAAGTTTGGAACGTGAAAGGTAGACCACTATTTAACACACACTTAATCAGACTTTTCCAGACAATTTGTGTTGCAGGCTATGCTGAACTGGTCCAGGTTGTTAAGATTTTACATGAAGCTTAAGTTAAAAAAAAAAAAAAAAAGTTAGCTTGCATATCATTTCATAATCCCTTCATCACACATCAAATCCAAAGAAGTTGGGCTGCCATGTCCATACGTTTATCTGTGTTGCAAGGTTCCGGTGTCTAATGATAAAATCCATTGCACACGTTAACCAAAGTTTGTGCTTTTAATTGCAGGAAATGGTGCATTCAATAACCATTTGGAAATTAGAAACTTCCAAACCTCTGGCTGGGAAAAGAAATGAAAGGATGCCAATAGGAGATCCGATTTAATAGTTTAATTAAAGGAGATACAACTGACAAGACACATTTATCTAATCTCAAACTGAACTAAATAAAGGCCGAGAGAAATTTGCTGTTAATAAGAACCTGAAAAAAACAGGAGACGAAGCTTTTAGATTCCAAGTTTCTCTATGATTTAAGGTTTGGAGGCGATGCAGATGGAGAGGCTGTGCATTATTACTCTGAGATAAAAGTTACAATTTATTTTCACCTTGCACGTCTGAAGAGGCTAACTACACAGCCCATTTTCACACTGGGGTGGTCAGACTTGTGCTTTCACAGATTTTTTCACTTGGTAGTGACCTTGCCGATTCAAATTCAAGGTCTCTAGCACAGGCAAAAAATATGACCCTTTTTAAGGTTTCTGGAGTAGGAAAACACAGCTGAGCCACTCATTTCTGGATCACTGAATAGAAAGATTGTTTGGGCGGGTCAGTATAAAAACATTAGTCTTGCATTAGAATAATCAGGTATGGTCAGCTGATGGATGACTTAATGAAAATATTGGAAAACCTTCACATATTTACCCAGAATGTATTTGTTATAGAAAGGACAAAAACAACTCTATTGTTCTTTCTGCAGAGGACATTCTAAAAGTAAAAGTTCTGCAATAAATAAAGGGACAGTCAAGCGCCTAAAGAGTCAGCAGAGAGACAAAAATAAATGAGGCGCATGTTACATGTCTGTGTATTAATGTGTACTGAGGGTGGGGTCAGGGTGGAGATGATAGAAGAGGCCAGCTCACTAAGCAGGGTCATAAAGCCTCTGTGCTGATTCTGTCACTAGAAGAGATTTACTCTCGCTCCATCTCTCTTTCTTGCTCTCTGTGTCATAAACACACACACACACACACACACATGCAAGCATGTGATGCACTTCCCACAGGCGTCCATCACGTCCCTCACAGTGTGACTGCCCTTGGAAATCGTCTTTCTCGCCAATGTACGAGTCCTCCCTCTATTTGCCTCTCCCGAGTATCGCCATCTTAAACACGCACCAACATGTACATACAGCATGGTCGCCACCACTACTACATCCCATTTAAGAAGTAAAACTGTGGGAAGGTGAGGCAGTTATTGTTTTTGTCCCTTTCACAAAGTCACAGCATTTATCTTCTGCCCAGCAGCCACACACACACACACACACACACACACACACACACACACAAACTATTCAGGTTAAACTTCTCCTCTCACTCTCATTTCTGTCCTCTCAGCTTGTCATTGTTTTCCCGACATGTACTCAGGTATGACATCTCTTCTAAAAACACTGTCACCACATCGCTTGCTTACTTGACTCAATGATAAATCACACTGAACACTTTCTTTTGTACATCAAATGTTTAGGCATAAACTTTCAACACAAGATTTGGCTGCGAGTGATGAGGAAGATGCGAGTTGGCATGTTTTTGTAGTTGTGAATAGACTTTATGACTAAGATGAAAAGGACTGTGGTATGAGGATTTATAAAGCAACTTAAAAGAGAGTTATACATATAATAACTAACAGGAAAGAGGATGAAGTGCACTGGCATGAAAGAGTTGTTAAGTGGCAAACAAACTGCATTCATGTCGCACTTTTTGACAAACCAAAGAATTTTGTCACAACCCATATTCATACATTCATAAACACATCGCCTGCAGCGTCGCATACTCAGCATTGTACTGATTGTTAAAAGTTTGTGATGGAAATCACAATTTCATTCATAAACTGCTGCTGCAGCGTTAGAGACATGTAACAAGCTGGGAATACAGCCTATCACAACAGACTGGAGGAAAAAATAAAGAAAAGAAGCCACTTAACCTAAAAGACAACATTACATATGTTAAATCAACTAATCAAATGAAAGTATGAAAATAATGTATTTATCTAAAGAATTAATCTATGAAACAGCAGCATCCTCAGACAGAGGCTTCTTCAGTTCCATTGCAATTAGAACAGAGAAAGTCATGTCTGCAACCCACTCCAATGACTCTCTGCAGAAGAAGGGAGCATTGTTTGGACATACGATCTATTTTCTTCTTTTTATGTTCACATTATCAAATTTTACTCAATCCTTTTGAAATGACACACTTCCCTGTGGGAAATTAAAATATTGCTAAAACTGACATATCATTGACAGTGACTCTTTTCACTGTGGTTATGAAAGAACTGAAAAAATGGAGACTGCATCACCAGCAAACTCTTTTCAACCTGTTTCTTCACAAGGCACATAAAGACAAGCTCAGTTCTGCCGTTGGTGGTGTTTAATGCTGCTCACCTTTTGATTTGCAGATATAGACTCAGCAGGAGTTTGCATGCCAGAGAAAAGGAGGAAGGTAGAATTAAAGAAAAAAAAAAGCATAAAACTATCATACATATCTTAAAAGGCCACTACAGCGCCATGCATTAAACATATTCCATTAGCAAGTTATACTGAACAAATATATATCCATGTGAACTAACCCTTAAGCAGTCGATGTGTTGGCCGCCTGCTGTCCACCGCTGTGCACAGCTGTAGAGCTATCGATGGCGCTGAAATAAGTCATAAAGACCAGACGATTTCATTCTAAAAATGTTCTTTAAATAAGTGATATTACTTAGTATATTTATCAAAACTATTTCCATGAATTAGACCAGCAATATGACGAGAGACATGAAAAGAGATTATACATGATTAATATCCTCATAGATGTTCAATAAAAGACTCACTAATATGTCATGTTAAATATGCTTTGAATGTGTGGAAATCTCTCCAAATCACATACATGAGAAGGGGGTTGTTTGGTTGGGCTTTTTTGACTTTTTGCTTGATTTACTGCTGAATTGTTGAATGATTTATACATGCGTGATAGAAGATGACACAACATTAAGAAGCAGCTGTAGCTCAGGAGGAAAAGTTGTCGTCTGCCATCAGAAAGTTGCTGGATTCCCCAGACTGTATGCTGGAGCACACGTGCCTTTGCAAGACACTGAACCCCACATTGCAACTTAATGTGTGTCTGTGGGCTTTAAATGTGTGTGGCAGGTTATAAGTGCATAAGCACAATAACAACAGAACTGCAGTATGAGTGTGTGTGATTGAATAAATGTGACATGTCAAGTAAAAGCACTTTGAAGGGTCAACATATGACTAGAAAAGCACTATAAAAGGTACAGTCTATTTATCATTTAAACAGCAGAGTTCAAACGGCAATACAGTCGGTGGATGTCATAGTTTCCACAGCTTGGAGTGTTAATTCACTTAATGTTTTGTTGAAAAAAATAGTAAAGCAGTAAAACATTAAGCAGTTCCTTAATCAACTTTTAAGAACCTTTAACCCATTTATTATAGCTGTAAGTGGGTCTAAAGAGATTATGAGATCTTAACAGGCTAAAGGTCAAATATATTGCCAAGATTTCTGTGCTATATCACACTAGTTATTGTTTTAGAAAATATAAATAAATAAAACAAAACTTGACACCAAATTATACTTCCCTTTAGGCCAGATTGACGACCATCAAAAAGATAATTATTTTTCTGTAGCTCACCTATTTTCCTCCTTTTTCCAGTGTATCTCACTCTTGTCTTGCTTCCCTCATTTTCCCTCTCCATTTCCATCATCCACTAATTAGTCTCATGGGTCCGGAACAAACGGAAGACATCAGTGGTTGTAGATGAATCTAGACAGAGACAAATGAGAACAACTTTTCTGGAGCATCTATAAATAGATGTGATAGTAAAGCAGTCCCTTTAGCATACAAGGAGGTTTATAACAAACATGGGATGAACAGGAAGTGATGAAGGAGGCTGAACTAGTAATAAAAAGCCACTTGCCTGTTTAAAAAGCTTGTGTTGGACAATGCTTGGATCGTGAGTGGAGGAGTGTGAAGTAAGTAAGAGAGCTTTGATTTAATCTAGGATGCTCATTACATTTTTTTTTAAGTTTTTGTGCACATTTATCTTTTTTTTTAAAAATGGCATTTTTTTTTTTATTTTTTTTTTTTTTTAGGACAGTGCTTGTCTATGTAAAATTAACAATATATCCTCAAACCAACATTTTGTGCAAGTTTTTAGTCACAGCAATCTGAACTCAACTCTTTCTTTTTTTCTACTAATCATTTGTAATAGCCGCTTTTTTTCCCCCTCTGTTTTTTGTTTTTTTTTCTTTTACCAGCAGACCATTGTGCTTTTGGCTCATGTATTTCTTTGAATGTCCCTCTGCTTGTTTCTGAAAGTGAAAGACGGAGAGAGCATGTGTTGTACTTTAAAGTTTTCTTTTTTTACATCAGGCCTGCAGCAGAATCATGTAAATGTGCTCGAAAAGTGAACACTTCACTGCACAGAGGTCCTGTTTGTGTGTGTTCTTGCATTTTTTATGTGCAAAGTCATTGTTTATGTGCCTGTGTGTTTGCTGCAGCGTGAAGCAGCACCGTGATATCCTGCCTGTGTGTCCATACAAGTGTTTTCATGACTTTCAAACACACAGACGCTTTTTCTTGTCTGAGTACATGGTATTATGTTTGGGAGTGTGGCTGAATGTGTGTGAACATGTTTGTGTAAATATGTGTGATCCATCCACTGACTGAACACCTGAATGCCCACCATGACAAAGAAGAATGGCAGGCTGTCCAAACCAACAACCTACAGCCAACAGAGAGCACTCCCCATTCAGTTGGCTTTGTTTTGTTTTTTTTGTTGTTTTTTATCACTTTGGTGCAAACACATTTACACAAACACAAGAAAAACAAACATGCATGCATGAAAACACCAAGGGTTTGTTATATTTATAACTATCCAGCATTAAATCCTCTTGTGAGCTTTGTACTATGCAGAAGCAAATCTGCTGCCCTTCAGTGTTGCAGCTGTTTTTACTTTTAGCTCAACATAATGTATACTTCATCAGACTATGTCCACAATCATGACAGTAAACTGTTCAAACAGGTTTGTTATTCCTCAACAGTATTATCAAACAAATGAATCTTTACAAAGACAACAGAACAGATCTAGCAAAGATGGGTAAAGGTAAAGAAAGTTGCTTTAATGTTGTACAAATGCATATAATAATACAGTAAAGTGGAATTCAGTCATTCTGACCATACTTTCTACTAACAGTCTAGAATATTATATTTGAAGGACCATTAAATAATTGACATTATTAAATCAAATGATTTTCTATAAGCCATACAACCCATCTGAGGGATCATGATATAATTTCATACCTTAACTTTATTGACCACAGGAACACATGGTTCTACTTCAAGAGTAATGAGTGTGAATGATCAGTAATCCCATTCAGTATTAGATACATGTGCAGATATTTTTTCTTCCCATATTTTCATTTTTTTTTGTCTGTTTCCTTTATTTTAAGTATGTGTTATTGTAAAAGTTTGACATAAATGATAAATCAGTTAATCGTGTTAATCGGTTGGTGATATACTCATTGGAAAATGTAGAAAATATTTTATTGCCATTTGAATTTGAGAAAGATATTTGATTTGATTTTTTTTTTCTTTTCTGATGATAAATGATTATGAAATGAACTGCTTTTCAAACTGTGAATATATCCCCAAAGAAGACATGATGATTTCCAGGTTTGAGTTTACTACTCCCAGATTTCAGATTTTGTTTTTGGGTTTGAACTTAGCTGTTTGACGCTGAATGGTGACTTAATAGTTCTTCCTTCGCTCCAAAAACTATTATTTCAGTTTTGTTTTGATTTAACTGACGGGAATTTTATGCATCTGATCTTTAATTGAATCAATGCGGTTGACTGATAATTGTAAAAGGACTTGTTTCGATCGACTTCTTGATCAGACAGAAAGAGATATGCGAAGCAACATAGTGATGCAGCTCGAGTAGCCATTGTTGTCATGGCTGTCAAGGCAATATGATGTTAATAAAGTTAGGTCACGCTGCACAGGGCCTCCAGGCTGTGGTGCACCATGGGATTGATTGATGACTATGTTGTCAGTTCAATCTAAGAAATGCATTCGAAGACAGAGGAAAGAGGGGATGAGTGCAGGGCAGATGAAGGGAGGGAAGAAAATAGATTGGTCAAAAACAAAGAGAGAAAAAAAAAGACAGAAATGAGATGAGTCAAGAAAGCAGCAGAGGAAAAGATGGAATTGTAAAAAAATTGGAATCTCACCATACTGAATATTAAATTATATAAATGAACATAATAAATCATATGACAAATCTAGCTAAAACATGCAACTGAATAGAAATATTTAATCTGTCAATCTATCATCCCAAATGTTTGGGATAGAAACTTTGTTAGCTGGAAGGATCTTAGCCAGGGCAGAAGATGGGACACATTATAGATAGAGGATAGCCCATATGTGCATGTTTACCTTCAGTTAATACGCATGTTTTTGAGCTGTGAGGAGAAAGTAGAGCACCTGAAGAAGAGTTGCGTAAGCACGCACCCAACATGTAAACAGCAACTGGAAAAGCAAATCTACAGGTTTGGTACTTTTGGCTCTTTGACCAGCTGTCATTGTTGCCCTTGAAAAACATCAATGAGAAAAATGATACACACACACTTACAAAGATGTGCATGTGCACCTATTGATCCCCTCTCTTGATGCATGCAGGAAAACGATTAGCATTCTAGGTCAGCACAGAAAACTCCAGTACACACACTGCAAACATATCAGCATAACGACACACATTCTGCTATTGATTCGGTGTGGACTCTGAATACAAAGACAAAATGGCCACTGCAATGTCCTGTTCAAAAGCTATACTCTTCTATTGATTTATTTGCTTTGTGATCAGCCCGCACCCTTCCCAGGGTGTGAGACCGGTCCAAAAGTCTATCTTTACTGTGATTAAACGAAACAGCGTTATTCCATTAACTGACTTGACAACATTAAGCCCTCTCTTTACTTTGCATTAATATGTGTCCCATTTCCACATTGTGCTCACATTTACATTATTATAATTTAAATTAGGTTAAAATATTGAATGCTTGTCTTACGTGCACATTATAAGCAGCTTCATCTTCACTTTGTCAAGGAACAGCAGTTTATTTCCTCCTTTGAATTTATCTCATTACTTTTGTGAGTGCTTGTTTTGTGCTATAAAAATTGCAAGTTTGTGACTGAGAAAGTACCATTTTTTTATGATAATGTTATGTCACAAGCTTTAGCATAGTTACTTACTGAACAGAAATTGTTTCAGATGGACACCAACCAGCATTATTTAAATTTTTTATTGTCTAGATGACTGAGAGTTTCTATTATTATTTCTTTTTCCGGCTTCATTTTTCTGATGTTGTCACAAACAAAAACACATACAGCACTGAACTAGCTGATTAAAGTTTTGAAAACCATCAGACTTCTTGAGCTGATAGTCAGACTGGGGACACGTCTGTTGCATCATGTTTCAGGCAAGGCCCAGATATGAAAGTGTCTTGATGCCAGTTATATCTGCTAGTGGGAGCAAAGGTTGAGCTGATGGAGGGAAATTTATGCTGCCAAGTTAATGTCAGTCACCATGTCTTGTTTGTGTTTTTTAAGAATTTAAACAAACAACAAAAAAAGGGAAATCTTGAGTCCTTGTTCTATCAGGGGCCAGAAGGCAGGATATGGCATATTCATTTGAGATGAGTACATTTGAACAAAATAACAATAGGTTTTACTGCTTCATATGATTTATTTATTCATTTATTCACATTTCTTTATTTATTCATTCATTTTCTGAACCCGCTTAATCCAAGTAAGGGTTTCGCAGCCTTCCCAGCAGCCTTCGGGCGAGAGGCAGGGTACACCCTGGACAGGTCGCCAGTCTATCGCAAGCCTGATTTGGCACATATGATTTTTTAATAATATTTGCAGAGATTACTTTATTTAATTTCTTTAACCCCACTAAAAATGTTGGATTAATAAATTAATGGTTATGAATGTTTAACTCAAGCCAAATAGCCAATCAGCTCCCTGCATGTACAGCATTGTACCTATAACTTACTTTGGCAAAAAAAACACAAAAAAACAAAAAACATTTCTTTGACTTTTAGAAGAGGTAAAACTACTGCCAACAGTTTGCTGGATTTTGTGGCAGCAGGTTTTCTTTTTTTCCTGCAATTCCAGCTCGCTAGCAACTGGTTCAGTTTTGCTGCATTTGAAGTTTCTGTTCTGTCTCAAAATTCAGAGTTTAACAGGCTTAGGCTTGGATGCTGGGGGATTTAATAGGTTTGACTGCGCCCCACACGGAGAGGCTGAAAGTCCCTTGTCGCAGTGGGGCCAGGTTCAAACCCCATCCCGCAGTCATGCTTCCCTTCAAATACAAGCCATTAAAAATCTGAGAAATCTGAAAAAAGGCAAATATTTTACATTTTTATGTATAAGACTCAGGCCCACTGTGAAGACAGAGATTCCATAATAGGCTGGAATTTGATTTAGACTCTTATTTGAAAAAAACACAACAAAACTTTCAAAATAGGCCAAGGCTGTATTTCCTTTTTTATTTCTTCAGGCAATGTGAGAGTCAGCATTTCTGTTTCCCATAAACACTTGCCGGTATCATCGTTCAAGAATATGAGGAGAAATATCATTGCAGGAGGGAAAAAAAAAAAAAAAATCAAGAGTCAGTGAGGTCCTAAGGTCATGCAATCTCAGCAAATAAGACGTAATGTGTGTGCATGTATGTGTGTGTAAGAGAGAGAGACAGAGAGAGACAGAGACTGATTAAGATATAAGCGCCAAATTGAGTAAGAAAGTGAGTTGGGAGGAGTATACGGAGGAAGGAGTGAGATTTGGAGGTGTGGAAAGCAAGGTAAAGAAAGTGAAAGAGTTAGAGAGTTAGATGGAAGGAGATAGTAGTGCCTTGCAGCCAGTCTCCATATCTCTTGCCACCAATGACTCCACCAGCTGCACTACAACTAATGGACTCTGTCCTCCTCGACTGCCTTATCTGCCCTCTCTCCCTTTCTCCATCCTTCCTTCCTATCTCTCAGTACTCAAAGCTGCACTATCTTTCCACTTAACGGCTCCACCTCAATCTCATTTTTATCACGCTTTGGTCTTTCTCTTTCTCGCCCATGTTATCTCACTCTCTAAACTCTCAAATGCTTTCATTTTCACTATGCTATACTATATTGTTCTGCTTTCCACACACAATACACAGCCAGGTTACAAAGGCAAATAAACAGAAATAGCTGCCACCTGGATTTGACAAAGCAAATAGATACAAGCCTCCCATTTGAAAATGAATAGATGATTATTTTCCAGCTACCAGCAAACTATTAAACCCCAACTGATAAAACCCAAAAGATTCTCATTTCTTAAATAACCATGTCAAGAGACACATCCCCTGATTGTGGAAAAGATGTTCATTTGTTTATAAAGGGTCAAATCATTGCTATGAATCAAGTAGAGTGAATCTCAAAGGAGAAGAAATCCATCAGAGAGGTAGTGAAAATGTTAGGACTGGCGAAATTGACAGTATGGTACATTCTGAGATAAAGATTGGACTGGTAGGGAACTCCAAAAGGTCTGAACATGCCTGAAGGAGAGCAGAGGTGTTCTTGATGGACAAACCCTCTCCTAACATCCACCCACGCACTCCAGAAAGCAGCTGTGCCAGTATCTAAATCTATCACAAAGGGAAGACTTCGAAAGGTTTACCACATATTCAAACCATTGATCAGTCTCAAGAATCAAGAGACCAGATTACGCTTTCCCAAAAACCATCTAGAATAGCTCCAGATGCAAAGTCCATTATATCTTCTGGAAAGTGTGGTGGAGACAATTGGATGGCATGAGGATGCGTGGCTTCCAGTAGCTATGGGTTGCTGGTGTTTATTGATGGTGTGGGAGCAGACAGACACAGCTGATCAACATAGCTGATTCTTTGTCATGATAAACAGTGACTAAAAACATACTGTAAAAGCGACCCTGGAGTACAGGGCAAAGGAGCGGAATATCCTGCAATGGTTAAGTCAATCATCAGATCTTTACTTGACAATGAACTCCAAGGATGGGGGTGGACAGAAAGACCAATAAACAAGCAACAACTAGAAACATCTGGATGAAAGACCACGAAGGCTGAAACTCCGTGTTTGGTGATATTCATGGGTTCCAGACTTCAAGCAGTTAGTGTCTGCAAAGGATTCTCAACAAAATATTAAAAATAAATGTTTTATTTACAATTATGTTGATTGTCCAATTACTTTGGAGTATCTGAACCTCCTTAATAAGTTACAGGATATTTTTGTTTGAATGCCTAGAAAACTTTAAAGTTTGCAATTCTAATACAGCTCAGTTGTTTAATTTCAGGTCCAATAGGAAGAAATGCTGAGCCCAAATGTTGGAAACCTTAATTACTGGCTTAATTTGGTTGAATTGAGTTGTTGATAGGTTTTAGATGTCTAGTTTTTAAACATGAGGACTGTTATGTGGTGAACTCAAAATTCAAGGATCAGAGTCTCGAAAAGGTAAAAAAAAAAATGTTATCACAGGTTGAAAAGAGAGCAACAGTGGTCCCAAAACTAACTCATGTTTCACTGTAAACTAATTCGACCTGTAGGTAATATTTTGCAAATCCTATTTTGGATTGAATACGGAAAACAAAAGAACTGAATTAACAAACTGTTATTTGTGTTTGTTTTTTTTAATGAAAAACTTTTAAATAATGACCCAAGATTAAGTCATTTAAATGTTTCTGTTCCTTTCAGATGACCCAGGAGCAGTATATTCTGGCAGCCCAACCCAATCCCCTCCACCAGCGGACAGGATCTGTGTGTGGCACTCAGGTTTATCCAGCAGTGGGTATCTACGGGTGGAGGAAGAGATGCTTATACTTCTTCATCCTCCTCCTCCTTGTGACTATGATTGTCAACCTAGCATTGACCATCTGGATCCTCAAAGTTATGAACTTCACTCCGGTAAGAGTTGCATCTGTGTGTGTGGGTGTGTGTGCTTGTGTGCCACTTCAGTTTTGTGAAGAAAATATGCAAAAGTTATTCAAAAGTGTCATTTTGTCATTGCAAATGCCGCCTTCCATATATTTTAAGGAACACTATAGGCTTCAACAAAACAGCAGCTGTTGACAACAATGACTGAGAATAATTGTAGATGATTGCAACAAAAAAGAGCAATGCGAGACAATGATATGGACTTGTTTGTGAATGAAAAGATAGACAAATCCACTGTGATGTTTGCGTATGATGAGTTTGCTTCTGCTAATAAGTCTCCGATGTAACTTTTAGCTGTTACACATTTATCTTTTCTTTCTTTCTTACATTGACAATATGAACAGGACCTAGTGATCTGCTAAGCATCCCCTGTCAAAGAGATCTGCTTATGGTGATGCTGAAATTTAAATGTATACTAATCATAAAGGAGAATAAAAGCTATCTAGACCAAATGTAAAAATGTTTTGACCAAGTTACATATGGAAACTATTGCAAAATTTTTCAGCAATCAAATGGGGCTGTATACTGTTTGACAAATATGTTCCCTCAGATCAGCTGGCCGGTCACTTTCACCCGTCCCCTCAACCAAGTGGAGATTTAGAGTCAACTGAGCCTTTTCTATTGCTGAACTGAGACTGTGAAACCAGTTATCTCCAGATATTAAGGAGACCTTCTTACTTGCTGTTTTTAAATCTTTCTTTATTTCAACATTTTTTGTTTATTGCTGGTTTACTTTCTATGAATTAGACCAGCAATAACATCCAATATGAAAAGAGACATGAAAAGAGATTGTACATGTTTAATATCCTCATGGATGTTCAATGAGAGGCTCACTGATATGTCATGTTGAATATGCTTTGAATTTGTGGAAGTTTCTCCAGTTCACATACATGACAAGGGGGGGGGAGGTTTGGTTGGGCTCTTTTCACTTAGAATACAAACCTGTCAATTCACTGAGGTGGCTTTATTTATTGCTAGAGTTGTTGAATGATTTATACATGCATGATAGAAGATGACACAACATTAAGAAGCAGCTGTAGCTCAGGAGGAAAAGTTGTCGTCTGCCATCAGAAAGTTGCTGGATTCCCCAGACTGTATGCTGGAGCACACGTGCCTTTGCAAGACACTGAACCCCACATTGCAACTTAATGTGTGTCTGTGGGCTTTAAATGTGTGTGGCAGGTTATAAGTGCATAAGCACAATAACAACAGAACTGCAGTATGAGTGTGTGTGATTGAATAAATGTGACATGTCAAGTAAAAGCACTTTGAAGGGTCAACATATGACTAGAAAAGCACTATAAAAGGTACAGTCTATTTATCATTTAAACAGCAGAGTTCAAATGGCAATACAGTCGGTGGATGTCATAGTTTCCACAGCTTGGAGTGTTAATTCACTTAATGTTTTGTTGAAAAAAATAGTAAAGCAGTAAAACATTAAGCAGTTCCTTAATCAACTTTTAAGAACCCTTAACCCATTTATTATAGCTGTAAGTGGGTCTAAAGAAATTATGAGATCTTAACAGGCTAAAGGTCAAATATATTGCCAAGATTTCTGTGCTATATCACACTAGTTATTGTTTTAGAAAATATAAATAAATATCAATAAACTTGACACCAAAATACACTTCCCTTTAGGCCAGATTGACGACCATCAAAAAGATAATTATTTTTCAGTTTAGCTCACCTGTTTTCCTCCCTTTTCGATAGATGGATGGATGGATGGATGGATGGATGGATGGATGGATGGATGGATAGATAGATAGATAGATAGATAGATAGATAGATAGATAGATAGATAGATAGATAGATAGATAGATAGATAGATAGATAGATAGATAGATAGATAGATAGATAGATATTTCTACTGTTTTGTCATCTGTGTTGTGTTATAAGTGCAATATAAATAAAGGGGAGCTGGAGTGGAGAAACTCTGTGCAAAGAGGCGCCCTTGCAATCTAGTAGATTTGAAGTGTTTCTAATGAAAGGAAGGGAATCATTTCGAAGTGAAGGTGTACCAACCAAGACTCCTTCCCAAAGACAATACTCTGATTAAATCAGTAGGTTCTTCAACAAAACATTGGTTATGTAACCAGTTCGTGTGCTTTTTTCACTGTGATAAAAAAATGGATCACTGTGGTTTCTGTGGGGTTTTCTTTGTCTTTAATCAAGCTATTGTTTTTCAACTCAAGAACAGCTTCCATATTTTCCCATTCACATTGTGTTGCTCTTTTAAAAAATAAACTGCTCTCACATTTATTAAGTTCCATCGTGCACGAAACCTCACAGTTCAACTCAAAACTCTGCTCCTCTTCTCAAATTCAGTTTTGTAATTACAAATCTGCTGCGCTCAAGTTTGAGCTCGTCTGTTCATATTCAGAATTACTCTGTGCCATCTTGAAATTTTGGGATTTTTTTTCTGCGTGTTTTGGGGTTTTTGTGACAGTAGCCTATCAAAATACTTTATGCCAAATGAAAGACATGTCCAAATAATGCATCACTTCTTCTGGGTGTACTCATTTTACTTTGCAGACATTTTAGCTGACTGATAATTACCTGATATTATTAGATTAATTTAAGCTAGCACAGATAACCCAAACCAGCTATCTCATATGTTTTCATCATGCTTTTAACTGGTATGAGCAAATCGGTGTTTGTCAACAGGAGAAATGTCTATGCAAGTGAGATTCCTGACTGTTAATCACTATTAAGGAGTAGAATAAATCTATAGTTCAGTGTGATGTAGTGGTACCTTGTGTACCTGTGCCCCTGCTTGTGGTGAGATAAAAGAAAAGAAAATCTGATATCAGCAGTGAGAAAGGCTTCTCTTCACTTGCTGCCATAAATACATCACAGATGATGAAGATAGATGCAGAGTTTAATTTGAAACTGATGCTGATGTCTGCTGATCCAGATATCACAAAAACTGTGTTCATGGAAGAACATTCTCCTTGTTAAGCTAGTAGCAGTTTCTAAACTTCTGAACTTGCAAGTAAGTTTTAAAGATATTTTTCACTTAAGTCCGTTTGCATACAAAATGTTCTCACTTGCTGTTCTGTGGACATATGGCAGAGGAAATATTGTCTTTATGAGTATTTGATCATGCCAGTGTGATTAGATGACACTGCCAAAGTGCCGTAACAAAAAGACGAGGTCACATGAAACACCTCTGTCACAAGTGCACATTTGAAATTCTCTCAGATTTGTTAGATTCATGTTGATCGTACATTCAGTTGAAATTATTCTTATGATCTTTTGTAATTTAATTAAAGTGAATAAGTGGTGTTTATGAGTTTTAAATTTAATAAATCATACTTAGATTAGATGGGCCTATTATGTAAAAAAAAAACAAAAAAAAAACAGATTAAAGGTACATTGTGTAAGACTTAGTGCCACCTAGTGGTAAAGATATACAAAACAATCACTTAAAATGCCAAGCAGAGTGATGAATACACAGTGGCGTTCAGTGGCCAAAATTCTTACAGACATGCAAGTAGCTCGAGTTGCCTCATGTGTAGCAATAACTGCACTACGGGTAACTGTTTCAAACAAACATATATACATGTGTACTGTCTTATTTTATGTCCCTTTTAAGGATTCTAGCACCTAGCAAAAAAGGCTGGTACTGCTGTTTTAAAGCACAGAGGGTTCTCACTTCACAGATAGAGAAAATAGTCTCAGACCCCTCAATTAATATTTACTGAGGTGTTACCCATGTGTTGAGTTTAAAAGTTTAAATGTCAGTTCTGGTAATATACTGCTTTTACTATAATAGTTGCCGCCACTGAACTATGAATAGTATTTTCATTTTGAACCTTCCTATCTTTGAAGTGTGCCTGAGGGAAAAAGGGGAGGTCCAATCTACCTGAAAAGCCTAATATCATCTGACGTGGAACTTGGCATAAAAAGTTTGAGAACTATTACACTAAATCATCCAATGTAAAGCTATAGCACAGCACAGCTGCAATATAAACTTGAGGTTTCTGACTAGACTGATCCATGTTGTAATGTGAGATGATAGACTCTTGTTTGAGTTCTATTGGTAAGGTCAGAGGTGGTTGAATTTCATTTTCAATCAAAGCAGCAGAAACACAACAGTCTCGGGTGTCATATACATCTATTAGTGATAAGTACCAACTCGCATAGACTTGCATAAATTAATTTTTTGCAAAAATGAAGCCTCAAGATATAAATCCTTTATATTAACTCAATGTGCTCATATGCTTCACGAAGCTTCGACTAACAATCAAATCTCAATCTTTCTTCAAGTTTTAAGATATTATTCACCATAACATTATCAACCCTTGAAATAAAAGAGGAAAGCATCCAGGGCTGGATGGTAAGTGCCTTGGGGTGGTCGTCATATAAAACTGTGAAGTATCAATCTTCTGGAGTTACTCTTTAGTAAAATGAGGGCACCGACATGGACACAGTGCTAATTTGTTTAAACCTGGCGTTCCATTGGAAGGCAAAATGATTGACGGGCACCTCGCACAGCAACACAAGAGGATATAGAGAAAAATTCCAACCACAAAAAGTTTGAGAGAGCACAGAAGGTGCCAAACAGATGGCTTCACATACAGCAGATTACATTTTTCACAACAGACTTATAGAAGATAGGAAGCATCTTGGTGCAGACATTGAGGGATACCAGATTCATCAAGAAGTACAATCTGCTCTGTTCTTCTTGTAGATGGCTTCTGTGTTCATATTTGGAAAACTTTGTGTATTACCTGCAAAAGTTTTCGTTGTTTTAAATAAACAAATAATTAAACACAAATGTGTTCATTCCTACAGTGGCTTCTCAATCTGCCTGGGTCCAGATCAAGTCTGGAGCATTTGCTACTTGACATCCCTGTTCAACCCAAGTCAAACTACTAAAAAAAACAAGCATAATAGTGCCCAAAACCGAATAATTAAAGATATAATTGAGAAGTAAAATATGAACGCGTAATAACAATAGTAAATGGAAAAAAACAAAAACAAAAGTCATATATGTGAAGACACGATGCAGAACTTTGGTGCTTAATTATTTCAAATCCAGCTCAACAACTTGTCATTTCCATCATTATCATTCAAATCACACCTAACTTTACTGCAGTAATGAAAGCCTTTCTCAAACTTTTTGTTCTGTTTGGAGTTACCAGATGAAATTCTCATTGTTATTGCTTTTGAAGAGACAGCTTTGACTGTGAGAAAAAAGAGAAAATGAAGGATTGTGAGAAAGAGAGAAAAAAGGTAGAAGTGTGTGTGTGTGTGTGTGTGTGTGTTTGTTTGAATGCTTGCCCGAAATTATTAAGCAACTGTTCATGCTGATCTGTGTGTGCCTTTTCACACTTGTGTGCTCCCAAACCACATTTGCGCCTGTGTGTCTCTTCGTCTGTGTCCTTCGGGCTCTCATCACAGAGAAATTAAATTTTACTTGTCACTCACCAATCAGTCCGCTTAAATGTCGGTCTGGATCTAGCTATTGTGTGTATATGTGAACGTGTTAGAGTGTGTAATGTGTGCAGTGTGATTGCATATTTCATCTGAACACCTGCCTGCATGCCAACACCTTCTGCAGTTTTTTTTTTTTTTTTTTCTCTTTGCAACCTGATTTGTTGTGTAAATCACTGCGTGTTGCAAAGTCTATCTCAGTCCTTTTACAATAGTTGTCAAATTTTCCTCACTATCTTGAAATGGAAGCATTTGTATTTATAGAGCAATCCAGACTGCAGGAAATAGATGCCTGGGTTTGATTTTGTGCTGCTACCAAATTGTGACCATATCAAAATGATGAGCTATATTACATGAATGATATTAAAGTTGTCAATTGCCTTTTGTGAGCAGTTTGCGGGTACTGTGCATGCCCATCTTTATCTTTATTTTTGGTCAGTCCTGACTGATGGCCATTAAACGATACTTTTATGAACACAGTCGACATGACAGTTTTCTGTGACATAACAGGGAACATAGTTCCATCATCATTTCTTCTAACAATTCACAGCCCTTTTCTTATTACCCTGGGTATCAAATAAACTCTCTTTTTTAATTCCTCAGTTTTTCCAGATTGTATTTGTAAATAAAAACCCAGTATGTTGTCAGTTCCCCAGATTTTCTGCTTAGCCTTCGTAACAGTTTTCTGTCGATGTCTGTTTTCCTGAAAAAAAGAAAATAAAAGAAAGACGAGCAATTTTCTTCAAGATGCACTTGAATTTTGCATGTTGAATATGAAGTAGACATCGCTGAATTTCTTTTCATGAATGCCTCTCAGCAGAAAATTAGACAAACCACTTTCCTTGGTTCTTCCCTCCATCCCTACAATTTTCTCCAGATACAGGAGGCACGTAAATCCCCCTGCAATCTGTGCAATATACAGTAGAACCATTAATTTATGTGACTTGCAGATATACATTAATTTTTCCAAACCTCAAACTTGATATTATCTGAATCATTTCATACTGCCTTACTATTTTCTTACAGGAAATATGTAACCATGTTTGGGTGAAAAGTTTTATGCCAAAGCGATTAAAGGGAACAGAGTGAAGTGAAAGATCATGCTGCTGCCGTGACAACCATTTCATCATTGCTTTTTAGCTGTATTAGAGAATTAGATTTTGTCATTTCCTTCAGGCAAGCAGGGCAATCGGTACATGATCTCAATTAGCAGATGGATTGCTCCTTGCTGTCACAGCCACACTGCAATTTTTGTTGATGAAATGTGTGTACTCTCTTTTATTTATTTCTAGTCTTTCCTGGTGGAGCTTTGTGTTGCTTTAAAAATAAATCAAACTGAGAAAACATTGTGGGAGAGTTGAAAAAAACTGATATTGCAGTTAGGGAGGTGGGCAGAGAAGATAGCAACTGATGCATGGAATGAGACAGATAGGGAAAAGGAAGGAGAGATAAGCAAATGTAGGTGTGTGTATATGCATGTCTATGTATTTGTGCATTTGTGTGCGTTTAAATGGTGTCCCATCATCCATGCTAAGGCTCTCCCTCCCGTCCACTGCCTATATAGTCTTTAGGGAGTGGGATAGGTGTCTGTTTCACTGCTTTATGAAGTGGAAGTAAGTGGATGAAGAGCTGCCACAGACAAGTGGACTGTGTAGTTTGATGTGTGGCTGTTTAGGTGTAACAGTGTTCATTAGGGATTGCAGTAACCAATATACTTGTTTTTTTTTTTCCTGGGCAAACAATAACAGAATTCAAAGTATTCAAAGAGGCTTGTAGTACATATTTAAAAAATATTGTTGTGGCTGTTGTTAGCAGGTGTGTGTGTGGGTGGATCATCTGCACAGTCTTGCCTATTCTATTCTTTAAAATCATTGCAGAAGGCTGGATTTAAGGGTGTTGAGATAAACATGATCACCTTGGAGTAAGAAGTTTCCTGGCTCGAGTGTCGTGTGTGTTGGCTCTATAATGGACTGGTGACCTGAAGTAAACTGAACAGAAGTAAAGAAGAAATCAGAAAATGAGGAACAACAAACCATAATTGGGGGGAAAAAAGCCAGGGAATACTTTTGTTCAGAGATTTAGTTTAACGTTACATTTATTACTCCATATAAAACAAGTGATAACATTTAGCGATGCTAATTGTACAATTGAGGCAATGAGGGAATTATGTATTCTTGGCCTTCGTATTATTTTGGGTTTAATATGAGGTCAGTGACTAATTAGAGGTTAATGGGAAATACTCATACACACCCATCCCACCGTTCACACAAAAATTTAAATGCTCCCAAGTGTATTATAACTATCATTAAATGATTTTATCTGCATTGTAAATTCCACCACACCTTACCCTCTGCAGTAAAACCACCAGTCATCATGGGTGCTGTTTTCTGAGTGTGTGTTTTTGTTTGTTTCTGTAAGGTGTGTATTTATGTGCATGAGGTTAAAATGTGCTGCTATGAGCTTTCAAACCTGCTGTACTCAGCTCTTTGTGTATACCAGCCACTGTCATTATGGCTCTTCACACCTGCACTGTGTGGTTTATCACTCACACAGACACACACACACATACACACATTTTTCTTACTTTGTCACTAACAGTGCTGACCTCAGGTTATGGGGGAGTCCAGCATGAAATGCTCTATCCCCCTGTGGTAAAAACACAGGCATAAACACACACACACACACACACACACACACACACACACAGACAGACACACACACACTTACATTTATTAAAATTGTATAACTATCATTGTTTCAACAATGATAGTTGCAACAAACTCAAACCACTACCAGTTCTTAATCATCTGGAGTCCCAGCCTTAACCAGTTTTAGGTTTCCATAAAAAAATACTGGTCTTGACATGGTCAGTCATCAGTGAAAGGTTCATAGAAAAGATGAGACCAATTCTTGTTAAATAATTGGGGTACTGTTTTTCTTTTGAACAATTATTTTGTAATAGTTATGGAACAATCTAAGAATTGATTTGGTGATGATTTCTATTGGCCTTAGGCCGACAAGAGGATACATCAGGGAAAATCGGTTGATTAGGTCAAAGTGATTTGATTTATTCATTTAAATGGTATTCTACACAATACATAAACTATATTACGAAGCTAAAAGCGCCAATAAAAATATTTGTATGATGTAAAAACAAAAATGATTTTAACTTTAGTGTTTGCTCTTTTCATTAGTATGAAAGGTGAGCTGATTGCATTGCTTTTTTTTTTTTTTTAACAACAAACACTCACAACTGTAATTCAAAATTCAATCACTGTGATGAAATGTGTTGCCCAGAGAAATGGGAAGAACACTTAAATGCAAAAAAAAAAAAACAAACAACAAAAAATAAAAACACTTGAATCAAAGCGCAAAATGGGGAAAGAATGGGTGAAGAATTTTGATAAATACATGTCATTTGGTTGCTGGTAACTGCACTTAAAAAAGATGGCTTAGAGTGGAGCTTTATTGGTTTTAAACAATCAGAGTAGAGAAAGAGGATTGGCTTAATGTTTCAACCAATGAAGTGGTCAGAGTTTTGCAGTCTTGTCTGTGGAGATCACAGTTATTATTAATGTGAATGACCATGGGGGCATTCACATTATTGAGATCCTGTTCGGCCATTTTTATTGTTATTCTGCCAAACTTTGCCACGCTACTCCTCCTGCGCCGTTCAGGTCACTTCAATCGTTCACATCTCAAACTCTGCAGCTCCTTCGGGAGATGTGTGCTATGACTTTTGTCGTTTCAAATCTTTGTAGTTTTTGAGATATTTAGCATTTTGTAAAAGATTAATTCAGCCTTTTGATTGGATGAAAGTCTTTCAAACCCACTGTGCATTGGACGTTGCAAAAATTCGACTCTGCAATTGTTTTTGGGGGATTTCAGAGCTCTGCACCAGTCTGCAGTGTCTGGTTCATCAAGTTCCTGTCCCCATCGTATTTCCTGCAAAATGTTTGGAATTTAACTCCATTGTCGTTTGTCGGCTGTTGCTTGTGTGATGGCATGCAGTTCTGCAGGCTGCTCAATGTGAACTATTGGTCTCAGCTGCTTATATAAAGGATTTGTTCCAACAATGCTCCCTGCAACATTTCAACACTTTGATAAATCTTAAACACATTAAACAAAGTTTTTCACATTGAACATAAAGTCTGTCATATCTTTATTGGAGTTTAGTTGAACCTTGCATATGTTTTTGCAATCCCGCTGATTACACCCTACTGGAAGTGAAAAAAAGGTGTTCCCATCCCAATTGGAAAAGATTTGAATGCTTTTTCCAGGATGTAACTAAGCAAACTAGTGGTGTAGTGAGTAAGTCAGTGTGCTTCAAATAACAAGCTCATGGGTTCAAACCTGATGTGTGGCAACTAGTAAAAATGTCAGTTGTGCTTTTTTTTTTTTTTTCCAATTTCTTATACTTATGCAATTTCATTTCAGTCATTCAGTATAGTTCAATAAATGGGCATTCACAGTTGCTATTATTTCAGTAATAGCTGATTCTAGTTATTATTATTGTTATTCCTATTATTCTCATTCTTATCATTATTATTAATAATAATAATCATTATTATTATTAATATTATTATTATTATTATTATTATTATTATAGTCAGATTTATAGGAAAAAGTGCAAATTAAATTGAACTGACAACAATTATTAGTGATGTACAGGTAAAGATGTTTCCCTTTATATAAAGTCTGGCAATTCTTTCATTGTTATCATAAGAAGCAATTCTGTTGTAAAGATAACATGTCATGTTCTACATTTCAACATTAAAAAAAAAAGTTGACATCATTACCGGCTTGCTGACAGAGCAAAGCTTTTTGTTCTACTTTCATTTAAGCACGATATATGTACTGGTTTTAATAGTTAGAACGGGATTTTCATGGGGAAAAATCATTAGACCCTATTCCGATATAATCTCATTTTATTTATAAGAAAATTTTGTGTTTTAATTAAGACTAAAGCGCTACTTTTCACGATTAACATTTGCATAAAAGAAAGGTTTTTGAAGTAAATCAGCAGCAGCTGACAATTCTTATTGAAGTGCATTTGGTCTGAATGTTTGTCACAGCCATTGTCTCTTAAAATGAAGACACACCCATCCCACCCAAACTTACGCAGACCAATCAATAATTCACCTCTACTCATGTATTGTAAACTTTTTTAATGATAAAATCTGCACGTCGTCTGTGAACGCTGAAGTCTGTTTATCAATAAAATCCAAAATCATGGCTTTTTAGGTGTGTTGGGCTTGTCTTTCCCACCAGATTTACTACATACAATATGTCAGTCAAACAACTTTATGACATAATCCTCATATTGCTGACATTTTTTCAGTTTCTTGAGAGATCAGTGTTCAGAGAAAGATTGACAGATGTTTTACACACATACCCAATCATAATCTAAAAAATAATAAATTTAAATGTTCTCATAGTTTATCCATTTACATATTTACCTTAATTTGCCTAATTTAGCTTTTTATAAGCTTAGCTGGGTTTCTTTGGAGCTTTATATGAAAGCTGAAATTATCAGGCAAAAGGAAGAAATGTTTGATTTAAAGTTCTCAAATATCACCTCTAAAACTGTAGCTGGTATATATATATATATATATATATATTTATTTATTTTTTTTGTAAAACATCTTAACATCAGCTGAATACTATCTTCATTTGCTGTTGCTGTTTCCATTATTTTTACCTTATAACATCCTCTAAAAGCCTTTTGGTTGTTGATGGGTCAACTAGTCGAATTATTTTGTTATAGATAGTGGCCTGGACACGAACGGTTAGGGTTAGGGGTTAGAAGAATAATCCTAACAACAGAACAAAATGACAAAGATGAACAGGATATTTTGAATGTTAAAAATATGTAAGATTAACACGCAGGAAATACAGAACGAAGCTACTGAATGACAGACGCCTTGTATCAGGAATGGGAAGTATATCCAAAAATATCCATTTAGCAAGTCAGCGACATTTTCAGTTTTAACTGTGTGAGCGGTCAAATTTTTAACATTAAGTCAATTTGATGAGATTCTTCTGCATGAATGAAAGGGGAAGTATCTCTGTGTTATACAACCAAGAAGAGTCTGGAAGAAAAGTTAACGCCTTTGTCTGGACCAGTCAGCATGTTACTGTTATTGTATCAGTGATGATGCATCAAATTATCATGCATAAGGACTTTGCACAAAGACTCTCTCTTGCTCCTCTCTGTACAGCTCCACCAGACCAAAGTCTGTTTACATTTCCTAAATCAGGTGGAGGTACAGATGTATGTGTATCAAGGCAAAATACTCATAACTTAAGTGGGTGCGATTTTTAACATTGACATTCCAACTGGTGTGTTAAGCGTGTGATTGTACATGTAATTGGATTTAACATCATACCAACGCCAAAGTCCCTCCCAACATGACCCCTAATACATGAGCAGCTTTTTTTTCCTTTTGTTCCTGAGTCACATACAGTCAGTTTACTTTGTTATTCTTAGATAAGAGTAACATTTGTTGGCGGTAATGGAGCTAGCAGAAGGTGCATAAGCATATAACAGCTTTTCTTCTATGTATCGTTCTCCACAGAAAGTGCTTAGTTTTGTAGTGGGCGATAATTAAAATGCAGGCCTGAAATGGACTTGGAATGATGTGCTGACTTTGAACTCAAGTTAAAAGTGAAATTACCCTTTACACCCCTTCAATAACCTGATCACCTTTTGTTAACAGCATTTTCACTTCTTATCCTGATTCTGCTCTTGTTATAGAAATCATCACAGCCATTTCTGAGACATTTATACTCATCCATGTTTGTTTGAAATGGAAAGGCTTCTTAACTTCCAGGACTGTAAAGTTGCATAGGAGTGAGATATAATGAAAAAACTAAAACACATGGGCTGCATGATGGCATGGTGGTTAGCACTGTAACCTCACAGCAAGAAGGTCACTGGTTTGATCCTTTGCTGGGCCAAGGTTTGGTCAGTGGCCTTTCTGTGTGGATTCTCTCTGTACTCCACTGTCCAGGGTGTACCCTGCCTTTGCCCAAAGACTGCTGGGATAGGCTCCAGCTTCCCCGCAACCCTAAATTGGATTAAGCAGTTAGGAAAATGAATGAACTAAAACACATGTTTCAGTATAAAAAAAAATATGACAGAAGAATCACCATAAAACCTGCTTCTGAAAAACCTTGTGACCATTTCTGCTCAAACTTGTAGCTCCAATAGATTGAAACTTTTAATGATTAAAATGTTGTCATGCTGCAACTTTGAACTTTTATTGATGAAACTATCAAAACTGAAAGTGCTTGTTATGTTTGATGTTATATAAATGACAGTTTTTCAATATTGATTCAGCTGTCATCTAACAAGTCAGTTGTTCTCCTATGGGGAAATGTGGATATTTTCATGTTATAAGATGCTGATTATTATTTTCTTGTGTGCAGTGTGTAATATACATGCAGTCAGTCGGTTGGATGTTTGTGTTGATGCTTAGTTATGATTTACTGCCATGTTTCTTTTACACTAACAGAAGTCTGCTTAATATTACTGAATCAGAAAAGAATTAGGAACCTTTTTTCCCCTCACCTAGCATTTTTTTGTAAAAAATTTGTTATTCCTCTTGTCTTTCCATTTAACTACTATTTTTGTCTTGGTCGAAAAAAAGACAGATTTCTTAAATCTTGAAGATGTGTTAGAGTCTGAGGTAGACACAGAATGAACTGATTCATCAAGCTTTTCCATGAAAGAGTAAAACAAAGCTGACTGGAGATGGTGAGTTTGTAGTTTCTGTTTAATGAGAGCAAGGATAGCAAACTAATGTCAGCTGTGTTGAATGGACCAATACTTGGAGTAGAAAAACATCAGAAAAGATCTCTGTCTCTCTGTCTCAGAGAAACACACAAGGTAAATACAAGACAGACATTACAGAAAACCATGGAAAGAAGTGAGAAGTTGTAACAAGAAGGAAGAAAAGATCAGAACAGTATTTTTGCATTAATGCTTTATGTATTTTATACCCAGTTTAATGGAACACACTAAATAGATGTCTGCATGAGGTAAACCTCAGTAAACGTGGCTATTCCTGTCAAGTTAGCTGCTCTGCAATTGTCTTGTTACAGTAAATCATTCAACCACCAGTTCCATGCAACATTATACTGGATGTCTTTTTTACATAGATTTAAAAGATGCATTCTCTGCTGCGCCATGTCGCAGATGATACCTAGAGGAGATTAAATTTTATAATCCTCAAGGGGAAGCTGGATAGTTGCAGCTGCTGAGTTATTGCAAAGAAAACATAAGGTTATAACAAGAGTATGGAAGATTATGGGTGATGACATACAACAAATCAGACAAATGCAAGACCAAATGCAAGACCTTTACATCCTCAGCATCCATTCATTTTATAAAACCAAGTAAACAATGACTATAAAACATATATGAAAATTTGCTTTAAAATGATTGTACATCATGTAAGTAGAGAATCGGGGGAATGCGGGACTGCAGGTTTATAATAAACCAACAAAACACACAACATGTACATTAAAGTGACAATGTGAAGTGAAAAGCTGAGCAGTAGCATGTGTTGTTTTTTTTTTGTTTTTTTTTTTATCAGTGGTGAACGTTGCACACAA